>NW_011495047.1:4801706-4853390 GCF_000754665.1 Bison bison bison
ACTTCTCCACGTCCACCAGAATTTAACTCCATCTCCAGCAAATGGTCACTTCTCTTCTCCAGGGGTGAGGACGTGGGTGGGGGTGTCTGAAGCTCACAAGCTGAGGGCTAACATCTTTCCTCACACAATTCACATTCCCACTCAGCATATAGAGCCCAAAAACTTAAGAGGCTTTAAACAGGAGACCTGGAGGTAAAGTCTTCAGTACCTGACTGTCGGGGAATCAAAAAAAAAAAGTCTGTTCTGACATTTGGATGTGGCTTGGTTGGCATTTTCATGGACAGCTGAAAACAGAGCCCTGTGGCTTCTGTTAGCAATAGATATTTCTGCAACAGGTCCTGTATTTCCCATATTAGTCTTATATGGCTGTGTGACATATTACCACAAAGTTAGAGGTTGAAAACCATATCCGGTAGTTATCACACAGTTGCTGGGCATGGTTAACGCCACCTTCGGCTCAAAGTTTTACCAGGCTGAACTCAAGCTGTCAGCTAGGGCTGCAGTCTCATCTGAAAGCTAGGGTCCTCCTCCAAGCTCAGCAGTTGCTTGGCAGATTTCTACTCTTTAGTTACAGGACTGAGGTCATCTTAGTTCCTGGAGGTGTCTTACCATCCCCTGCCCTATGGTCTTCTCCCAGCAGGGCAGTTGGCTTCTTCAAAGTCAACAGAAGAGCTTCTGTGGCCACTTTGAATCTCTGGTACTTCTTCAGTCTCTGATCTCCAGACACACTTCTGAAGGACTCACCTGATTCGGTCAGGCCCACCTGGGATATTCTCCCTTGAGATGAACTCAAAGCCAGATGATTAGGGACCTTAATTACACTGGCAAGATCCCTTCATCTTTTCCCTGTAATGTAATCTACTCATGGGAGTGATATCTCATCAGAGACACAGGTCCTGCTCACAGTCCAGGGGAGAAGATGATACAAGTTTTATCTTCAGATTATTTTTTAAAAAGAAGTTAAGGACCCCACACTGCTCTGTAGAATCTGTATGAGGTCTGAGGGGTAGACATGGTGACCTGCAAACTCTCCTTTATCTTTAGGAGTAATCACTCTGAGAAGGGTCTCTCTGGATAGTATCAGTAATACGGCTTGCGTGCTGCAAATATGTCCATCCTATTCTGTCTGCTGAATACGCAAATACAACCAAAGTCACCTTTCCCAAAGGCATGGCTTCCAGGTGTGTGGACAATTCAGGGAAAGGGTGTCATGTGGGAAAGCCTAATTTGTCCAGATGAAAAGAGGCTCACAGCTCTGCAGCCGACAACCTTCCCCACACTGTGTGTCTGGTGTGGCAGGTAGAGTGAGCCCAGGAGCTAGTATACCACTGACGTTTAGGCCAACAGGGCAGAGATCTGAACACACAGGTGCTGGCCTGTCCTCTAAGCTTTTGTTCATCTGACCTCTCACTCCTTAAAAACCAAACCAAAATGCGTCTGCAATGCTGGGCACGTCGCCTTCAACTCCCCACCACCAGTGAAGTACTGCCACCTGCAGGTCATATTTGGAACTGCAAACGCTTTCATACCTCAAGAGACTCGTGTGTGTGTGTGTGTGTGTCTGTCTGTCTGTCTGTCTGTCTATCTGACAGTTGCTTAGTCGTATCTGACTCTTTGCAGCTCCATAGACCGCAGCCCACCAGGCCCCTCTGTCTATGGGATTCTCCAGGCAAGAACACTGGAGTGGGTTGCCATTTCCTTCTCCAAAAGGAACTATAGAAAGAAAGAAACTGAAGTCACTCAGTCATGTCCAACTCTGCAACCCCATGAACTGGATGTAGCCTACCAGGCTCCCCCATCCATGGAATTTTCCAGGCAAGAGTACTGGAGAAGAGACTCACGGAGGGACTGAATTCGCAATGCTGGGGTCCCAGGTTCCATCTCTGGTCAGGGAACTAGATCCCACGTGTTGCAACAGAGTTTGCATGCTGCAACTAAGACCCAGCACAAGCAAGTAAACAGATGAATATTCTGAAAAAAGATCCATCGACCTCTCATGGGGTAAGCTGCCATCACATGACTACGTGGGTCACAGGACTTTGGAATTTTCTGGTCGTTTGCCCTGATGTCTTTTTTTTACTTTGTGTGTGTGTGTGTGAATATTTTTATTTATTTATTTTTGGCTGTGCTACATGGCAGGTAGGATCTTAGTTCCCCAGCAAGGGATGGAGCCTGTGCCCCCTGCGATGGATGCTTGGAGCCATAACCACTGGACCTATAAAGTCCCTGTCCTGATGTTTTTCTTTGTAAAATAATGTATACATCATTCAGAAAGGAAGGCATTTAGTTTTGTATTTTGAAGACTTCCTCCCCAACCCTGACTTTATGAAGTTTATACTTTATTTATATAAATAGGAAGAAAAGCATGCTTCCTAAAATCCTTTATGTGAAAAGGAACACATTTTGAACTATTGAGGAACGCGGGGAGGGCAGAATGGTCTGGTTGGACTATAAGGTCAGTCACGTGTATTTTTTTTTAATTGGCTGAACCTCACAGCATGTGGGATCTTAGTTCCCCAACCAGGAATCAAACCTGAGCCCCCTGCATTGGAAGCACAGAGTTTCAACCACTGGGCCACCAGGGAAGTCCCACGTGTATTTTAAATTTTGTAGGAGCCACTTTACAAAAAGTCAGGAGGTAAAATTGCAGTAATATATATATTGCTGAATTTCAGTAATATATTTGATTTAACCCAACAGATCCCAAATCTTGGCATTTCAGGGTGTAATTTGTGTAAACTTCTTAATTAGCTATTTTATATTCCTTCTTGTTTTAACACCAAGTGTTCATAACCTAGTGCGTGCTTTACACCACAGGTGCCCAGCAGATTTCCAGTGCTAAGGCCCCACATGTATCTAGAAGCTGCTGTACCGAGGAGCACAGCTGAGAGCATAAACCAGGGACAACTTCCGCTGTTCTGTTTCCTTTCTCTGTAGGAGCACCAGGGTAGGAAAATGAATTTTAAACAGGCCTTGCCACATCATTCAGGCCGGTCTCTGCAGAGATGCTACACATATGGGAGCTGGAGGGACCAGAAATCCATAAGACTCCAAATATTGGGGGTGGCCATGAAGTTCGTAGGCATTCGTTTTCATTTACTTTCATTCGTAACAGCTTCTGGAAAAACCCGAATGAAATTTTGGGCCACCCCCAATACTACTCTTCCATACGACTCCTGCCCCTCCAAGCTGGCTTGAAAGCCACCCTCTTATACCCTGTCCTTGGAGATCGCTGACAAGCATGGGGTATCAGCCCTGAAAAATGGCAGCTTCGTGTCTTTCCCAGGAAGAAGTAAGGGCCCGAAGATCCCCATCGCCTTCTTTGTTGAAGGGAAAGTTTGAGGTCTCATTGGCGGGATGTAGCAGAAAGCACATGGCTCCTGGAACAGAAGACACCTTTCCTCATTCTTCTGGACACTTCACTAAAGCTCTCTGGCCCTTGGTTTACCCATCTGAAAAATGGGAATCATTTTAATTCCCTCTCAAGTCTATTCTTAAGCCCCCAAAGCATAGTTTATAGGAGTATGTTTTGGAAGTGTCAAGTATCATGCAAATAAAAGATCATTTTCAGGACTTTCTTGGTGGCCCAGAGGTTAAGAATCCGCCTGCCAATGCAGGGAACACAGGTTCGAGCCCTGGTCTGGGAAGATTCCGCATGCTGAGGGGCAACTAAGCCCGTGCACCACAACTACTGAGCCTGTGCTCTAGAGCTCGTGAGCTGCAGCTACTAAAGCCCGTGTGACCTTGGGCCTGAGCGCCACAGCAAGAGAAGCCACCACAATGAGAAACCCGCGCATGACAATGAAGGGCCCCTGTTCGACACAAATAGAGAAAGCCTGCGCAAAGCAGCAAAGATCCAGCGCAGCCAGAAATAAATAAATAGAATAAAAATAACTTGCTTAAAGCAGAAGATCATTTCCAGTATCACTTTGAAAGGCAGGGAGAGGCTGACCACAGGGGAGCTTTGAAGAGGGGACAGTAAGCTCTGGTGACCCTAGTGAGAGTCCAGGGGAGTTCTAAGCCTGGGTGTCAAGGGTCATCAGGAGAGACACAGGGGTCATCAGCATAGGTAGGGTACTCTTCATCAGATGCCTGTGGGGGCGTGAGGAAACACGCAACAAATGACTGACTTTGAAGATTTCCCCCAAGGAAATCATCCCGCAGGTGACAAGATGACTTTTCTCACAAGGACCCAAAGCACACAGGCAGGTTGGCAATCTTTGGGCAATGTTGCTCCAAGACATGCCTTTACATTGGTCTTCTGTGCTTCCCACAAGGGTCCAGTCTGTCTTCCTGGAGTCCTAGGCATGACCCTGCCCCAGGCACACACAGCCCAGTGGGCATATACCGGACCCCTGTCACCCACCAGTGTAGGGAGAGCCATCAGAGGCCCAGACCAGCCCCAGGTACCTTCAGAACCCTCCTGCAGGTGGGGACCTCTAGAGATCGACTTCCAGCAGTGACTACCTCAGGGCCCTTTGAGCTCAGGTTGGAGGGCCTGTCCTAGGGGATGAAAGCCCGGGGAAGCAGGAAAGCCTATGAAGCCATGATGAGTGGGTTCCCAGGGGAGGCCTGCTCTGAGTTCGGCCTCCCCAGCATCAGATGGACCCCGGGTGTTCTCCCAGGAGCAGCAGCATCACTCACAGGCCACCTGTCCCTCTGGGGGCTCATTGCAAATCATCCTTTATCTCCGCCAGTGTCAAGCAGTGGCCAAGAGCAGAGAACAGACTTGCCCCCTGGGCCAGGCCTTACACAGCCCCCTGTCTCTCTGTTCCCATCCCGGGTCCTGAAGGAAGTGGGGTGGGGATGAAGCCCCTGATTGTTTCCATTTACCAACCTCACCACGCCATCTTTCCTTATGTCCTGGTGGACAGATGTCGAAGTTTATCCTCTTACACGCTCTCGAGAGGAAACAATTTTCATGACTCTACAATTAAGTGAATATGGAGCAGACAGGGGAAAAAAAAGAAGAAAGGTGGGCACAATTACTGAAGCCAGCCCTGTGCCAGACTCTTATTATTTATCTCCAAATACTAGTTTCCATGTGGTGTGGGTTTGATCTAGATACAAGCATCTTGTCTATTTTAAAAATAATTATCTAGACATCTATTCTTTCCTTTTCACCTGAAAACTTTGAGGTGACGAACTGAAAGGTCATGAGTGTTCCCCCTGCACGAATGGGCCAACTTTGGGGATTACTCCAGCCCGTTCTCATCCCAAGGTTTTTATTTTTTCATGCAGAGCCAAGTCCCAAACGAAGTAGGCTAATGACTATTAGAAACTACACAGCAAATTCAGAAGTCCAGAAAAAAAGCAAACAAAAAACAACAAGAACAAACAAACAAACAAAAAACCCACCGGGCTCTTTCCTCATCATGAAAAGAAACAGGAACTGATCGGGCAAGTCCTGAGCAGATGGCTGCCACTTCCCACTTCCCATGTTCCAAGGTTGATTTAGGACCCCGCCTTTTTGGGAACCACTTTTGATGGGTATCATCCCAGATCCTCCATCCTGCCAAACAGCCCACCCCGACCCCCTACCTCACCAAATGCAAGAGGCGTTTGATTTTGATTAATCGAGGAAATTCGTACATCCCTTTACTGCTTTTCTGGAACTGTGAGTGTTTCCCATGCCCAGAGGCGCTCAGTTCACAGCCGTCCTGGTCAGGGCAATTCTGATGGACGGCGGGTTGGGCTGATGAGTGACAGTTGTCCTCCACGCTGGGGCTCCTTCCACAACAGCCCGCCGGCTTTCCCTGAGGCTTGATCGCCACCTGCTGGCTATTAGAGGAAGCGCCTCCTCTGAGCCCCTTGGCAGGACCTCGAAGGTGTGCAGCTTACTCTTGGCAGGGGGGTGAGAGCCCGGAGGGCGGCGGGCAGAGGACAAGTAACTTGGGACGTATGAAAAGAATGACAGAAACCAGGCACGAAGAATGACTCTCGATGCCCTCCTCCTAACACGTTCATATTATCATCCTCGCAAGGAGAAAAAGAAATGATGCAGAAAGGGATGTCAGAGTATAGGCACGCAATCGCACTGGGTGTGATGGGTTTGCGGGCAGGTGTGCATTTCTGAGAGATACTAGCCGGGATCACTCCCTCCTTCTGTCTTTTATCCTCCTTCATGGACAGAGTCTTATTTATGGATCTAAAAGCAAAGCTAAAAGCAGCCCCGGAAATCACCTGGTCCCCTCATTTCAGACAGGAGTGTAGAAGGCAACTTGAGGAAGTAAAACCGGTGCCTTCCGCGCTTCTAGGGACCTTCCCACTTTCCCCTCTAGGCGCCTTCTAGAGGATGAACCAGGACGGTCTTATTCCCCCGTCCCTTTTTTTTTCATTCACCCACAGAAACCTACTGCTGGGCTGGGCTTTCGTTTTCAGTCTGTTGAATCTGCAGCTATCCCAGGGCTAGTGACACATCAGCCAGCAGCCACGGCCAGCTGGTAAGGTTTTAGTCTAGTCTCTGGGACACGCAATGAAGAGCGGGCCGCTGACTCTGCAGCCAAAGTGTGATCCAAGAAGATTTAGAAGTAAACAGTACAGCTGCCGAAAGGGCCGGCCCTTGGGGCAGGGGGACAAGCTGACCTGGCCTTGCATGAGAGGCAGATGACTTCTGACTGCAGGGGACTGTCATATGCCTGGGGTATTACTCATAGCCCTCAGGATAGCTCTTCTCCCTTGTGCGGGACATCCCTTTAACAAACAAAATCACAAGGAGAGATGAGGCTTAACACGGACCAACCTCCAGGAGAGGGACACAACAAATCACAGGAAATGTACCCTCCATGGAAACGGCTGGTAACTCTCTATGTTAACCAACATTTATTGAGTTCTTACTATTTATTTGGTGCTGTCCTAGAATCTAATTTAAGCCTGACAACAACCCCTGACAGGGTGGAGGAAGTATTCTTTTTCTCTTCATTTTACAGATGAATGAACTAAGCACAGAGAGGTTAATCACTTTCCCAGAGTCACACAGCTCAAGAATGATACCGAATGCAGTGTCTGACCTAGAACATGAGCACATCACCACCTCGCTTGTTGCTTTCCTGTGATGCAGGCAGACGCCCATGGCGGGGAGTGTTCTGAACACAGGAAACGAGAGAGGGAGAACTAGGTGACACAAAGGGTGGAGAAGTTAAGACATCTCCAACCTTAATTCCACTTTATAATTTCATCTTGGGGCAGCCCATGCTAGTGTTCTGTGCAAACATGGAACCACTTCCTTTTCCAGTCTCTGATGGAGCATGAAAGGATGACAGCTTTACTGAAGGAGATCTCTCCAATCTGAAAGTTCGACAGTACTCTGCACATATTCTAACTCTACGTTCCTGTCTATCATCCCATTTTAATACTCTGTAACCCTGTAGATGTTAAAGTGGGCTTAGAGACATCACTGGTGGTCCAGTGGCTAAGATTCTATGCTCCCGATGCAGAAGGCTGGGGTTTGATCCCTGGTCAGGGAAGTCGATCTCACATGCCACAGCTAAAGATGCTGCAACAAGGATCCCATATGGTACAGCTAAGACCCAGTACAACCAAATAAATAGTTTTTAAATAAAGTGAGCTGGGAGGAGGTAGACAGCTATTACTTCCATTTGAAAGATTAGTAAAGGGAGACCAAGTGTATGAGTGGTTTTATGACAATTGCAGAGCAAGTTATTAATAGATGGCCCATTCAAGCCTGTAGCCAGGGACCCTAAAGTTCAGGCCTCTTTTCTGTCCACTAAAGCAGCAGTTCTCGCATCAGCATCACCTGGGAATCTGCTAGATGTGCAAATTCTTAGACTCTATCCCAGAGCTACTGAATGAGAAATTCTGGGGGCAGTGCCTGTGATCTGTGTTTTAACCAATCGTCCTGGGGATGCTGACTCACCTCTGGCTGGAGAGTCGGTGTTGGGTGCAGAGGTTGCACCTGCTACAGACTCTTCTCACACCTTTGCATGAAAGGGACTCTTCTTAACCCCTTATGTTTATTTCCAGAATGGCCATGAGGTATATACTTAGAAGGCTGATAATGTAATGCCTTCCCAGGTGGCGCAGTATGGTGCACTACTGAAGAATCCACCTGCCAATGTAGGAGATGCAGAAGACTCAGGTTTGATCCCTGGGTCAGGAAGATCCCCTGGAGGAGGAAATGGCAACCCACTCCAGTATTCTTGCCTGGAGAATCCCATGATCAGAGGAGCCTAGTGGGCAACAGTCCATGGGGTCACAACAAGTCAGACACGACTGAGCAGCTGAGCACACACATACACAAGGGATAGCCTGGACTACTCAGGCTCCATTAAGTACTGATATTTTCTTTTAGGAAACTTCTGGAGCCAGGTTTTTCTGGGGCTTGTGTTGACTGAGGACGGGAACCTCCGCTCTCCTTATTTGATCTCTCTTGCAGCCTTCTCCCCCCGGGAAGTTTTGTCTCCTTAGGAACTGTGGAAAGAAAGTATGTCTACAAATACTTTCTTCACCTGATACTTTTAATTTGTTAATAAGATAATTTTATACAGAAATATAGATCAAATATACTTTAAAACTTACAAAGAACTGAGGAATACCTTTTGAATGATTATCCCCCCCACCTCCACATGGACACACACACAAATTCACATACAATTCTGGACGTTTTGAAGGTACTGACAAAATAGCTATTTGAATTTATTAAAGATTTCCCCCTAGAATCGGAGGAGGAAAGCAAATGCTGTTGCTAGGAGAAATCTTTATTTAAAATTCTTTAACACACAAGATCCTCAAAGAATAATAACACTATTGTGTCCAATGGAAAAACAGGTATTTGAGAATTGGATTCTGGTACAAAAAGAAGTGTGCATTTCATTGTCCATGTCTTACCTGCAGTAGAAAGCAGAGAGTTTCTATAGCTTAGTTATTCATTCAGTTATTGGCCCATTCATTTGTTTTTGTTAAGTGATCCCCTGAGCTGGGCCGGGCAGGCTCCCAGCATTGGGCTAACATGGTAAAGGAGGGTCTGCTCACATGGAGCTTACTGTCTATGAGAAAGACAGTCTATTAAAGAAAGAATTTACAATCAAGGGATATGAGTGCTGTCACAGGACACCCTGGGTACATTGGGAGCACAGAGCAGGGTAACAGAACCATGTGGGGGCAGGGGTATAGAAAACAGAAGGGTCACACAGGAGGCTGGAGGCAAAGCAAGGCTGAAAGAAAACAGCCCCAAACTACACTGAGCAGCGGAAGCAAAGGGAGGGTCCAAGGGCATTTCTGCTTCTGGCTGACATCCTTGGGCATCACTGCCTTGACCTTTGGTAAAGGATGGAGATGACGGTGAAGGTCAAGAAGACCACGCCGGCCACGCCTCCGATCAGCAGGCCCAGGACGCTGCTGTGCACCTGCAGGGCCTGACATCGCTCCCCCGTGTAGAAGAAGGCGTGACCCGAGGTGCACCTGGGGAGATAGGACGGAGGGCACAGTGGGAACCACACAAGCCCCCAGGGCTTCCTGACCAAGAGACCGGCTCCGCAACTATGGCCTTGTTAAGAGCATTTGCATTCGTTAATGCTCATGTCTTCGCGTTGCTGATCGGAATTTGGTTACCGAAGATGTTGACTCTAGGTACTGGGAATTCTGTAGTATTGTGTCAGTGTATCTGCACATCTGGAATTATCTCAAAATAAAAGTTTAACAAAGAAGAAACAAAGTGGAGATCAAAAAATGCTGAGAAGGGAACTTCCCTGGTAATCCAGTGGTTAGGATTCTGCACTTTCACTGCAGAACGGGTTCTGCATTGGGTTGGATCCCTGGTCAGAGAATTAAGATCCCACATGCCACAGGGTATGGCCAAGAAAAAAAAATTCAATAATTAAAGAAAATTTCCTTTACTATTAAAAAAAAGAAAAAGGATATAAAAATCCATGATGAATAAAAAAGTAAAAGTTTAAAGAAAAAAAAAGAGGTGAGAAGAAATGTTGATATTTTGAACCAGTCAGACCAGCTCCCACATCTGCTACTATTCTGTCAAATGAAAGTGATGCTTCTGTCATCCCACACATCCTTTTATGAAATATTTTATACAAGTAACAAGCATTATAAAAGCATTATAAAAAGAACTATTAAATGTAACAGACAGTCAGACCTGGATGCAGATCCCAGCTCCAACATTCACAGACAAATTACTTATGTCTCTAAGTTTCTTATGCCCTACTTATGTGTCTAAGTTTCAAATTTCTTATGCCATAAAGGAAGGGCCTTTATGTCACAGGAAGGCTGTGAGGAATAATTTAGATCATGCATACATACTGCTTGGGGAAGCAGATGACATACAGTAAGCAGCCCCCAAATATCAGATATTTTTATTACTAGTATTGAAAACATAACTGTGATTATAGGACAATGATCTAATGGACAATAGAAATAATCATAATTAATAACTCATACTAATATCTGTAGTCAGGGAAGATTTAAGCTTGGTCCTGAGTCTCACCATGATGGAGCATGGAAGCTAAAAGCTCTGAGTCACTTTCAAGCCCTGTAGTAGAGTTCAAATTCCAACAACATTCAAGCTGTTATTGACGATGCCCCGGAGGAGATTCAGGACTCTTCTGCTCTGGCAGGACCCTTGCTCTGCCCGTCGATTCGGGGCACAGCCTCATGGAGTCAAGGACAGCCACAGTTGACCATCTGATGCTACGGATGCCTGACCTGAGACTGTGCTTTCTAGCAGGGTAAGAAGACCTGGGGCTCCTCTCTGCCACCCCTCACCTGTGCCCCACCCCCGCCCCGACCACAGAGCCTACCTGCAGCTCACCATCCCCTTCACGTTCACGCAGATGCCCTCATTTTGACAAGGGTTTGGGTCACACGGGTCTCTGAAGTACTGTGGCCAGTTGTGGTTCTCCAAGGGGCCCGTGTTGTCCACTGACCGCTTCTGTCGGCTGCTCTGCCCCTGGGCCAGGCTGCTCGGGAGGGCTGTCTCTAAGGGGGCCTTTCTCGAATCTTCTTCTGAGGTCTGCTGCTCCTGGCCATGCAGAACAAGGCCTTGGGGGGTCAGCCTGCTGTTTTGAACTTGAACTTCAGTCTGATTAAGATGGGTGATATCTTGAGGAAATAGACAAAGAGACATGAGGGCAACAATGCACTTCCGCTCCCGGAGAAAGTTCCCTGGGCCGCGTCAACCTCTCTTGGACATCACGTTTAGTGGCACAGGAAAGTGGCTTTGAATCCAGTAGATTTTTATAATGTCAGCTATTTATTATTTTTTATTTTTATTGATGTATATAGCTGACTTAAATATTATATTAGTTTTAAGTTGTTTAACATGTAATTTGACATTTTTATAGATTACAGTCCCCATAAAGTTATTATAAATATTGACTATATTCCCTGGGTTGCATGTCACGCCCTTGTAATTTATTTCATTATAGTAGTTTGTACCTCTTAATCCCCTCCCCCTAATTTGTCCTTCACTCTGCTACTCTGGTTCTTTATATCTGTGAGTTTGTTTTATTATATTCATTCATTTGTTTTGTTTATCAGATTTCACATATAGGTGAAAACACAGAATGTTTGGCTTTCTCTGTCTGACTGATTTCACTAAGCATAATACTCTCCACGTCCATCCACGTTATCACACATGGCAAGACTTCAGTCTTATTTTGCTGTGTTTATTTTTAAAAGTAGTCCAATCGTGGTTTTATTTATTCCAACTTAAAAAAATAAGCATAACGTGAGCATGGATAGGCTGATTGAGACTACACTGAAGTCAGTCTGAAAACTGTCACATTGGATAAATTATGCAAAAAGATGGCACTAAAATTGTAGTTTCTCCCAAGGGCAGTTAAAATCAAGATAGAAGTCTTCGAAAAAGAGAGTAAAACGTTGTTCCCTTAGGGCACATCTATTTTTTAACCTTGTTGCCCCCCAGAATATCCCCACCTTTCATGAGATGCTTAAAAATCCATGTAAAATCAGTAGAACGCCCAGAACATAGGATTACATATTCAGGAAAGCCAGCAAAATACCTTCAAAGTCCACAAAAATTATAAGGTCATCATTTTTAAGGAAGCTTCTCCTCTTCAGCATTTGGTGGGAGATGACAGCACTCCAACCCCAGTCAATGCTTCTGAAACATTCACAACTGTTGTCATAAGATCCCACGACCGAGGGCCTGTCCCAGATGACAGAGCCATTTATAGCTGCAAAGTTACAGATAACAGAAAATCACATTATCGCTTTAGCTTTCACTTTCCATTTGTCTTTGATGAGTATAGAGAGTTTTGTGGGATTTTTTTTTAATTAAAGTATAATTGACTTACAAAGGTGTGTTAATTTCTACTGGACAGCCAAGTGATTCAGTTATACATGTATGCATATATACATTTTTTAAACAATCTTTTCTATCATGGTTTATCATAGGATACTGAATATAGTTCTCTGTACTATACAATAGAACCTTGTTTATCCATAAGGGCTTTGTTAATCAGAAAAAAAAAATGTGTTGGAAAAAAATCAGGTTATTTACTTTTTCCAGGAGAATTAAAACTGAGAATTGGGAGAGGGAGAAGCAGAGAACCACTGCTCTGAGGGGTCACGGCCCCTTACTGAGTGACTTCCTCAACGAAGGGGAAGAGACAGCTATAGAATCTTCCTTTCAAGGCTTATGTCTCTTCTTTGAAAAAAAAAAAACAATAATAATAACTTGTCCATTCCTTTGTTATGCAAATTTGCTTCCTAGACATACTGACAATCAGTAATATTTTAAGAGTCAGTGCATCAGTTCAGCACAGAGCCTCACAAATTCTGAATATTTAATAAATGACTAGCAGGATGCGTCTTCTCGGACTGAGCTCAGTGAAGCAGAATCTGCATGATTTGCTTGTATTCTAAGAAACTGGCACAAAATTTGGCACATTGCAAATCGTGACTAGATGCGCGATGGATGAATTTATGAACACGAGAGAAGATGACATTGAAAATTTTAATTTACATAGAAAAACAAAGTTGTTACTAAAGGGGAAAGGGAGTGGGGGGATAAATTGGGAGTTTGGGATCCGCAGCTACAAACTACTGTATATAAAATAGATAAACAGCAAAGTCCTACTGGATGGCACATGGAACTAAATTCAACAGCCTGTAATAAACCATCAGAGAAAAGAATATGAAAAAGAATATATATGTATGAGTGAATCACTCTGCTGTACACCGGAAACTAGCACAACATTGTAAATAAGCTATGCATCAATTAAAGAAAAAAGAAAAATTTAACTTAATGCTCCAACATGATGGTATTTTTAAAATTTATTTTAAATTGGAGGATAATTGCTTTACAATGTAAATTGCTTTACAATGTTGTGTTGGTTTCCGCTGTACAACGTGAATCAGCTGTAAGTATACATATATCCCCTCTCTCCCAATCCCCAAACCCACCCCTCCAGGCCATCACAGAGCTCCTGGCTGAGCTCCCTGGGCTATACAGCAGTTTCCCACTAGCTATCTATTTTAGGCATGGTAGTCTTAGCAGCAGCAGCATCAGTGGATATACCAATATGTGCCCAAGGAGGAAGTGTGAGAAGAAAGTTAATTTCTCCTACACAGATGGGAACTGTATCTGTTGGCCCTTCCAGGTGGAGGGGCAGTTCTTCCAACCACCTACCTGTAGATGTCTGGGTCTTGGAGGTAGTAAACACCATGCTGGAGGACATTCTCTTCCTGACATCAGCTTCTTGGTCGAGTATTGTCATGATCACCTGTCTGTTCTCCACTGGCCACTCGAGGACAGCATCGTTCTCTCCACTGCACAGGTGAAAGGCAAGTCCCAAGTACCCAGAGCTCCCGGAGCTCGTTCTGCCCTGAGGGTACAAGGTCAACCCCAGACCATAGCCCTCTGAATTATAGAATCGAGGGCTATGGAGTTTGTCCCCTTTCACCGTGTTCTGCAGGACCTGGGAGAAATTCCGGACTGTCCAAACCCCTGCGGGGCATGGGGTTTCCGTCAGAGTGATGTCATCTAAGTAAATTCCCCCACTCGAGTTCTGGGGGTCACCTTTTGTGCCCTGGAAAAGGTAGCGAAACTTCTTTTCCTCTCTGAGTGTCACATGGGCAATTTTCCAATTGTGGTCAAAATCTCCTGAGGATAGAGAATAAAATTGGTGACAACTGTGGCCAACATTTTTGGAGCAGTCTTTTGAGCCTGGTACTGTGGCAAGTGCTTTACATGAATGATCTCATGTAATCTTCACAAACGAACACAGGAGAGATCTGCTATAAACTTCTTAAGGAATGTTTCCAAAGTCACATATCGGATATGGGAAAACAGCTAAACAAGAAAACAAGCAAAAAAAACACCCACTCTGTTTATCATAAAAATTTTAATTATGAATTTTTTTCTATTATTATTTCATTCTGCAGGTTCTGGGTTTTCCCTTGGTATAAACGCACCACATCCATTAATATTAGCACTGCATGGTCCAAACAGACATTTGATAAGACGAAAGTCAAAAGATGGCAATTTCCGTATTTACAATTTATGTCCATATTTACAATACTTGTAACACAGCAAATTCTCGCCTCTTAAAGGGCACCTAGCTATCATCCCTCCATTTAATAAAGATGCTCTGTAAATTTCAGCCAGAAAAGTGAACTCCTCAAAACCATTATTTGTAGCATTTTCTACTCAAAGAGTGGCCTGGGTAGAGACGATTTGGGCCCCTGTTCTTCTGAGTAGTCTTTTACAAAGGAAGCCTCCTCCCTTCAAGAGCAGCAGCTTATGGGGACTTTTCTTGTGGTCCAGTGGTTAAAACTCCATGCTTCCACTACAGAGGACATGGGTTCAATCCCTGGTCGGGGAAGTAAGATCCCACATACTTGGAGGCATGGCCAAAATATTAAAAAATATATAAATAAAACCAACATTGACTGGCTTTTGGGACTTCCCTGGCAGTCCAACAGTTAAGATTCCACTCTTCTAATAAAGGAGGCATGAGTTTGATCTCTTTTCAGAGAAATAAGATCCCATAAGTCCCATGGCACAGCCAGAAAAAAATTTTTTTAAAAAAAGACCAGCCACTTCTTCTGGAAGTACAGAGAATGCTTCCTTTACCTGGAATCCTCATTTTAATTGAGAAATTCTTTGCTGAATGAAAAAATAGAAAAACACATTTTTCCCTCTCTGTTTATGAATGAACCACCACCACAATAAAAAAAATGTAAGTACTTAGCTTTTATAACCCTGGATCCTGATTTTCGGTCAGATTGCTCTCACATGCCCCTAACTACCTTGGCATTTTATTAATGTGATTTTCATGATCTTCTCACAGAAATACACAAAATATCACTTAGGAATATATAAATGATTTTTAATGAAGTTAATGTATATGAATGGCTTACTTTCCACCAAATTCATAAGTAGGTTTCAAGGTACTTCAGTGTATTAAATAATGGTATCCTTCACTTTGCTGAAACAGATGCAGAAATGGTTGTGGTCCACTATCTAACCACATTCTTTCCCTCAGCATCAATTCCTGCTTTAACCTTCCAGTCTCTACCCTTGAATCACCAGTTCTCTCTGTCCTGGCTTTCTCCAAAGTTCCAGAGAAAACTGGATTTTTATATTCCAATTATTTCCTTTATTCTTTCCCTGATTGGCCTCTTACAATCGTATATTTCAGCCTCACCTGAAACCGCAGCTTTTGAATGGTTAAAGCATCCATTGAGTGGTTAAAGCATGCCAGGCATTATGCATTTGGAAGACAAGAAGGGAGGCCAAGGAAAAGGAGGAGGAGGCAGAGGAGAGGAAGGTTGGGAGGATGTGGAGGAATGGAGACGGAGACGGGCAGGAGGGTGAAAAGGGCGGGGGAGGGGGAGGAGGGCAAAGAGCACAGTCCTGGGTGTGAAGCCTAGTCATTCGCCGCAGGACACCTCCACGTACCTTGAAAGGTCTTCAGCTTGACCAGCTTGCACACGTTGCCAGTATTGTCGTCCCTCCTGATCCAGACGACCAGTCTATCTGAAGGGCTGCCTGACATTTTATAGAAAAACTGCAGGCATTGCTGCTTCCTCTTCGGGTAAAGAATCCGAGACTCCAACATGGCCGCCTCCTCCGCTGCCCCGAAGCTGGTGTTCAAGTACATGAAGTAGCCGGCGCCTACGGAGAGAGGACCCCGAAGTCCCATCTCTGCCCATCCACACCCCAGGCTTCCCTCAGCCCAGGTAAGGTGACAACAGTGAGCACCGGCCCTTATCCAGGCAGCAAAGGCTAGAGCTCTTCCGGGAAAATTGAAAGGTTGTTTGTCAGTAAACACTGTCTCCATAGACAGAATTGCTGGTGGAAGCCATAGCACTCCACTGTCTCTTTTTGATTACCTTTGTTCCCAAAGTTGGGAAATGTACACCTTTGACTTAAGGAAATACAGGGTTTAAGCAAAGTTTGATGGAATTTAGTGTCTATGAGATGAATTCCATCTTCTTCATTAACTTTATTATTAAAGATTCATTCCAAGGAAAAGAGCTGGCCTCCTAGTTATGTCAGAAACTATGGGATTCAAAGTTTTAAGGGTTGGATTTTACATATTCACAATGATAAGGATTCAGTTTCAACCTTTTGTAGCCTAATAACTGGGTGTAGATCAGTAGTAAAGAATCACCTTTCCTATGTCCAAAGAAGAGGCATTCAAGGCATGTTAGGGACCAATTGAAGGTTTCTCCTGAATGAAAAGAAAGCCTTGGAAGGACACTTAAAATAGGAGGTAAAGGGTCTATATTTGTGCCAGAGGTTGGGTTCACCCAACTCAGGTATCTCAAAATTCTCTCCCTTCAAACAGGCAAGTGGCTAAACATATACATCACTTGGAAAACCAGCTCCCTTCTTCAAAGTCAAGGGCAATGAACAAGTCTCACATATAAAGAAGTCATTTAAACTTACTCCAGTAGTCATGTATGAATGTGAGAGTTGGACTACAAAGAAAGCTGAGTGCCAAAGAATTGATGCTTTTGAACTGTGGCCTTGGAGAAGACTGTTGAGAGTCCATTGGACTGCAAGGAGATCCAACCAGTCCATCCTAAAGGAAATCAGTCCTGAATATTCATTGAAAGGACTGATGCTGAAGCTGAAACTCCAATACTTTGGCCACCTGATGCAAAGAACTGACTCACTGGAAAAGACCCTGATGCTGTGGGAAAGATTGAAGGCAGGAGAAGGGGACAACAGAGGATGAGATGATTGGATGGCATCAGCGACTTGATGGACATGAGTTTAAGTAAGCTCCGGGAATTGGTGATGGACAGGAAAGCCTGGAGTGCTGCAGTCCATGGGGTCACAAAGAGCTGGACATGACTGAGTGACTGAACTGAACCGAACTGAACTGAATACTCAACCTCTTACCAAATGCTCCACTCAAAACATTTCACCAAGTAAAAAGGAAGTGAACATCTGGTACAGTTCTGCGTTCTGTGACACTACAAATCCCTGCTTCATCCTGCCTCATACATGGGGCACATGCCTTCCTCATTGACAGCAAGCAATGATGTTTAAATAAGCTTTCCACAAAGCTGAAAAATACAGTAATGGCTTTACTATTTCATCAGGGAAAATTATATTTTCCTGTATGTTCTTCTCAATACTTGATCTTACAAGCCCAAGACTTAGGTGTTGTGAATAGCCAAGGGCTTGGGTTAAGGTAAACAAGAGCTCACAGGTCTAAAGAGGCCTCTAGGTGGTCCTTGATCAGGAATTCCACCAGATATACTCAGAAGTGTGAAGTGCAAATTCAATAACTCAGATCGGGGAGTTAGCAGACCTGAATTCTTGCCCTCATGCTGCCACTGACTGGATGTGCACTCATCTCTCTGGGGTTCAAGTGGGAAGTGGCTTCTATCCTTCAAGCTCTTTGAGTCTATGCATCTACCCAAATAATGTAGTGCTCTCAGCAGAGGAAACCCGGTCTCATTAAGTGCCTCCTGTGGAAGAAGCATAGTGGCTAGTCAGGTTAACCTGATAAAGCTTTTCAAGATCCTTCCTCTGGGTCGTGGTCCATTCCTTTCCTACTAAAGTGCTAGAATTGTCAGTCAGCAGATTCTTCTCACACAGAGATCACGTTTCTGTTTAGCTGGAACTTGCACGTTAACCTAGTAGCAAGCCTACAGGAGAGATTAGATTAGAGGCTACAATGGGGATTAAGAGAGAACCTCGGGTATAAACCACCCTTTGGACACTGGAGATTATACATTTAATAATCTGATATGTGACAGAGACTTTCACCCTCTATCAAGGCGGAAGGAAGAGGAGCCATGGTTTACGACCTCTGACAATCCCCCTGGTGGCCTGGTATCTTGGTGATAAGCTAGGTCCCTTCTGTGAAGGAACTCTAACCAACAGTCACACGGGTATGGACTAAGGGACTTGATAACAACCCAGAATTTAAAGGGCAATTATAATCTATGACCCCACCTGCTTGCAAATAGGGTTGACATGATTTCGATACCAAGCACATAATAAAAGGGTCTTAAGATAGAAATTTAAAAATAAATAGAACCTCCAGAGAAAAGGGAAAGATGGGAGGAAAAAGTAATAGGGAGTGAAGTGGCTGGTCTGCCCTTTAAGGCTCTGTATGCTTTATCTCCTTCCATGCTCATGATGAAGTATCAATAGCTTGATGGCTTGTTATTGTTATTTAGTCGCTCAGTCGTGTCCAGCTCTTTGTGACCCCATGGACTGTAGCTGCCAGGCTCCTCTGTCCATGGGATTCTCCAGGCAAGAATACTGGAGTGGGTTGCCACTTCCTTCTCCAAGCTTGATGGCTTACAAAAGCCAAAAGACTTAACAGCATCAACAAAACAACTTCTTGTGGTCACAATTACCCAGATGGAGCCAGATTTTAAACCCAGGTCTCCCCAGACTTTGTGGCTTTTTTTTCACTGCACAAATCAGGTGTAGGAACTATCTGAAGTTATGCTATTCATTATGGTGGCTACCAAACATGCATGCTGATCGATCATTTGAACTGTGGTCAGTCCAAAGTGAAATGTGCTTTAAGGATAAAACAATACCAGATTTCAAATACTCACTACAAAAAAAGGTGAAGTACCTCATTAATAGCTTCTATGTTGATTACACATTGAAATGCTAAGATTTTGGATATATTGGATTAAATAAAATATATTATTGAAGAGACTCCGTTGTTTCTTTTTTTATGTGACTGTTAGAAAATTTTACATTGCATATGTGGTTCGCACTGTAGTTCTATTGGAGGGCACTACTCTAGAGACATTACCCTAATTTACAAACTTTCATCCTTTTTTTTAATTAAAAATTTTTTATTGAACTATAGTTGATTTACAGTGTCATAATAGTTTTAGGTATGCAGCACAATGATTCAGTTTTATATATATAAGCTGAATTTAGTGATTCAATTTTATGTATACATATATGTATATTATGTATATATATACACTACAACTCTCCCTTATAAGTTATTACAAAATAATGATATAGTACCCTGCACTACACACTACTGTATATAAAATAGACAATCTATAAGTACAAAGTTGTATCTTATCAACCATCTGTCTGTATCAGTTTTGTTATTGCTTAAATTTATCTTTCTTTTGCATGTCCAGAACCTGGATGCTTTTTATTGCGTTAATAATAAAGATATGAGAAATGCTTTTTGTCCTCATTTAGAGTGTCAGGTTTGATAACAAACATTCCTACTTAAGCAAAACCTGCGGCTGCCATCACCCCTCAAATCTGGTGGCCCACCTCAGTGTAGTTCCTCGCTGCCTTTACTGACCTGTGCATTGTCCCGCCAAGGTGTGATCCGCTTGTCCAGGCTGAGCATTGTTCTCATGGACCCAGTCAGTATCATCTCTGGTACCCTGAATCATCCCACAGATGTTTGCCTTCTCAAAATCACAGTGGTCCAAAAAGGTATGAGTTGTGGCTGCAAATGATATTTTTGTCACCTGGTTAAAAACTTGAGGCATGTCATTTCAAATGCCTAAAGTCTTAGACTACTAAGGCCTCACTGTTTAGCAGGATCATGAAACTTTTGTTGCCTGGATTTTTCTCAAATACAACTCTTACTGTCACCCATTAGATCATGGAACCTGCGAACATAGATGTGGCCCTGCACACCTCACAGAGTCAAAGGATAAAAAGGCTTACCATCATGCTTTGCTGTAGATGCCAACCGTCAACTCCCTTCAATTAAGAAAGAGGTACAACTATGCTGAGCTTGCCCTTAGTAGATCTTCTCTATGTACATACTGAACAGAATTAAAGAATGTGTCTCAGAAGACTAGTGAAGCCATTTTAGACAACAACCCATCTCTGAGGATTAGATGACTCTAGGAGCCACTAAGCCCGACAAAGAATTTGCAAGATGCAAAATACTTTCAAGCCTGTAACTATCTTGAGCTTTACATGATGATACATCCTTCAGAAGGAAGCCAAAGAAGTAGGACAATTCCAGCTCCTTTCATTGGTCCAATACTCTCAATTTCATAAAATGTAACTACATAATTGATTTTCGTAACCATTCTGTGAGGTAGGTGTTGTATTTTTTTCTAAGGAGAGAGAAACTAAGTTTATGTAGTCTGTCCATTTCCCAATGGACAGGAAATCAGCAAAATTAACACAAAGGAAAATGTACGGAAAACCTATAAGGTCAATGAGGGTACCCAGTCCTCAGACTCAGAGGTACTCACTGCAGTTGTACATTCGGTTCAGCCTCTCCAGATCAATGGCACTGAAATCCATACGCTGCCCAATGATGGAGTTAAACTCAGGGATCTTGGCCGTGATGGTAGGGACACTATCATTCTTGTTAAACGACAGAGGCCGGTAGTGCATCAGAGACTCGTAATCATAGGGTGTGTTGAGGTCTGTGATGAAGTTGTCATCATAGGTGTTAAAGTTGTGCTGGTAACCTGTCAGGAAGGGAGTCCACAGGTCCTGAGTAGTCATGCTATTTCCCTGTCCTTCCCTCTGACTAGATACTCAGGCAGAGACCAAAAAGGGGAGGGAGCAGAATAAAATTTCTTTAAGTACATATACACATTTAACATATTTTATAATTATATAATATATATAATTATTATGTATTTATTAATATGTACTAATAATATTGCAATGTACTGTTGTTGTTTAGCCGCTAAGTCACATCTGACTCTTTACAGCCTCATGGACTATAGCTCACCAGGCTCCTCTGTCCATGGGATTTCCAGGCAAGACTACTGAGGTAGTTAGCCATTTCCTTCTCCAGGGGATCTTCCTGACCCAAGGATCAAACCCACATCTCCTACATTGGCAGATGGATTCTTTACCAGTGAACCACCAGGGAAGCCCTATTATAATGTATTAGTATGCTATATAATAGTATATAAAATTATTATAATGAATATTAAAGTACATGTTATATTAATAACAAATATACACATAGAATTGATGCTTTTAAACTGTGGTGTTGGAGAAGACTCTTGAAAGTCCCTTGGACTGCAAAGAGATCCAACCTAAAGGAGATCAGTCCTGAGTGTTCATTGGAAGGACTGATGTTGAAGCTGAAACTCCAATACTTTGGCCACCTGATGGGAAAAACTGACTCATTGGAAAAGACCCTAAGGCTGGGAAAGACTGAAGGCAAGAGGAGAAGGGGATGACAGAGGATGAGATGGTTGGATGGCATCACCGACTCAATGGACATGAGTTTGAGTAAACTTCAGGAGTTGGTGATGGACAGGGAGGCCTGGTGTGCTACGGTCCATGGGGTTGAAAAGACTTGGACACGACTGAGTGACTGAACTGACTGATACACATATATAATAGTATATAATACAAAATGCATGTTGTTAAATGTATATTTAAATCAAAGTTTCATTTTTATACGTACAAATAAATAATGTGTGTGTATGCATAAGACTTTAAGAAAGAGAAAATAAAGTATCAAAGGGGAGGCAGATATTCCTTGTGGCAGAAGAAAGGAATTTTTTAATTCAGAAAAATATTCAGGATTGATTCATCTCACTAACAGCCTAGTACCTCATCCACCAAGAGTTATATCTGGACAACTCTCCAACAAGTTAGGGAAAAGAAACCTGAGGGGCAAAGGGAAAGGTTAGCAGCTAACAAGAACATCGCATCCTGTAAATCAAGGCTCACACTCTCCTTTTCCATAAAATTCCCCATGATGAAAAAAATAAAATAGGAAGAAAACGGACTTTGCTTTCAAAATAGAAGAGGAAAATATTTTTGATGAGATTAGGTCATGGAAGAGAACATGCACTGTAAAGTGAAATGCCAAAATGAGATACCACTCAGATGTCCTTTTAATCCAGCACCACGAGTAATTTACTGTTGAAGCTGTAGGAATGGCAAGTTTACAGATCTTTCACTGTCTTCGTAGGGAGTGATAGGAAAACTGAATGAGAATGCTCAACTCTCCCAATCATAGCTTTCCACTTCATCTCCTTCTGCCTTTTTAGCTTCCCATCCAACTGTATTTAGTAATTAGAAGAAAATGTGATCACCTTTCAAAGATATCAATGCAGGAACACTCAGGATTGGAGAACTCTGGCAGGTGGTCTCCAAATACTTTTGGAAAAGTCCGTGATCAAAAACTTGTTTTAACTATAAAACGAGAATACTGATGTTTCATCCTTCCAATTCACAAGGGTTTTGTGGGGACTGAACCCAAGAGGGATCAAAGGTAGGACTGATTGCAAGCAATAAATGACCCAAATAGGGAAGGAAGAAAGTCATTCCTTCTACAGTAGGAAATGGCAACCCACTCCAGTATTCTTGCCTAGAAAATCCAATGGATAGAAAATCATTCCTTCAATGGCAGTTAAGAGGGTAACATGATAAAAAGCATCAAAGTGGTGTGAGGACTAGAGTCTGGGATCTCCTGGTGACTCTCAGCAGCATCTTAGGCAAGGTACTTTCAATTCACCAGCTACTTTCCTTAACTTTCAATATAATCATTGGATTAGAATAGATGACTTTATTCTTTCTTATTCAAGGAGACTTATCAGAATGCTTTACCCAATAAATGTTTTTAATACATTTTAAAATTTAATTCAACACAGTTTTGTCATGCCTACTATTTACTGGGAGCTGTGCTAGGTGGGTGGTGGCCCCTGGAAGTGATTACGACAGGCATGGTCCTGCCTTCAAGGAACTCATAACCGAGGGCTTGAAAAGGAAGTGACCTTGTAAAGCAGAGATCATGGGCAAGCCTTTTGTGTAAAAGGTCAGGTAGAAAATACTTTTGGCTTTGCAAGCTGTATGGTATCTGTCACAACTACTAAACTCTGCTGATATAGCTGAAAACCAACCATAGGTAATACATAAATAAATGGGCGTGGCTGTGTTTCCATAAAGCTTTATTTACAAAAGCAGATATGGCCCATGGGCTGTAGTTCTGTAGTTTGCAGATCCCTGCTAAACCTCAGAAGTGTTCTCCTTAATGGAAAAAAACAGATTCAGAAAACACAATTCTGACTTCAGAAACAGAGATGGATTTAGGGAGAGAATTGTATTGCCAATAGTCTCTAAGGTAAGATAAGTTAAGGTGAAGTCGCTCAGTCGTGTCCAACTCTTTGCAACCCCATGGACTGTAGCTCACCAGGCTCCTCCGTCCATGGGATTTTCCAGGCAAGGGTACTGGAGTGGGTTGCCATTTCCTTCTACAGAGGATATTCCTGACCCAGGGATCGAACCCAGGTATCCCACATTGTAGGCAGAGGCTTTACCATCTAAGCCACCAGGGAAGTCTCTTCTTAGGTTAAATAATGAGACTGCTGTCAACTGAAGACAAGATGCAGCAAAAGTCATAAATTCCCCTGAGTGATAATACTGCCATTGCTTATGATCTTATTTGGACTGAATGTCTCGCTTGAGAAAATTTCTCCAGTGATGGTCGGCAATTTAGGTATAAGGAATTACACCTGATGAAAACATAGACCGAGATGAGCAAACATGGCGAGTCATCCACGCTCAACCCAGAGCTGAGTACATCTGCAAATTCTCCTGGCAATCCCTCAAGAAAGGGGATTTCCTATAGCCTTTGTTGTTGCTGCTTACTCACTAAGTCATGTCTGACTTTTGCGACCCCATGGACTGTAGCCCACCAGGTGCTTCTATCCATTGGATTTTCTAGGCAAGAATACTGGAGTGGGTTACCATTCCCTACTCTAGGGGATCGTCCCAACCCAGGGATGAAACCGGTGTCTCCCACATTGCAGGCAGTTTCTTTACCACTGAGCCACCAGGGAAGATCCTTTATATAGCCTGCATGCATGCTAACTCGCTTCAGCTGTGTCCGACTCTTTGCAACCCTATGGACTGTAGCCTACCAGGCTCCTCTGTCCATGGGATTCTCCAGGCAAGAATACTGGAGTGGGTTGCCATGCCTTCCCCCTGGGGATCTTCCCATCCAGGGATCAAATCCACGACTCCTGCATTGCAGGTGGATTCTTTACCACTGAGCCACCAGGGAAGCCCTCATATAGCCTAAAACCATCTTAAAAGCTCTGAGCATCATGTTCTTGAAGACTTAAAAATGCACATATTTTCTGCTTCCTCATGTCCTTTTCGGCAGAGTTAAATATACAGAGGAGAAAGTGAGAAATTCAGGCCTCTAGCAAACACAAAGTCTACAAACCCCCTGAGCCTCATAGTCAGAGATTTGTTTCTTTGACTTTTGACCTGCCCTCTCTGTCCCCTCTACACAGACCCAGATATAAAGCAATTAGGCCTGGGAGACAAGCATATGTTTTTGATCTATTATTTCCTACCTGGTAATGGATTAGGGTTTTTTGGTTAAGTTTTTATTGACATTGTTACAATATTGCTTATTTTTTATGTTTCAGTTTTTGGCCACAGGCGTGTGGGATCTCAGCTCCCTAACCAGGGGTCAGGCCCACACTCCCTGTATTGGAAGGTGAAGTTCCAACCCCTGGACCGCCAGGGAAGTCCTTGGATTAGGATTTTACAAACCACATACTTTCTCCTCCTCCCACCAGCACTCCACATTCATAAAATATCAGAATAGGAGGTGTCCAGAGGGACACGTACTGTAAACCCCGTAGGTGCTTTTGATAGAATTAGCCAGCGGTACCCCCTCCTCCTATGAGAACCAGTGATGCGGCTTCCTCCCAAGGAGCTAGTTCTGGCAGAAGTCTTTTGGGGATTCACACTTTATTTTAAAGTATGGCCAGTTCTTCCAAGCCCATAAAATTATTAGAGATGCACTACTATCCATGAACTCATACGTGAAACTGAGATCTAAATGAAACAGATAATTACAAGGCCATGATTTGCTTCATGAAAACCATGTGTGGTCATCGCTAAGACATTTCCAATCCATTAAGGTTTCACTAAGCTATCACTGCCAAAAATAATGCTTTTCCACCTCCTGGACTAATTCCTGTTTAAAAACTAGGCGTTTTCAGAAACACAGCATGGAATTTTCCCCCACCCGTTGGGCAACTCTTTGATAATAATATTTTCATGTACTCAAAAGCATTCAGCTTAGTTGTCTCAAACAAAGAAGGTAGGTAGTTGAAGGAAATCCAACAAAACTAAAGAACATCAGAATTGTTCAAATAACTGCATAATAATATGTGAAATAAAACTGTGTTATCCTTTACAAAGTATGGGCTGGGGACAAAAAAAAAAAAAAGAGGCACTTAGAAAGGAGAAAGAAAAGATTTATATGTTTTGGTTAATCAAAACTCCAAACTATTAGCTACAGTTAACAAAATTAGGAGTATAATTTCAACTAAAAGAGCTTTTTTTTTTTTTCTAATGTAGTTGTTCTGTTTTTAAACATCTATCGTTGATTTGGTAGAGCACAAAAATCCTCAAGTGTCTCAAGGTTATTATACAGTTTCTACTTTCCTAAAGTTACATGAGATTTCACATCCTGAAAAAAGGGACCCTGACATCCTCAAGGATCTAGTTCATTTTACACACTAAGACAGGAAGTAGAATTTTAGATAGAGTTTCAACAATAACACTGAAGCAAAACAAAAGCATCTGATTAACTTTTCAACCCCGCATTGAGATGAGCAAGATTCCTCATTTCCTGAGACCCTTATCTGGGATCAATTATGATCAGATCAAGTCAGCCCAGAGGAGAGGTCATAGTCTGCGTTCCTCCTGGAGAAACTGAAGCTCCTGTTCACACATAGATTTGGCCTGGTCTTCCCAGGGTTGATCCCAGCAAGTGATAAAGATAATAGCAAATCCCACCCAACCTGTTACCTTGGGTTCATACACACCTGGAAGAATTTCATCCCACCAGATATTCACATAATCATCTCGGTCCGTCCTTGACTGCTCATGGTAAAACCCCAGAGCGTGCAAAATCTCATGTTCCACGATGGCCTTATAGTCACATCCCTGACCAATGGAGAGGTTCTGTCCCACGTGTTGGTCGCCAACCTCAGACCAGCACCTTTAGAAAGGAGAGAAATTTTCTTCTAGAGAATTTTCAAGTGGCTGTAATTCCTAAGTTTCCAGAATACAAATTTGAAGGTTAGGTTTGATTTTAAGAAGAAGTTATTATTAGCCTTTTCATAAGCTAATTGTTCAACCTACATGACTGGTTAAAAAAGCAACATTTCCTGGAGGGATTATTATGTAGGCTTTACAAGTGACAGACCATTATGAAAGTGGTATCTACTTAGAAGCAAATCAAACCTAATAATGCATCAGGTAAAAAGAAGGAAAATTTGGCTATTTTCTTCACCTTCACAAACCCATGGGGCATTCCAAAAAATAATGCTATTGCGTTTATACCACTAAGGTGTCTCTGAGTGGTGGCTGTGGTTGATTTATACTTTCTCCTTTACATTTTAATGACTTTTCAAATTTCCTGTAATGAGAAGGTATATGCTTTATGATTATGAAAAAGACCCTTATTAAAAATGCAAGTTCATCAAGTTCATATCTTGGGATTTTTCCCAATCTGCAGCATTATGACAGCACACAGCAGGCTGCCTAACTTATGTCTAAAAGGCTCCAGGCAAAAAGGACCCATAAATTCCCTCAGAAAATAGTGGACTCAGGAACTGCTGTCAGATACTCTAAATTCCTCATACTCAGGTTCTTTCCCTCTTTTTCCCAATTATTTTTGTTTTTGCTCAGAAATCTGATTTTCCATCTCTATTAGCAAACCAGGAGCTGTATACAAATTGTCTCCTTGCCCCCTTTGAGTTGAGGAACAAGGCTCTATACACTGACCAGGGCTCAACAGAATGAGAGATTTACCAGTTATTTTAAATGCTACCAATGAAGTGTGAGTTCCTTGGTGACAATCACATTAAATTACCTGCTATTGCTTTCCCCAAATTGCTAACATCCTATATGTTCTAATGCTAATAGACTTGAATTCTACTCAAAAACGAATCTTAGTTATTGTCTAACAACTTTATTAAGGTGTAATTTACATACCATAAAATTCACCAATTTTAGGGGTACAATTCAACGATCTTTAGTAAATGTATTGAGCTGTGCAAATATCACCATGTTCACCATGCCTCTTAGATAGTAGCATTTCATTACCAAGTCAGAATTTACTCTGCAAAATATCCACAATCCAGAGGAAGCATATATTATTTATCATTTTTAAAAACCCTCCCCCAAAGGAAGGTATAAATTGTAAAATACCATAGCATTACCACTCTGAAATTTTGACCTTATCTTTCTGGAAGAGCCCCGTTAACCTCCAGCTTCAGAGCATCAGGATCTCCAAGGGTTTGGGATGCTTTGGGCCAGTCATTCCTTGGAGCTACTTCCTCCCTTTTCCTCTCCCTCTAACTTAAATGTAAGAGACATCCCAACCACAGGCAATAAGAGTCCCTAGATTGATTTTTTTTTTCTACGAAAGAATTTTATTTTCAAAAAACTTTAAAATTTACTATTTGCTTATCTTTTATTGAAGTATAATGTCTTTATAATGTTAATGTTCGTTTACATCATAATGTTGTTTCTGTTATAATGTCATAATGTTAGTTTCTGCTGTCCAACACCACAAATCAGCTATATGTATATATTTCCCTTCCCCCTTGGACCTCCCTCTCACCCTCCCCCGATTCCACCCATCTCGGTCACCACAGAGCACGGAGCTGAGCTTCCTGTGTTATACAGGATTTTACCTCTCTTCCCACTCTCTATTTGTTCTTCCTTCTCCTCTGCCTCTCCAGTCTTCTCCCTCCTGCATCTCTCTGACACTCTGTGCTGCTCCCCCTGACCCTTCGATTCCCACTGTGTTAGAGATCCTGCGTCTGCACTCACCCCAGCGTATTAGAGCTTTTCACTTGCTTTTACCCCACGGTCCCTCCTGCCAAGTGCGCACCTTGTGAGGTCTAAGACTCTTTTCTTTAGAAGCTAAAACGAATGCTAACTTCCTTCTTTACCTTTGTTAGTCATCCACGATAAACAAAATCCCCACCTTCACAACTAGACAACCAAGTCCAGGCAACACCTGGAGGCTGTGATGGGAGCTGCAATATGAAGAGAAACCTCCAGGTAGGTCTTTTCGGAGAAGGCAATGGCAACCCACTCCACTACTCTTGCCTGGAACATCCCATGGATGGAGGAGCCTGGTAGGCTGCAGTCCATGGGGTCGCTAGAGTCGGACACGACTGAGCAACTTCACTTTCACTATTCACTTTCATGCATTGGAGAAGGAAATGGCAACCCACTCCAGTGTTCTTGCCTGGAGAATCCCAGGGACGGAGAAGCCTGGTGGGCTGCCGTCTATGGGGTCGCACAGAGTCGGACACGACTAAAGCAACTTAGCAGCAGTAGCAGCAGCAGGTCTTTTTGTTTTTAGGTTTTTTTGGACTATGTTGTTTTACAGTGTTCTGTTAGTTTCTGCTGTACAGCAAAGTGAATCGGCTATAGTGAAAGTGAAGTTGCTCAGTCGTGTCTGACTCTTTGCGACCCCATGGACTGTAGCCTACCAGGCTCCCCCATCCGTGGGATTTTCCAGGCAAGAATACTGGAGTGGGTTGCCATTTCCTTCTCCAGGAGATCTTCCCTACCCAGGGATTGAACCCGGGTCTCCTGCATTGTAGGCAGACGCTTTACCGTCTGAGCCACCAGGAAAGTCCATGAATCGGCTATATGTATACATATATCCCCTCCCTTTTTTTGATTTCCTTCCCATTTAGGTCACCACAGAGCACTGAGTAGAGCTTCCTGTGCTCTACAGTAGGTTCTCATTAGTTACGTATTTTATGCATAGTATCAATAGTGTATATATGGCAATCCCAATCTTCCCATTCATCCCATCCCCTTTTCCCCTCCTTGGTACTCCTATGTTTGTTCTCTACACCTGAGGTACATATATAATGTATGAAATGTAATGAAATATTACTCCGCCATTAAAAAGAATGAAATTGTGCCATTTGCAGAGGTGTAGCTGGACCTAGAGACTTTCAAACATAGTGAAGTAAATCAGAGAAAAGCAAATATATAATATCACTTACATTGATAGAACTTTTCAGAAAAGTCTAGCCAATGGAGTACTAATAATCGAAAACAGTACCATCAAGAGAATGCAGCTTTAATAAACTTGATTTTTTTTTTAAAGGCTGTAATTTAAAACATGACCTCAACCCAGAAAAGAACTGAGATGAGTCTCCCTGGTTCCTAGAGGTATCCAAACAATGCATTCTTTATAGAGCACAATAAAAATGTGATGCCACTTTAAAAAATTCACAGTGAAATATTTGATTTTGCTTTTAGTTTCTTTCCAATTTCTTTATTTAGTCTTTGAAAGGGATGTATCACCTTTTATAAATCAGAAGACGGATTTCACACTCTGTAACATTTCATACTCACCCACTAAACTCCTGAAAGATGATGTATGAGCTCTCGCCTTCATAGGGCTTGAAATCCACACAGGACTTGAGGCGGAACATTTCAAAGGCATAGAGAATGGCTCCTTTGGCATTCAGTGCTGTAGAAATCAATAAAACTATCAATGAGCCTTAGCTAGATCTTGGATAATGTATATAACCTAGAAACATAGAAACTCATGCTGCTGTATGAAATCCACTGAAGTCCATGATAAATTTTTTGATAGTAAATGTAGTCCTTGGAAACTAAAACTGACAAACCATTTGTGTATATAAACACGCTAAATGTTAAATACATAATGTGTATATATATATGTATATTTATCTACAAAATAGGAATACACTTATGGTATGTGTGGCTGAACAAAATCATAAAGTAATTTCCCCACTTTCTCCCTTTCGTTTTCCCTCATTTAAGCAAAAATTCTGAGCGCATTGCCTCAAGAGACCAATATGGCCGAGCAGAAGACAGAAGTGACGTCACTTCTGTCTTCTGGAAAAACAGAGAAATTACCTTGGAAAGAAGCAGTGAGAGTGGGGTTCCTTCCTTCAATCTAAAGAGACTCTCCCTCTGGCAGGAGAAAGACAGCTGAGAGAGGTTTGAGGGTTCTAAAAGCATAAGAAGTTAAGTGTAATATTTATGCGGCTTCCCTATAGGATCCCCATGCAATGACAAGGCTAGACAGGGAGTTCTGCAGACAGCCTTAGAAAAGATTTCTGTAACCCAAGTTTGGAACCAAGGCAGCAAAAACCTATGTACCTGAGTCAGCAAGAAAAATAGATGCCTGTTAGTAACTTTTGTGGCTTGATGACCAAAGATCAAATGTCACTCCTCTTGCTTAACCTGCGTGCGTGCCTACCTTGGTATTGCATGAGACAAGGACGAGGTGGAGGAGAAAGAGACACCAGAGGAAAGGCAGCTGTTTCTCACTTTGTGTGTGTGTGGATTTTAACCCCATCAACTCGTTGGTTGTAGGTCTCTAAGTTAAAAATTAAGCTAAGTTCTATAAAACTAAATTGTATTCTTGCATACTTGATTTTTGGGGATTCTCCCAAAGAGTTTATCATTCTTGGCACTTTACTGTGTACTTATCTCACATTTTTATGGGCTTTATTTCAGGAACTCCTGAGTTGGAGACTCTACACTCAGATGTCATAAAATCATATTAAGGTCATTAAAGGAAGTCATTGGAATAACCAGTAAATAAATTATGGAAACATCACACACAACAACAGCAAGAGCATGCATTAAACCTGTTTGAAGGTTTTCATGAACTTTTATGTATTCTCACCAAGTAACATCTTTAAATTGAAGATATGTACCCCAGACAGCTTGGTTGCCACAAAATATAAGAAAGAAGTTTGATTATAATTAAAGTCATGCTGTCTGTAAGATTGTGTTGCTTTTGTTATCTTCAACTCAAATGGTGGAAACACTGAGAGTGGTGGATTTAAAAATCCCATCTCATCTGTTTTCAGGGTAGGAATAGAGATGCAGATGTAGAGAGTGGACTTATGGACTCAGTGAGGAAAGGGTTGGACACATTGGGAGATTAGGACTGACATACATACACTACCATGTGTAAAATAGATAGCCAGTGAAAACCAACGGTATACAGCACAGGGAGCTCAGCTCGGTGCTCTGTGATGACCTGGAACGGTGGGATCGGGAGGGGAGGAGGAAGGGAAGTTTAAGAGGGAGGAGATATACGTAGTCACACAGCAGATTCACTTTGCTGTACAGCAGAAATTAACACAACATTGTAAAGCAATTATACTCCAATGAAGAACATAACTGAGAACAATAACATTTGTTTCTATGTAACTCTTCTCCAGAAAAGACGCTGGAAGCAACACTGATAAAAGTGATGGAAAATCTTGAAACACAATCTACGTCTCCTGAGAGCGGGAGCAGCCTAGCAGCTCATCAAGATTGAGCAACACTGTCCTAGCTTCCCCTCTGCTCTGGAGTCTTCCCATCCACAGAGGAAGGGCCTCCCAGACAGGCATCGCGTCATCGTGGCTGTTGAGCTGTCAGTCAGCTGCTTGAGGTCAGCCAGTGTCCACACGTGGCTTCTAATATTTATTTTACTTCCACCAGCTATTATTTCTGACAATGAGCAAAATCTAACTTATATTGTCCTTTCTCTTGAGACAGAGAAGAATAGAAAATTTTCATACCAAGGAATGAGAATGATGAACATATGAAATATAGCCTTTTCTAGTTCTCAAAAGTGTGACATGTTTGTTTTGCAACAGAAAGGAAAGAAATCACTATGCTGAAATTGGTATCCTGGTACCATATTTGCTGCTGCTGCTGCTGCTAAGTCGCTTCAGTCATGTCTGACTCTGTGTGACCCCATAGACGGCAGCCCACCAGGCTCCCCCATCCCTGGGATTCTCCAGGCAAGAACACTGGAGTGGGTTGCCATTTCCTTCTCCAGTGCATGAAAGTGAAAAGTGAAAGTGAAGTCGCTCAGTCGTGTCCGACTCTGTGTGACCCCATGGACTGTAGCCCACCAGGCTCCTCCGTCCATGGGTTTTCCAGGCAAGAGTACTGGAGTTGGGTGCCATTGCCTTCTCCATATTTAGAGTCACTTAAACAAACTCTTATTTCAGGTGCGCATTTTTCATTGCTATGATGTCAAACTGTATTTCATTTTGTCCTTCGTGTTGCTCTCTTGGTCTAATTAACATGTTAGTGTGTTCTGCATTTCAAAAAGTACTATTTGACATTCTGTATCTTAGACTGGTTAAGCAGCATGGGTTTCAACGAGATAAAGAATCCTCAGAGCTTAGAGACTCCCTTAGATGTTGGCAGTTACTCAACTTTGAAGCTGATGACCAGGAAGAGAGGGGAGAGAGAAGAGTTCAACTCAAGGCTTCCAATGAAAAACAATTAATGTTACCCAGATTGTCGGCCAGGATGTAAGGAATGGGGAACTTCCACCTGGAGCTCGGGTCTCTCAGGCCATTTCTGGAATTCTGCAGAAACAAAAGGCAAAGCTGACTGGATGGCTGGTCTCTTTGGCTTCTTTTCCCCTTCTGTAAACTCTCACATCACAAACAATCTGTCACACTATTCAAATAGTCAAGTTGTCTTCCAATTATAAAAACAATAAATGTTCATTATAGACAATATAGAAATTTCCAGAGAAATTTTTAAGACCAAATAAAGGATGCTTGCTCCTTGAAAGAAAAGCTATGACTAACCTAGACAGCATATTAAAAAGCAGAGATATTACTTTGCTGACAAAGATCCATATAGTCAAAGTTATGTTTTTTCCAGTAGTCATGTATGGATGTGAGAGTTGGACCATGAAGAAGACTGAGGGCCAAAGAATTGATGCTTCCTAACTGGTGGTGAAGATTCCTGAGAGTCCCTTGGACTGCAAGTGGGTCAAACCAGTCAATCCTAATGAAAACCAACCCTGAATAGTCATTGGAAGGACTGATGCTGAAGCTGAAGCTCCAATACTTTGGTCACCTGAAGAAGAGCCTGCTCATTGGAAAAGACCCTGATACAGGGAAAGATTGAAGGCAAGAGGAGAAGGGGGTGAGAGAGGATGAGATGGTTGGATGGCATCACCGACTCAATGGACATGAGTTTGAGCACACTCTGGGAGTTGGTGAAGGACAGGGAAGCCTGGCGTGCTGCAGTCCATGGGACTGCAAAGAGTCGGACGTGACTCAGCGATTGAACAACAATGAGAAAGACCTACATTTCTTCAAAACTGAAATAGTCACTTTCAGTATGGTGGTGGATTTCCTTCTCTCTCTTTCTTCACTTCTTAGGAAAATTGGGTGGACAAGAAATTGAATAATTATAGACTCTTTTTCTGGTCGCTAATGTTTTCGTCTTTTTTTTTTTTTTTTAACCAGCAACCACAGCGGAAGTCTTTGTGCATACAAATTATGGCTGAGATTCTTTCATCTTCATAGCGGTCATCTCAGGGCTGGACACAGAGCAAAGGCCCACTGTACTGTCACAGCCGGTCCTGTGGGAATGCTCTGGTGTCACTGGAAGGTACTCACCTGCAGGAGGATGTCCCCTTCAAAGAGGTCCAAGCCTGCAGCTAGATGTGGATTTAAAAAGAGAAATATTTGAACAAGAAGTGCTCAAATGCATCTCTGATAAAATGAGTCTTTTCCGTTGTTGTCTTTAGTTGTTCTTTATGTGGTTAAATTCTTTTTAAAATGATACAAAAATTCATTATAATTGAACAAATGTAAATAGCTAATAAATATCATATATTGTCACATCCACTGTTGCCATTTTTTGGAACAAGAAAACTTAGAGGGTATTCTGCTTAGTAAAATAAGTCAGACAGAGAAAGACATCTGAAAGATGTCTTTTAAAAAGACATTTATCACTTACATGTGAAATCTAAAAAATAAAACCAGCTAGTGAATAATAAAAGACAAACATAGACACCGAGAACAAACTGTTTACTAGTGAAGATTGAAAAGGAGGTTGGGAAGGGCAAGTGAGGGTAGGGGATAAAGAAGTACAGACTACTGTTTATAAAATAAATGTCACAAAGACACGGTGTACAGCACAGGAAATAGATCCAATATCTCATAGTAACTATGAATGGAGTATTACCTATAAAAATATTTGATCATGATGCTGTACATCTGAAAGGAATATAATAGGGTAAATCAACTACACTTCAATGAAAAAAAAGAAACCTTGTCCAAGAATCTTAAAAAGTGAGAGGTGAATGAGAAGGAAACTTTTTGGTTATTGGAATCAAAACTCTTGCACTCGAGGGATCGAAATGGGACTTCTGAAATAGGAAGTGAGGTACTAGGTGATCATGTCAAACTGCAAACTGGAAAAACGAATTTTTTTATAAACAAAAATCTTGTTATTTATTTCTAGAGCCACTGAATACTCACTAAAAAATTCAATCTAACAATTATTCTCTTCTCATGTTTCCATTTTTCAGAAATGCTGCAAATTCTAATGAGGCACCAATGAATAGTTCTCTCCTAAAGTTACTCAGTGTCATACTCTGAAAATTAAGAGATTTACAGCAATTCTATCGCAGGGTTTTAAATTATTTGAAGACATTAATAATGGCAGAAATTATACCCACCTAAGTTGATTTCTGAAATATCCTTCTGTTCGTCAAAGTCTCCATCATATACTGTTAAAAGTGGGGAGAAAATTGTTATCAGTCTTGCTGAGCAAATGAAAGTTCAGAAAACTCTCTGTGAATTTCAATTAGTTCTTACCATTTCCTTTAGAAAGATGGTTAATCTGAAAAGAAATAAATATACAGAAAAAGGATAACATATACTAGAATTAATATTTCTAAATACCCTGAAGAGCAGAACTCTACTTACTGATACAGCTGCTATGTGGGCAAAAAACAAGATGAAAGGAATAATGCAAGCCAATCTCGTCCAAATCATTGTGGCAAGTGAACAGATTTTAGCAAAGACACCTTGTAATAAGCAAAGACACCTTGGACCTTGCTCTGGCTGTCAGATTAGAAACTTTGACCCTTACATATGTTCTGTAGCATTGAAGTCACAAGAGAAAATATCTTTGCTGATTTGAGGACAGATACAAAGTTTCACAGAAAAGCTCAAGTTCCAGAGACTAGAGAAGTTTGAAAAAGTTAATACTGAGATGAGCATATAAAAATAAGTAACATTCCTACATACCAGCAATAACCATTCATCCACATAGCATAATATAACAGGTAAAAGGTCCGTTTTATAATAGAAATAAAAGCTATCTATAAAATGATAGCAAATTACTTAAATAAAAATGAATTAGAGTTGTATGTAAATATAAAGTAATTATTGAAGAACATAAACAGCTATCTACACACACTGCTGCTAAGTCACTTCAGTTGTGTCTGACTCTGTGCGACCCCATGGACGGCAGCCCACCAGGCTCCCCTGTCCCTGGGATTCTCCAGGGAAGAACACTGGAGTGGGTTGCCATTTCCTTCTCCAATGCATGAAAGTGAAAAGTGGAAGTGAAGTCGTTCAGTCATGCCTGACTCTTCGCGACCCCATGGACTGCAGCCTACCAGGCTCCTGCATCCATGGGATTTTCCAGGCAAGAGTACTGGAGTGGGGTGCCATCGCCTTCTCCCATACACACACATATATATTTATTTAATATATGAAATATTTATGGACAGGAGGACTCAGTATAATAAAGATGGCCATTAATTTGATATTAGTCTATAAACTCAATGTTATTTCAATAAAAATCTTTTTTTTAATTTTTAATTGAAGTATAGTTGATTTGCAATGTTGTATTAGTTTTGGGTGTACAGAACAGTGATTCAGTTATACATATGTATATATGCATATATTTTAGATTCTTTTCCTATATAGTGTATTACAAAATATTGAGTAGAGTTTCCTGTGCTATACAGTAGGTCCTTGTTGGTTATCCATTTTATATATTTTATATATAGTAACGTGGATATGTTAGTCTCAACCTCCTAATTTTCCCTCCTTGCCCCTTTCCCCTTTGGTAGCCATAGTTTGTTTCCTATGTCTGTGAGCCTCTTTCTGTTTTGTAAATAAGCTAAATATATCTTTTTTTTTATTCCACACATAAGTGATATCATATGATATTTGTCTTTGTTTGCTTTATTTCACTTAGTATGATAATATCTGTGTCCATCCATGTGACCCCAAACAGTATTATTTCATTCTTTGTTATTGTTGAGTGATATTCCATTGTATATTTGTACCACATCTTCTTTGTCTGTTCCTCTGTTGATGGATATTTAGGTTGCTATCAGCCGAATGAGATTTTATCTTTCCCTGTCTTCTTAGACTTATTTGCACAACTTACTCTAGTGGTGAACTTGGAATCAGATGAATAGAAAAATTGAATCCTACATCTGCCACTGGGCAGGTGTGGCATTTTGAGCATTTGCTTTCCATGTGTCAAAAAAAAGAGGGGCACCTATTTCGTGGGTGTAATGTTGAGATTCAGAGACAACCTATGTAAACCACAAGTACCAGGAACATAGGAAGCACTCAGCAAACTATAACACTTTTATCCATGTACACACCTCCTGGCAAAGGACAGGCATCCTCTTTGCTCAGCAGAACCTCTGGGTAGGAACTTATGTCTTCAGCAGATACAGCTTCTCCCTGGTGAGTTTCTTTTTATGATCTCGATTGCAGGTGTTAATTAGTTACCAGTTATTTGTAGTCCCAGGCACTTCTGGCCCCAGGGTGTCAAGTGAGCAAGACTGGAGCCTCAAGCCTTAGGTTTGAAGGGGCCTATACCTTTGCAGTTAAAAGGCAGATTATGCAATCCTTGGGGCAAGGTCCGTGTTTTATTTTCTGTACCTGCCCTGATGTTTGGCACACAGTAGGTTGTTGGTGATCATGTTGCATGAAATACAGTAAAAATACCATTTTTTAAAATGTTTTAGATGTAGTGATATGCTCTGGGTTCAGTGAGGGCATTTTACGAATCAACCAGTTGAGAAAGCAGTGGAAGAAGGCCATCGGCAGGTGGAAAGAGGGACAACTCTCCCTTAAGTGTTTCAGACATGCTCTAGCTTCACGAAAGCCCAGGCTAGACCTGCTCAGGACTAAGGTTGGAGGCTGCCAACATCCTCTCACCCTGTCTCCCTCTCAGGAGGTCCTCTACCCATTGCTTCCTCCACTTTCTGCTCTCTTCTGAGACACCTGGTCCTTCTCCGTCACACACAGAGTTCTGCCCTTGGCTTAATCTCCAACACAACTGCCTTTGCTGTACCTCCAGAGAATCAGCCTGTTCGTTGGGGATCAGAGGCTTTTAGAGGAAGAGTCGGCAAATCTTTTTCTGCAAAGGTCAAAGAGTGAATATTTCAGGCTGTGCAGATCATGTAGTCTCTGTGGCAACTATTCAAGTCTGCTTTTGCAGCTGGAAGGCAGCAAAGACCTGAGCATAAAGGCGTGAGTGTGGCCACATCCCTAAAAAACTTTGTTGACAAAAAATATGTAAAGGGGCATAACTTACTGACCGCTGAGTTTTAGAGAATTGACTCCTCAAGATGGTGGTGATCAGTTCAGTTCAGTCGCTCAGTCATGTCCGACTTTTTGCGACCCATGGACTGCAGCATGCCAGGCTCCCCTGTCCATCAGCAACTCCCGAAGTTTACTCAAACTTGAGTCCACTGAGTCGGTGGTACCATCTAACCATCTCATCCTCTGTCATCCCCTTCTCCTGCCTCCAATCTTTCCTAGCATCAGGGTCTTTTCAAATGAGTCAGTTCTTCGCATCAGGTGGCCAAAGTATTGGAGTTTCAGCTTCAACATCAGTCCTTCCAATGAATATCAGGACTGATCTCCTTTGGGATGGACTGGTTGGATCTCCTTGCAGTCCAAGGGACTCTCAAGAGTCTTCTCCAACACTGCAGTTCAAAAGCATCAATTCTTTGGTGTTCAGCTTTCTTTATAGTCCAACTCTCATATCCATACATCACTACTGGAAAAACCATAGCTTTGACTAGATGGACCTTTGTTGGCAAAGTAATGTCTCTGCTTTTTAAGATGCTGTCTAGGTTGGTCGTAATTTTTCTCCCAAGGAGCAAGCATCTTTTAATTTCATGGCTGCAATCACCATCTGCAATGATTTGAAGCCCAAGAAAATAAAGTCTGTCACTGTTTCCACTGTTTCCCCATCTATTTGCCATGAAGTCATGGGACTGGAGGCCATGATCTTAGTTTTCTCAATGTTGAGCTTTAAGCCAACTTTTTCACTCTCCTCTTTCACTTTCATCAAGAGGCTCTTTAGTTCCTCTTCACTTTCTGCCATAAGGGTGGTATCATCTGTATATCTAAGGTTATTGATATTTCTTGCAGCAATCTTGATTCTAGCCTGTGCTTCATCCAGCCCAGCATTTCTCATGATGTACTCTGCATATAAGTTAAATAAGCAGGGTGACAATATACAGCCTTGAGGTACTCCAAGGTGGAGATGGAGATGGTGATAACAGTTATAACAGAAGCAACAGCAGCAGCAACTGACAAGTATTGACATGTATCAATACATAGTTTTTACTGTGGCCTGGGCCACTATTCATTTAATCTTGAGAATAATTCTATGAAGTAGACACTATCTATCCCCATTTTATAGACTGAGAAACTGTATACATATACAATGGAATGTTACTCAGCCATAAATGGGATTAAATAATGCCATTTGCAGAAACAAGGATGAACCCAGAAAGAGTCATATTAGGTACAGTAAGACAGACAGAGAAAGACAAATATCACATGAGATTGCTTATATGGGGAAACGAAAACAATAAAGATACATGTGAGCTCATTTACAAGACAGAAATAGACTCCCAGACATAGAAAGCAAACTTGATGGTTACCAAAGGGAAAAGGGAAGGAGGGATAAATTAGCAGTTTGGGATTAACAGATACACACTGCTCTCCACATCCAAGCAGGCTTTCCATAGGCTTTCATCTTGATTTCAGCTTCTCCTCCTCTATAGGATCTAAAGAAGATATTGTCACCCACATTTTATAGTGTGAAGAAGACAGACAAGAAGCTTACTTCATTTTTTCCCAATTCTCTTCCTATTTATTGAATCCTCATACAGTACTTGAAATTGAAGCGCACTCAGCTGAGAGCTCTAAGATTGCCTGCTGATTTTAGGAAAAGTCTCTAACTCCTGCTGATTACAAGGGTTATCACTCTCCAAGAGGTCAAGCTGGACCATGACATCTGGGAGGAGAGACTAAATACATGAGAACTGTTGATTAAAGGGAAGATACAAAGAGGGGGAGAAATAAACTGGGAGATTGGGATTGACAGTTACACACTATTATATATAAAATAAATAGCTATTAAGGACCCACTGAACAGCACAGGGAACTCTATTCAGTACTCTGGAATGACCTACAGGCGAAAGGAACCTAAAGAAGAATGAATATATGTGTAACTGATTCACTTTGCTATGCAGCTGAAAGTAATAAAACATTGTAAATCAACTATACTCCAATAAATAATTTTTAAAAAATAAAGGGAGGGTACAATTGGGATGGGCTTTTCTCTGAAAGGAAATATGACTCTAAAGAGGAAGAGGTCTACCTATTTCCTACTGTCAAAGGACAAAGCTAAAACAATGTAATGAACCTGATGTTCTTTTAGGGGAAACAATTCATGGGCCGGGGGAGTAGAGGGTCTCACAGGCCTCCCGTGGGACTTGGGGCAAGCATTTCATAGAGCATTTGAAGAAGTGATCAGAAAACAAGGCATAAGTGGCTGGGGTTGCAGATCTGACCTGATTTAGAAAGATCAAGAAGCAAGGAAACAAGTATTGACCCCAGAGTCGGCTTGGCATTTGGGGACTGACCTGAATAGATTTTCTGTTTATCATCAAGCAGAGCATTCACGAGAAAATGAAAGCTTATTTGGCTGATGTGTTGCCCTGGGCAGCAGTGGGTCCATCCTGAGCCTAGAAATGTATTTCAACACTACTGTCCCTGAAGTCAGGAGACAAAGAAACAGGCTAAAATTTTAGAAAAGACACTTAGTTGGTGGAGGCAAAGCCCTTCCTGATCATCTGAGGATTCCTGGATCCTGCTATGTTTCAAGGAGGCAGACAGCATTAGCCACAGAGAATAATGCCAGAGCCGCCAGCTGGAGGGGAAGGCAAGTGTGAACAGATGAAATTCTTCAGAAAGAGATGATGATGGGGAAGGAATGGGTGGGGACTTGCTTGGGGATTTTTCTTTGTCCTGGGAAATCATTCAGTTTTGAGGTCATCTAATGGAAGCAAGATGATGGTAAGTCGGACGTTTCACTTGATCCAGAAAACAAGAGTCTCAGCCCTCTTAGAAAACAAATGAGAACTGCCATCTCATTTCCCTTTGAAAACCACAACATTGTTTTTGGTACAGTGAATTCTATGCAAGTGGCCAGCAGGTCCATTCAGACCAATTACATTATCTGCCACTTGAACCGGAATCTGAGTTAGCACCAGGGGAAGGTAAAGGGAAGGTGTCTATGGGAGCATTATGGGAGGTTTCAGGGATAATTGGTCAAAGTCAATCAGGAGGTTTCCTAAACTAGCAACAGGTCTGTTTATGTTCCTAGGTTGGATCAAAATTTTCAAAATAAGTTGATCTCATTATCAGTCGGGAAGATGGCAGTGGAAGCCACTTTTCAAAGCAGTGTTCACTAATGAGAACAGCTTTGCACAGACAGGCAAGCAGGAAGATCAGTCACTGATGCCCTGTGAATAGATGGGCTAAATCAGGGGTTCCCAACCTCTGGGGCCACAGACTCGTTCAGAACTGGGCTGCAGAGCAGGAGGTGAGCAAAGGGCAAGTGAGCTAAGCTTCAACCTATATTTACAGCCACTCCTCATCTTGTTCTCCCATAACCCTCAGATGAGACTGTCTAGTTGCAGGAAAACAAGCTCAGGGCTCCCACTGAGTCTGCATTATGGTGAGTTGTGTAATTATCTCATTAGATACCACAATATAATAATAATAGAACAGAGTGCACAAAAAATGTAATGCACTCAAATCATCCCCAAACCATCCCCTCCCTAGTCTGGAAAAACTGTCTTCCGTGAAATGATTCCCTGGTGCCAAAAACATTAGGGACTGCTGGGCTACGTGATGGCACACCAGGAAAGGAAGAAAACTAGCTACCCCTTCATTTTCCAGTTGAATTTCTGGGAAGAGCAGTTTGTAACCCTCTACAAATTTTCCTACCTTGAATAGCATTTCTTGTTATTCAAATAATAGCAATGATTATGATAACAACCAGATGACATTTTAGGCAGTTATTACCTGGCAGGCATGGTGACAACAAACTGTGGAAAATTCTTAGAGAGATGGGAATACCAGACCACCTGACCTGCCTCTTGAGAAACCTGTATGCAGGTCAGGAAGCAACAGTTAGAACTGGACATGGAACAACAGACTGGTTCCAATTAGGGAAAGGAGTACGTCAAGGCTGTATATTGTAACCCTACTTATTTAACTTATATGCAGGGTACATCATGAGAAACGCTGGACTGGATGAAGCACAAGCTGGAATCAAGATTTCTGGGAGAATATCCATAACTTCAGATATGCAGATGACACCACCCTTATGGCAGAAAGTGAAGAAGAACTAAAGAGCCTCTTGATGAAAGTGAAAGAGGAGAGTGAAAAAGTTGGCTTAAAGCTCAGCATTCAGAAAACTAAGATCATGGTCTCCAGTCCCATCACTTCATGGGAAATAGATGGGGAAACAGTGGAAACAGTGTCAGACTTTATTTTGGGGGGCTCCAAAATCACTGTGTATGGTGACTGTGGCCATGAAATTAAAAGATGCTTACTACTTGGAAGGAAAGTCATGACCAACCTAGACAGCATCTTAAAAAGCAGAGATATTACTTTGCCAACAAAGCTTTGTCTAGCCAAAGCTCTGGTTTTTCTAGTAGTCATGTATGGATGTGAGAGTTGAACTATAAAGAAAGCTGAGCACTGAAGAACTGATGCTTTTGAACTGTGGTGTTGGAGAAGACTCTTGAGAGTCCCTTGGACTGCAAAGAGATCCAACCAGTCCATCATAAAGGAAATCAGTCCTGAACATTCATTGGAAGGACTGATGCTGAAGCTGAAACTCCAATACTTTGGCCACCTGATGTGAAGAACTGACTCATTTGAAAAGACCCTGATGCTGGGAAAGATTAAAGACAGGAGGAGAAGGGGATGACAGAGAATGAAACGGTTGGATGGCATCACTGACTCAGTGGACATGAGTTTGAGTAAACTCCAGGAGTTGGTGATGGACAGGGAAGCCTGGCATGCTGCAGTCCGTGGGGTCGCAAAGAGTTGGACACTACTGAGCCACTGAACAGAACTGACTGAGGCATGGTGTAAAATGCTTTCCATAGGCTATTTCATGTCATTCTTGCAAAAGACCCATATGATAAGAATTGTTGCCCTCATTTATAAAAGATCGAGCTCAGAAAGGTTATATATAGTACCCAGAACCTGAAAAACATCAAAAGAGAGAAAATGGCTTAATGATGTGTTTCCCTTTCTAGAGCAGTCTCCATTTGCAGTTGCTTAGTTACCAGTGGATTGTGTTCATTCATTCAGTTGTTCATCTGTGCATTCAGCCATAGAGTTATTATCAGGTGCATCCTCTGTGCTGGGCATTGTGTTAGGCACTGAGGACAGAGCTGTGAACCAGACAGGCACTGTCCTTGCCTTCATAGAGCTTAGACAGAGGTGAACATCATGGGGAGGAAAACATTTACCACCATTTCACTAGATCCCCAAGTAAGGATGGATCAACAGGTAAGTAGATAAACAAATGGTGATGTATTCACGGATCACAAGAGGATACTGTCACAAGGGATGCTACTGCACAATTGAAAAGGGTTATGTTACACTGCTATATTTAAAATGAATAAACAACAAAGACCTAGTGTACAGCATAGGGATCTCTGCTCAATGTTTTGTGGCAGCCTGAATGGGAGGAGAGTTTGGGGGAGAATGGATACCCATGTACTTATGGCCAAGTCCCTTTGCTATCCACCTGAGACTATCACAACATTGTCAGTTGGCTATACTCCAGTATAAAATTTTTAAAAATAAATAAAATAAAAATTAACTAAAAGTAAAAATGATTGTACTGCTAGTACGCAGAGAAACATGAATAAACCTCCAAAGCATTATGCTAATAGAAAGAAGACAGATAAGAACCATATGTTGTGGAATTCACTTATATAAAATACTGGAAAAGGCAAAACTATAGTCAGAATCCAAATCAACAGTTGCCAGGGACCAGAGATTGGGAGTAGAGAGAGACTGGAGGGCAAAAGAAAAGGTTTGGGGTAAAAGAAATGTTCTATACCTTGATTTTGTTGGTGGCTATGCAACTGTGTACATTTGTCAACACTCAAAGAATTATTTGCTAAAACTGGTGAGTTTAATGGCAGGCAAGTTACATCTCAGTAAAGTTGGTTTAAAACAATCAGAAACGTGGGGTCCACTTCCCACCCCTTTCACTAACATACTAGGTGACATTGGGTGAAATACCAAATCTATGTTTTCATTTATTCTTTTGTAACATGGGACTCCTGAGACCTGTTCTGCCTCTTCTGTTACTAAAGTGAGTGTGTTAGTCACTCAGTCGTGTCCAACTCTTTGCAACCCCATGGACTGTAGCCTGCCAGGCTCCTCTGTCCATGGAATTCTCCAGGCAAGAATACTGGAGTGGATTGCATGCCTTCCTCGAGGGGATCTCCGTTCCAGGGATCGAACCTGAGTCTTCTGCATTGCAGGCAGATTTTTTACCATCTGAGGCACCAGGGAAGCCCCTTCTATTACTAAGTAAGAGAATTTCAAATGTGCAGGATAAAAGCTTTACAGGGTATTGAATGTCGTGTGAATATGGAGCTTCATTGTTATTTTTCCCTCACTGAGGACTATTCAATTCTAGATGCTCAGAGATCTAGAGTGAATTTAATTTGGTAGGCTTCGTAACATTTGGGGTCTTGATCTTCTGATAAGAGGGGCAGCCCCAGAGGCTGTGACAGGGCTTCAGAGTCCCAGGTCAGCATGTTCCAGAGAAGACCCAGCCATCTGTTTTGAATTTGGACCATCAGGCGACTGAGCCAAAGTGACATCTTCTGAAGGTCTTTGCTGATGGCCACACATGCCTACATCATGAACAAATCATGTCCTCTGTCCAGCTGGATAAGAGACACATTCCGAGGGTGGATCCATGGAGCCTGGTCACAGAACAAAGCAAGGAATAGATGGTTGGCTGTGTGTTCAGAAAAGCTCCTTGATCCTCATCCAGGGATTTATCTCTTTCATGTGAACTGTTTTTCTGAAGAAGCAGAAACTCTTTCCAACTCTGAATGCAATTCTCACACCACCAATTTTTATTTTATTTAGTTTACAGTTTCATAAATCACCAGTATTTACACTATTCACACTGAGAAGGAATATGAGTAGCACAGAAAATCCAGCTTGGCATATGACCCACCCAGCTGGTATTCCATCCAGTTACCAAAATTCTCTTGGTCCCATGCTGGATGCTGAGGAGAAAACAGGAATAATATTGCATGTTCCTTGTTCTCAAGGGCTTTAAATGTAACTTTTTTGAGAGTTCATCTTCCACATTTAGAGGGTAAAGAAAACAAAAACAGTTAAAACATGTTAAGATGTTCATTTTGAAACATTTAATAAACTATTAAAAAATATGAAAAAGAAAAAATCACCACCAATCATACTCTTGACATATAGTCTGTTTCTTCAAGTTTCTTATTATTTATACATGCATATTTATAATAATATAAAATTTTATCCACTTAAATGTTGGCCACCAGAGCTCTCAAGGAGTCATGGACACCTATTTTGGCTATATTATCCTTCTTTAGAATGTTCATTTGTGCTCAATCCTTCCCCAATAGATATTCACCAATGCAGAGTTTTGCCAAAAACACAGTGGATACTTAGATGCTTCAGCTTTTTAAAGTGTTAGCCACTCAGTTATGTCCAGCTCTTTGTGACCCCATGGACTGTAGCCCACCAGGCTCCTCTGTCCATGGAATTCTCCAGGCAAGAATACTGAAGTGGGTAGCCATTCCCTTCTCCAGGGGATCTTCCTGACCCAGGGATTGAACCCAAGTCTCCTTCATTGCAGGCAAATTCTTCACCATCTGAGCCACCAGGGAAGCCTCGAAGTTTTTAAAGGATCATGTCTATTAAGTTTTCCTGTATTCATCATTACTACTTATTCAATGCAAAAAGTTGGAAGACACGATACAAAAACACTAACTTCAATCCCACCACCAAAAATAACCACTGCTAGCGGAAAAGGCGATGGCACCCACTCCAGTACTCTCGCCTGGAAAATCCCATGGATGGAGGAGCCTGGTGGGCTGCAGTCCATGGGGTCGCTAAGAGTCAGACATGACTGAGCAACTTCACTTTCACTTTTCACTTTCATGCATTGGAGAAGGAAATGGCAACCCACTCCAGTGTTCTTGTCTGGAGAACCCCAAGGATGGGGGAGCGTGGTGGGCTGCCGTCTATGGGGTCACACAGAGTCGGACATGACTGAAGTGACTTAGCAGCAGCCGCATCTTGGTATATGTTCCAGATTTTCCACCATGCTTGTTTTTCTTTATAAGAATGTTAGTTACATGAGGTTTATAGACTGGGCTATAAGTGTTTCCTCATGTCAGTAGCTATCCCTCAGCACCATACTTCTCAGTGGCTCCATGTAATTCCATTGAATGGATGGGCTGGATGTAACTAGCCAAGCCTGTGCTATGTGAGGAGGTTATTTTCAGTTGATTCCTCTTATCACAGGCTCTGCTGTAGTAAATATCCCTGCACTTGCAATTGTATACACTTTCAGTTTATTGCCCTAGAACAAATTCCAATAAGTAGAATTGCTGAGTCAAAATGTACCTAGCCATTTCATGTTTTTAAAGGAATATAATGAAAAAGACCTCCAATTTTTCCAAGCTCTGAAAGCATGTCACAGAAAGATGAAGGTGGTTTGAACTCCTTTAGCCAAAGACCCTGAGAATGCAGGAGTTAACTCTTTAAGAGGGAAGGAAAGTAATTGTACTATCGTTTGGAGACTTACAAAAGGTAACACAAAAGTGAGGAATATTAGGATCAATAATATGGACAAAGCAATGTCCATTCTTATTCTTTGTTGAATGCTGTGATACATGTACTAATAGATTTACCAAGACAGAGAATATGTTTCCAGTAGTAGGCCTTTCCCATGGGACAATGGCTATGCGCGCAATAGACATGACGGTATCTTAAGGGGCAAAGAAAGTCACCTGTGTTACCTGTATGCTGCAGCCAGAACAGACGTTTTTAGCATCATTAAATCACTTAGTCTTCACTCAAGCCCTCTGAGGTATGTTAGTGACCTAATGGGCCTGGCTTCCTGTCAAATTCACATGCTGAAGCTCTAACTTCCAGTGTGGCAGTATTTGAGGATGGAGTCTCTAAAGAAGTCATTAAGGTTAATGACTTAGGGGTAGCGGGAGGGCCCTGATCTTACTAAAAGAGCACCACAGAGCTCACTTTCTCCTCTCCATATGCATGCATTAAGGAAAGGCCAGATGAGGAGACAGCAAGAAGGCAGTCATCTACAAGCCAGGAAGAGAGGACTCACCAGAACCCAAATTTGCTAAAACCATGATCTTAGACTTGCCAGCCTCAATGACTGTGAGCAAATGAATTTCTGTTCTTTAAGCCACCTAGTCTGTGGTACTTTGCTATAGCAGCCCAAGCAGGCTAGTACCCCATGAAGACTATCATCATCACCTGTGCTATAGATGAGAAAACTTTGAGAAAAATTAATAATGTGTACAAGGTCACACAGTAAGCAGTAACCACCTTTTAAATGCATCTCTCTCTGAGGCCCATGTTCCATTTGCTTTATCCCTTTGATTCTCCAGTAGGAAAAAATGGTGACTATCCTCCAAGTGTGACTTGAGACACTCAATTCAGTCATTTTAGAATCACGAAAGTGTGCATAGTCATCTGTCTCTTCCTCTAAAAAGCCAGAGGGAGCAGAAGGTGGCAGGGAGACTCAAGAGGGAGGGGCCATATGTATAACTGTGGCTAACTCATATTTTGATATATGGCAGAAATTAACACAATATTATAAAGCAATTATCCTCCAATTAAAAAATTTAAAAATAAAACAAACCAAAAAGAACCCAGTGTCCTCTCTCCCAGAGGAGAACCCAAAGTCTCCTCTCTATTTTGTCCCCTTCTTGTAAAAGTCTGAAATCCTAAGAATAATATTTTTAAGCCAAGGAATCTGACATGCAGCCCCCTCTCCAAAGGTACAACCCACATGTAACTTGAGAACTTGTGTCCAATTATCTAAACTCAATAAGAAGACCAACTGGGCTTGACTAGTTTACCCACAAATGCAATTATATGGGCAAACAAACGGTAAACAGGAGGCTTGACTCAATAAGCGGTCATTATTGATGCTAAATGTAGTTATTACATCATTGAGATCTACTTAGTTCTTGTAATGATGTCTTAAAATTCTTTTGAAATTACAGGCATAATGAAAGTTTACTAACAAAAATAATACAAAGAACAAAGTCTGCATTATGTTCTCAGCTTTTTCTTTTTTGAGCCTCATTAACACTTGGAGAAGGCAATGGCACCCCACTCCAGTACTCTTGCCTGGAAAATCCCATGGACGGAGGAGCCTGGTAGGCTGCAGTCCATGGGGTCGTTAAGAGTCGGACACGACTGAGCGACTTCACTTTCACTTTTCACTTGCATGCATTGGAGAAGGAAATGGCAACCCACTCCAGTGTTCTTGCCTGGAGAATCCCAGGGACGGGGGAGCCTGGTGGGTTGCCGTCTATGGGGTCGCACAGAGTCGGACACGACTGAAGTGACTTAGCATAGCAACACTTGCAAGCCAAGCATGGACTTTCTCAAATGCCTTTGTTGTCAGTTAAATATCCATGTGGATGTACACACTCACAAAAGATTTCAGACTGTGTGTCCTGATCCTAAAAAAACATGTAGACAGCTCACCTACTCACTTTTGCAGCCATCTTTCCTCAAAAAAGCCCCAATCAGGATTTCACTGGTGGTCCAGTCATTAAGACTCCACACTTCCACTGCAGGGGGAGTGGGTTCCACCCCTGGTCCAGAAACTAGCATCCTGCATGCTGTGCAGCCAAAAAGTTTTAAAAAAGAAGAAGTCTCTACCTCAGTTACCATCCACCTAACTACTCCAAAACAGAAACTCAGGAACTATCCTTGCCTCTTCCCCCTTGTAGCAATCAATTTCAGTAAGTTCTGTGGATTCAGCTTCATAACCAACTCTCAAAACCATCTGCTTCACACTCTTCCTAATAATCTGTACTCCATCACAGGTCAGCATCACCCATCCCTTCAAAACTGGATCAGCTTTCTAAGTAGATCCCCCTCCCCCCACCAATTAATTCACTCAGTCTATGGTGAAAATCTTCAAGAATGTTTAAAGAATGCAGAACAGTAAGACATTACTATTAGTTGTTTTTTTTTTTTTAATGCCATTCTACAAGTATGCATTCCTCTTGACATATATCTCTATGTGGTCTTCTATATTAATGCTGTTTTCATAAAGGGTCTTAAATTCTTAGCACAACCTCAGATTTGTGATGCTTTATGATTTGAGGGCAAGTTGCTAACTTTTTGGAGCTTTGATTTTCTTATCTGTAATATGATGTCACACATTCATGATTAACACCTCAAATTCTAAGGTTCTGTGATGTCTTGACTGGAACGGGTGAATTTAACTCAGATGACCATTATATCTACTACCACGGGCAGGAATCCTTTAGAAGAAATGGAGTAGCCATCATGGTCAACAAAGAGCCCGAAATGCAGTATTTGGATCCAATCTCAAAAACGACAGAATGATCTCTGTTCGTTTCCAATGCAAACCATTCAATATCACGGTAATCCAAGCCTATGCCCCAACCAGTAATGCTGAAGAAGCTGAAGTTGAACGGTTCTATGAAGACCTACAAGACCTTTTAGAACTAACACCCAAAAAAGATGTCCTTTTCATTATAGGGGACTGGAATGCAAAAGTAGGAAGTCAAAAAACACCCAGAGTAACAGGCAAATTTGGCCTTGGAGTACAGAACGAAGCAGGGCAAAGGCTAATAGAATTTTGTCAAGAGAACACACTGGTCATAGCAAACACACTCTTCCAACAACACAAGAGAAGACTCTACACATGGACATCACCAGATGGTCAACACTGAAATCAGATTGATTATATTCTTTGCAGCCAAAGATGGAGAAGCTCTATACAGTCAGCAAAAACAAGACTGGGAGCTGACTGTGACTCAGATCATGAACTCCTTATTGCCAAATTCAGACTTAAATTGAAGAAAGTGGGGAAAACCACTAGACTATTCAGGTATGACCTAAATCAAATCCCTTATGATTATACAGTGGAAGTGAGAAATAGATTTAAGGGACTAGATCTGATAGACAGAGTGCCTGATGAACTATGGACAGAGGTTCATGACATTGTATAGGAGACAGGGATCAAGACCATCCCCATGAAAAAGAAATGCAAAAAAGCAAAATGGCTGTCTGAGGAGGCCTTACAAATAGCTGTGAAAAGAAGAGAAGTGAAAAGCAAAGCATAAAAGGAAAGATATAAGCATCTAAATGCAGAGTTCCAAAGAATTCAGCAATCAATGCAAAGAAATAGAGGAAAACAACAGAATGGGAAAGACTAGAGATCTCTTCAAGAAAATTAGAGATACCAAGGGAACATTTCATGCAAAGATGGGCTCAAAAAAGGACAGAAATGGTATGGACCTAACAGAAGCAGAAGATATTAAGAAGAGGTGGCAAGAATACACAGAAGAACTGTACAAAAAAGAGCTTCAAGATAATCATGATAGTGTGATCACTCACCTAGAGCCAGACATCCTGGAATGTGAAGTCAAGTGGGCCTTAGAAAGCATCACTACGAACAAAGCTAGTGGAGGTGATGGAACTCCAGTTGAGCTATTTCAAATCCTGAAAGATGCTGCTGTTAAAGTGCTGCACTCAATATGCCAGCAAATTTGGAAAACTCAGCAGTAGCCACAGGACTGGAAAAGGTCAGTTTTCATTCCAATCTCAAAGTAAGGCAATGCCAAAGAATGCTCAAACTACCACACAGTTACACTCATTTCACATGCTAGTAAAGTAATGCTCAAAATTCTCTAAGCCAGGCTTCAGCAGTATGTGAACCGTGAACTTCCAGATGTTCAAGCTGGTTTTAGAAAAGGCAGAGGAACCAAAGATCAAATTGCCAACACCTGCTGGATCATCAAAAAAGCAAGAGAGTTCCAGAAAAACATCTATTTCTGCTTTATTGACTATGCCAAAGCCTTTGACTATGTGGATCACAATAAACTGTGGAAATTTCTGAAAGCGATGGGAATTCCAGACCACCTGACCTGCCTCAGGTCAGGAAGCAACAGTTAGAACTGGACATGGAACAGACTGGCTCCAAATAGGAAAAGGAGTACGTCAAGGCTGCATATTGTCACCCTGCTCATTTAACTTCTATGCAGAGTACATCATGAGAAACGCTGGGCTGGAAGAAGCACAAGCTGGAATCAAGATTGCTGGGAGAAATATCAATAACCTCAGATATGCAGATGACACCACCCTTATGGCAGAAAGTGAAGAGGAACTAAAAAGCCTCTTGATGAAAGTGAAAGTGGAGAGTGAAAAAGTTGGCTTAAAGCTCAACATTCAGAAAACAAAGATCATGGCATCTGGTCCCATCACTTCATGGGAAATAGATGGGGAAACAGTGGAAACAGTGTCAGACTTTATTTTGGGGGGCTCCGAAATCACTGCAGATGGCTATTGCAGCCATGAAATTAAAAGACGCTTACTCCTTGGAAGGAAAGTTATGACCAATCTAGACAGTGTATTGAAAAGCAGAGATATTACCTTGCCAACAAAGGTCCATCTAGTTAAGGCTATGGTTTTTCCAGTGTTCATGTATGGATGTGAGAATTGGACTGTGAAGAAAGCTGAGTGCTGAAGAATTGATGCTTTTGAACTGTGGTGTTGGAGAAGACTCTTGAGAGTCCCTTGGACTGCAAGGAGATCCAACCAGTCCATCCTAAAGGAGATCAGTCCTGGTTGTTCATTGGAAGGACTGATGCTGAAGCTGAAACTCCAGTATTTTGGCCACCTCATGCGAAGAGTTGACTTATTGGAAAAGACTCTGATACTGGGAGGGATTGGGGGCAGGAGGAGAAGGGGATGACAGAGGATGAGATGGCTGGATGGTATCACTGACTCGATGGACATGAGCTG
>NW_011495047.1:4853490-4856299 GCF_000754665.1 Bison bison bison
TTGGAAGGACTGATGCTGAAGCTGAAACTCCAGTATTTTGGCCACCTCATGCGAAGAGTTGACTTATTGGAAAAGACTCTGATACTGGGAGGGATTGGGGGCAGGAGGAGAAGGGGATGACAGAGGATGAGATGGCTGGATGGTATCACTGACTCGATGGACATGAGTTTGTGTGAACTCTGGAAGTTGATGATGGACAGGGAGGCCTGGTGTGCTGTGATTCATGGGGTTGCAAAGAGTTGGAGATGACTGAGCTGCTGAACTGAACTGAGGTGAACTGAACTGTGATGTCTTGAAAAAACTTACCATTCATTTCTAAGATTTTATTTGTTTCTATAATTCAAAGCTAAGAATTCAGTGTGTACATTGGTGGGGCTATTGCATTTAGATAATTTAATACTTTCTGACTTAAATCTGTCTCTTTGGTATTACATGGTCCACAAGAGGGCGCCCATTTTCCAGCAAATTGGAGGTCAGCTGTAGCCTTGGTTTCACAGAAATCATTCTCTTAAATTTCAGAGAAATTTCAGCAAGCACAAGATGTTAGTCAATTTAAAATGCACTCGTAATTTATTCAGATATTTCAAACCATAACTGTTAGTATAAATAAATTTCAATTAAAAAAGCAAATGTCCTCACAAATGGAATGAATCTGTGTCTTTATCCATGATTTTAGAGTGATAAAATACATAAAATTTGTGTGAAGCTAGACTTGATGTTCTAGTAAACACTACAGAGAATCCCCAATTCCTTAACTTACCAGGTCATGCTTTCCAGTTACTTTGGCTCGTTCTACCTCAGAGGATTATTATGGAGATTAACTCAAAGAATATGAAAACACTGGTCATAGCAAACACCCTCTTCCAAGAACACAAGAGAAGACTCTACACATGGACATCAGAAGATGGTCAATACAGAAATCAGATTGATTATATTCTTTGCAGACAAAGATGGAGAAGCTCTATACAGTCAGCAAGAAACAAGACTGGGAGCTAACTGTGGCTCATATCATGAACTCCTTTTTGCCAAATTCAGACTTAAATTGAAGAAAGTAGGGAAAACCACTAGACTATTCAGGTATGACCTAAATCAAATCCCTCACAATTATACAGTGGAAGTGAGAAATAGATTCAAGGGATTAGATCTGATAGACAGAGTGCCTGAAGAACTATGGATGGAGGTTCATGACATTGTACAGGAGGCAGTGATCAAGGCCATCCTCAAGAAAAACAAATGAAAAAAGGCAAAATGGTTATCTGAGGAGACCTTACAAATAGCTGTGAAGAGAAGAGAAGCGAAAGGAGAAGGAAAGATATACCCATTTGAATGCAGAGTTCCAAAGAATAGCAAGGAGAGATAAGAAAGGCTTCCTCGGTGATCAATGCAAAGAAATAGAGGAAAACAAAAGAATGGGAAAGACTAGAGATCTCTTCAAGAAAATCAGAGATATCAAAGGAACATTTCATGCAAAGTTGGGCTCAATAAAGGACAGAAATGGTATGGACCTACAGTGGCTCAGATGGTAAAGCGTCTGTCTGCAATGCAGGAGACCCGGGTTCAATCCCTGGGTTGGGAAGATCCCCTGGAGAAGGAAATGGCAGCCCACTCCAGTATTCTTGCCTGGAAAATCCCATGGACCACGGAGCCTCGTAGGCTACTGTCCATGGGGTTGCAAAGAGTCGGACACGACTGAGCGACTTCACTTTCACTTTTACAGAAACAGAAGATATTAAGAAGAGGTGGCAAGAATACACAGAAGAACTATACAAAAAAGAACTCCACGACCCAGATAATCATGATTGTATGATCACTCACCTAGAGCCAGACATCTTGGAATGCGAAGTCAAGTGGGCCTTAAGAAGCATCACTACGAACAAAGCTAGTGGAGGTGACAGAATTCCAGTTTAGTTATTTCAAATCCTAAAAGATGCTGCTTTTAAAGTGTTGCACTCAATATGTCAGCACATTTGGAAAACTCAGCAGTGGCCACAGGACTGGAAAAGGTCAGTTTTCCTTCCAATCCCAAAGAAAGGCAATGCCAAAGAATGCTCAAACTACTGCACAATTGCACTCATCTTACAGGCTAGCAAAGTAATGCTCAAAATTCTCCAAGCCAGGCTTCAACAGTACGTGAACCATGAAATTCCAAATGTTCAAAAGGCAGAGGAACCAGAGATCAAATTACCAACATCCACTGGATCACAGACAAAGCAAGAGAGTTCCAGAAAAACATCTATTTCTGCTTTATTGACTATGCCAAAGCCTTTGACTTTGTGGATCACAATAAACTGTGGAAAATTTTGAGAGATGGGCATACCAGACCACCTGACCTGCCTCCTGAGAAATCTGTATGCAGGTCAAGAAGCAACAGTTAGAACTGGACATGGAACAACAGACTGGTTCCAAATCAGGAAAGGAGTACGTCAAGGTTGTATATTGTCACCCTGTGTATTTAACTTATATGCAGGGTACATCATGAGAAATGCTGGACTGGAAGAAGCACAGTCGGGAATTGAGACTGGCAGGAGAAATATCAATAACCTCAGATATGCAGATGATACCACACTTATGGCGGAAAGTGAAGAAGAACTAAAGAGCCTCCTGATGATAGTGAAAGAGGAGAGTGAAAAAGTTGGCTTAAAGCTCAACATTCAGAAAACTAAGATCATGGCATGTGGTCCCATCACTTCATGGGAAATAGATGGGGAAACAGTGGAAACAGTGACAGACTTTATTTTGGGGGGCTGCAAAATCACTGCAGATGGTGACTGCAACCATGAAATTAAAAGATGCTTGCTCCTTGGAAGAA
>NW_011495047.1:4856399-4860132 GCF_000754665.1 Bison bison bison
TGAGAGTCCCTTGGACAGCAAGAAGATCCAACCAGTCCATCCTAAAGGAAATCAGTCCTGAATATTCATTGGAAGGACTGATGCTGATACTGAAACTCTAATACTTTGGCCACCTGATGTGAAGAGCTGACTCATTTGAAAAGACCCTGATGCTGGGAAAGATTGAAGAGGGAAGGAGAAGGGGATGACAGAGGATGAGATGGTTGGATGTCAATGGACACGAGTTTGAGTAAGCTCTGGGAGTTGGTGATGGACAGGGAGGCCTGGCATGCTGCAGTCCATGGGGTCGCAGAGTAGGACATGACTGAGCAACTGAATGGAACTGGTATAGTTCTGAAATATAGGCTACTGCTTTTAGACAGGAGTTTATTGCTGAATAATTAGAACTCAGCATGTGTGTAAATTATCTTAAATATAATTAGAAATTCAAAGAGTTGGACACAACTGACCAACTAACACTTTCACTTCTTGCAAGGGAAAAAAAAGGTTAAATGAAATCATAAAAGATCCAGTTTTTCTTCTTGAAATGTATTTATTTGGAATTTTCATAAAATGGAAGAAAGGTGCTCACATAAGTAGCATGTTTGCAGTCAACAGCATCATCTATTTTATTCTTTTTATGGTGATTATCAAAATAAAGCCATTGAGCCAAACACTCTCCTTATAAAAGTTATCTGAGGCAAAATTCTTTACAAAAGCAGCAAAATATTTTGGAGAATAAAGAAGCAGTTTTTAAGGAAGACTATTCCAACCATTTAGAGAAATTGATTCAAAGATGCTCATTTATGGGGTTTAGGTAAATTGTAATGGGATTTGGTGATGGAGAGTGGTAATTATGAAGTGGGTAGGGGAAAATTGATAGGGAAAAGGCCGGGGAAAAGAAAGGAGTAGAGGACTTAGTGGAGGGGGCTGGGAAGAGAATGGAGAAATTAATAGTCAAAGGGACCCTGTGGACAGGCAGACATTAGGACCTCATGTGTCAGGACCTCAGATACCAGAGAGAAGCTGCCAAGGAAACCAGACATCCAAAGGACTTAAAATGTCTCATCAAAGGCAAAGCAGACACCCAGGAGGCTGATCAGGGCATTACGAGATGTGAGAGATGACATTTAAAGGGGCTTTAAAAAAAATAATTTTATTTATTTACTTATTTTTTGCTGTTCTGGTCTTCATTGCTGTGTGGGTTTTCCTTTAGTTGCCGCTAGTGGGAGCTACTCTCTAGCTGTAGTGCGCTGGCTTCTCATTGCGGTGGTTTCTCCTGTTATGGGGCACAGGCTCTAGGGCACTGATTTCAGTAGTTGCAGCGCCAGAGCTCAATAGTTGCGGCTCCAGATCCTAGAGCACAGGCTCAGTAGTTGTGGCACACAGCCTTAGTTGCTCCTTGGCAGGTGGGATCTTCCCGCATAAGGGATCCAACCCGTGTCTCCTGCGTTGGCAGGCTGATTCTTTACCGCTGAGCCACCAGGGAAGCCCACAAGGACTTCTTATATGAGGTTATAGAAGTAGTAGAAAAAACATGGAATTCTTCTCCATGGGTTTCAGTGGCTTTGAAAACATGCATTAACATCCCTGAGGCTGAGTTTCTTCAATTAAAAAATGAGGCTAATGATACCTGCCTCTCAGTGTTGCTGTAAGGATTCAGTAAAGTCATACAGAGAAACCCATGTGTGGTAAATTCTGCAAAAGCGTCATTAGGATCCTCCTTCCTCCCCTTCATCGTCATCATGATCATCACTGTTTTTCTTCTAAGGCTTAAAGACGGAAGTCTTGAAGTAGATGTACCTAGTTAAGGCTTGTACGCCTTCCCATGCATGAAATCCAAATCAAAACAAACTCTGATAAGGTACAACTCTAGGGCCAAGAAATTCCACTCCTAGGTGTTCACCAAAAAGAAATGAAACTACATGTAAATAAAATGTTCATTGCAGTTTTATCTTTTTGCAATAAGAACATTTAACATAAGGTCTATCCTTTCGTACCCAAAGCAGTACTGTTAACCAAGTGTAATGTTATACAGTTAGATCTCTAGCACTTAATCATCTTGCATAAATGAAATTTAATTTCCACCAAATAGCAACTTCTCATCTCCCAGATCCTGACAACTGCCAATCCACTTTCCACTTTTATGAGTCTGGCTGTTTAATATACCACTTCATGTGAGTGGAATCATGAAGTGTTTGTCCTTCTTTGACTAATTTGTTTCACACCAGGTAATATCCTTCATTTTCATCATGTCGTTGTATATTACAGTATTTCCTTCCTTTCTAAGGCTGGTTAATATGCCCCTGTGTGTATCCACTACATTTTCTTTATCTGTTCAACTGTTTGCATATCTTTGTTTTCTATGAATAAAACTTCTCTGCAGTTTTAACCATGATGACCTCAAACTGGAAGCATCACAAACGTCCACCAAGTGGTGAATTACTTTAAAAACTTGTGCTATATTTATCTAGGGTACATGTTACATGCATCTCAAACACATACATGCATCTCAAACACACTGTATTGAGTGAAAGAAGCCAGACACTAAGGAATGAACAGTAACTATTTTCTTAGATAAAGTTAAAGAGTAGGTCAAAGTAATTCATGGCAAGCAGAAATCATAACAGAGGTTAGGCGGGGAAGGAGATGGTAGAGATTGATTGGAAAGGGGTCTAAGGGGACTATCTTGGGCTCTAGGAGTATTCTAATCCTGTTTGGAGTGGACATTTCACAGGTATACACATTAAACTGCTCTTGTAAGCTTTGTGATTCTGCTGTCTGTAAATTTACTTCGATCGGCTTCCCAGGCGGCACAGTGGTAAAGATCCACCTGCCAATGCAAGAGACACAAGAGACACGAGTTCAGTGCCTGGTCGGAAGATCCCCTGGAGGAGGAAATGGCAACCCACTCCAGGATTCTTGCCTGGAAAATTTCACGGACAGAGGAGCCTGGCAGGCTATAGCCATGGGGTCACAAAGAGCACAACATGACTGAGCACACACACAATATTTTCATACTTTGGGGAAAAAAGACAAAACAAATCGAAACAAACAAGACCAATATTTGACTAGCCCAAAAAAGCTCACAAAACAAAGCAGGACTACCAAGATATAATGGAGGTCACACACGTAGAGATAACTTTTCTGGCAAAGAGACAGAAGCAGATAGTGATGAATAAAGCAAGAGCAACTTTCCAGAAGGGCAGGGACATGCATAGCCATTCAGAAAATAATCAGCTGACGGGGGCCATCTAGCAGAGGCTTCCCTCTGTGACAGCTGAATTGTCAGCAGGCATAATCGAGGTCTCTGAAAGGGTTGATGGTGCTCATCCTGAGAATGTGTGTATTTTTCTATGAAAGTGTCTATTAATTTGTCTGTTCATCCAATAACTGGGCCCTCTGCTGGGCTGGATGACGTCACTGACTCGATGGACGTGAGTTTGAGTGAACTCTGGGAGTTGGTGATGGACAGGGAGGCCTGGCGTGCTGCAATTCAAGGGATCGCAAAGAGTAAGACACGACTGAGCGACTGAACTGAACTGCTGGCCCTCTAAAGTAGGTCCATAATCTGGCTGCCTCTCATGGCCTTTGCAGCATCCATTGTTGCCAAAGCCACCATCCTCTGTAGTCTGATTATGACAACAAGCTCAGTGATGGTGTGTCCCAGCTTCCACCCTGCCCCCTCTGCAGTCTGTTCTCAGCACAGTAGCCAGATACATGTGGCTCACACTCACCAGTGGCTTTCCATGAT
>NW_011495047.1:4860232-4860694 GCF_000754665.1 Bison bison bison
TCCATGATCCTTTAAGAATGCCTGAGTCTCAGCTTGATCCCAAGGTTTCATGAACCAGGTGCTGTCCACCTCTCAAACCACAGCTCCTTCCCTGGGACTCCTCCCCTCCCTGAGCCCTCCTCCTGCTCCCCATCTATGCTCCAGCCATAGTGGCTCATTACTGTAGCTTCGACATTCTGAGCTTGCCCCAAGCACAGAGTTTTATATTTGCCATTCCCTCAACTCAAAATTCACTTTCACTTTTCCACTCAAAATGATCCTTCTCGACAGCTTTATTCTGGGTCCTTCCGTGAGGGTGTTTGGAGATGAAATTGACATTTAAGCCCCCTTCTTGAGTAAAGCAGGTTGCTCTCCCTAATGTGGGTTGCTGCTGCTGCTGCTGCTGCTAAGTCACTTCAGTCGTGTCTGACTCTGTGCAACCCCATAGACAGCAGCCTACCAGGCTCCCCCGTCCCTGGGATT
>NW_011495047.1:4860794-4868670 GCF_000754665.1 Bison bison bison
GGAGTCCCCCTGGAAATTCTCGAGCATCTACCCCCAAACCCAGAGTCTGCCTACTTTCTGCTTTGTGCTTTCACCTACACCTCTGACTTTACGGGGGGCTGTCCCCCACTACCTCTCTCTGAAAAAAGAGTTAGCTTACAGCTCCAGTTAATAATTCCTGGGTGTGACAGTGTTTCAACCTACAAACTCCTTTGGAAAGTCCTCTAGCCTGCCTGAATAGGTTTTTCCGGCCACATGTGATTGTTCAGAGCCTCCCAACTGTGAGAGGCAGGAGATGTTCTAAACTGTCTAAACACAGATTCCTTTGAGTAGTTAAAAGGTTGATTAGAAATCGTATTGGTGAAGGGATTTTCACTTGTTGGGCCAATGTTTGCTGCTAAGTTTCCATATCCCTTACCTGCTGTGTCCGTGGCAGTGTATTGATTAATATAATTGGTGTAAGTAGTAGCTTTAATGTTTGTAACCTGGGACCCTTGAGTTAATTCTTTTTCTTGTTATAGCCCACCACACCTTTGCTCTGTAGGAATGCAACTTTATCTAATGCTTTTGGAGGGTGGCTCCTGACCAATCACCTTTAGAGAAAAATAAGTTTTCTGAAGAAAGGGTCTTAAAATGTTAACAGGCCTCCAGGCCAGAAGATGATGCAAATCACCTAGGCTTTTGCATATGATAAGTTTGCAGGAAGAAAGCCTGGCTTGCTGCATGACTCTACCCCTTCCCCCATTATCTTCTATGCATAACTTAACATGTAAAAACTACTTTGGAAAATAAAGTGCGGGCCTTGTTCACCCAAACTTGGTCTCCCCATGTTGTTCTTTCTCTTACCTTCTGGCTGAATTATTCAGCCTCTTTTCTTCACTGAATTTTCCTACTGAGCTATCCTTATTTCAGCCTTTTTTCTCCACTGAATTTCTTCACTGAGCTATCCTTATTCTATTACTCTTTATATCCTTAATTAAACTTTAATTAAGCAGTTGTTTCCTGATCCTCGCTGACGCCGTCCCCGCTTCGAATTCCCTGTATCCACCGGGGCTGGACCCCGGCAGGTTGCCATTTCCTTCTCCAATGCACGAAAGTGAAAAGTGAAAGTGAAGTCGCTCAGTCGTGTCCGACCCTCAGTGACGCCATGGACTGCAGCCTTCCAGGCTCCTTCGTCCATGGAATTTTCCAGGCAAGAGTACTGGAGTGGGGTGCCATTGCCTTCTCTGCTAATGTGGGTTGGCCGCATCCAATCAGTGGAAGGTCTGAATAGAACAAGAGGCTGATGCTCTTCCAGGTAAGAGAGGATTCTCATGTCTGGGGACAGAGAGAGAGAGAGAGAGAGAGAGATCTTCTAGAGGCTCAGTTTCTGTGAGTTTTATTTTTGTAAATACTTAATTTTTCCCACAGCACCTATCACCAGCTGATATGCTGTATGATTCTGAGTTTATTTGTTTATTGCCAACCCCCCTTGTGTAAGTTCATGACAGCTGCTGCTGCTGCTGCTGCTTAAGTCGCTTCAGTCATGTCCAACTCTGTGCGACCCCATAGACGGCAGCCCACCAGGCTCCCCCGTCCCTGGGATTCTCCAGGCAAGAACACTGGAGTGGGTTGCCATTTCCTTCTCCAATGCATGAAAGTGAAAAGCGAAAGTGAAGTTGCTCAGTCGTGTCCGACTCTCTGCAACCCCATGGACTACAGCCTTCCAGGCTCCTCCGTCCATGGGATTTTCCAGGCGAGAGTACTGGAGTGGGGTGCCATTGCCTTCTCCGTCATGACAGCAGGAATGTCATTTTTATTCTCTGCTGTATTTCTACTGCCCAGTGCACAGTAGGTGCTCAGTAAATGCCTAAAAAATTGTTCTATTCCAAAGGCTATCCAAGAATACACAAAAGGCTTTCTCTCATAAAACCAGACCTCTAGAGTGGTGGTCCTCCCACTTCCATCATTCATGAGAATCCACGGGGCCCTTTTATAGATTGATTTTGTGCTTTTAAAATACAATTTTGAGAAGAGGTCTGTAAGCTTCACCAAACAACCAAAGGGGTCCAGGGTATGAAACGGTCAAGAACTTACCCTGCTCAAGGAAAATGGCTTGAAGGCAGGAATGAGGCCTTCCTCCTCGGTCACAGAGCTTAACACAGTGTGGAAGCTCAGCACGCATTTCCTGAGCAGAGGGAGGCTGGGCGGCCCCTCAGCGGGCCCCCCAGCTCACAGTGGCTGAGCATAGCCTTCGTGCCCGGTCCTGTGTGACATACTGCACATGCCTCTGTCCACTGAATTATCATAGGGACAGTCTTTCTAAGACAGTCCATTAGTCTCCTCAGCTCACAGATGAGAAGTTTAGAGATGTGAAGTATCCAAAGTTAAACTCCTCTGTTAAACAGATACATCTGGCAGGGAATCCAAGTTTCATTCCCTGGGCTACACTGCCTCCGGCGGCTCCTCTCCCCTGGGCTACCCCAGCACTTCCCCAGGTGGTCTTCATACCTGTTTCTGGCCCTGCTCCAATCTGTTTGCACGGCCACTATGTCACTCCCCTCCTCCACCAGGAAGTCCCTCCTAGGCTGCTTGACACCATCTAAGTGCCATCCTAACGCCAACTCTGAGTTGCCTCATTTTACCCTCCTGGGACCCCCACCCATCCCCACCCCATGGCCACCCTTTTCACGGCCCATCTTCATCTGTTATTGTTTTGGGTTAACTTTTTGCCTTTCTAGCTGGATGGGATCTAGTCTGTTTCACTCATTTAAGACAAGCAGCACGCGCAGTGCCTGGGCCATGATTGTCAGTAAGTGATGGATCCAATTTGTGAGTCGTAAAGATATGGCTATCTACTGTGACACATCCATCTATTTTTTTATGAAATGCCTAGAAAAGATAAATCTATAGAGAAACGGAATCATGTTTGCTGGGAGGGAGAGTGGGGAGTACAGCCTATGAAGCAGAAGGGATCTCTTTGGTGTAATGAAAATGGTCTATGAGGTTATAAAATTCTTAAAATGATTGAATTTTACACTTACAATGAGAACACTTTTGACATGTTATTATCCATGTCAAACACATGTATAATACTGAGGTATCATGTACATAATACCTCAATAAAACTGTTAAAAAAAAAAACAAACTAATGCCTGTCAGCTCTTTGCAAGTCAGTTCCAGAGATTTCTCTGATGGCGGGAAAGATACTCCCAAGTGGCATGTAGCTTGACACTTTTGTAAAAGCAATAATATTCAGACATCAAAGTTCACTGTTTCATAGGGAACCTTAACTTCTCAGGGAAGATATTTCACTACTTTGGATTCTTCAGGGTCTGTGATCAAGTTTCATGGCAACCGATAAAGAATTTCAGAGTCATGTGGTCATGCAAATTAAATTTTTAGACAGAAATCTTTGTGGCTTAGTTCGGCTGAAAACTAGAACGATGTATAGAAATGGGATGATGAGGTAGCAATCAGAAGCTGTTATCTCCAATTTCTGAGCCCTTGGGGCAATATTGCTAAACAGTCCTTTGGTTCCTAGTGGGAAGAGGGTCACTCCTTTCTCTTCTACAGATTTAGCAAGAGTTTGAAGTTTCCTAGGCTAACATGGAGGGACATAGGTGAAAACGGGCGGGCCTGGGACCCCAGTCATATTCTAGGAGGGAGCTGCTTCTTTGCCCTGTTCTGGTTGAATGAGAGGCGGCAAGATATACCTGCAAGGGGCTGAAGCTGGACCTAATGGACCTATGAAGTTGCTATACACCATGCTCTGGTTCTCAAACGAAAACCATGGCACTTCTCAGGCCAAAGGTCCTTGGAAAGCTCAAGGCCAGCTGCCCCAAAGCCCCTTGATCTTACGGAATTTAAGACTGCTGGAGTGTGGCAGAGAGAAAGTTCCACTGCTCCAACCTGGGTTGCCTCCTGCTGGGTTATTGCTCTCTTGCACTAGAAAGATTGGTGTAACTGATGGCCATATACTTTGTCTGCTGCATTTTACAAGATGGAAGGAAGGTTCAGCAGGAAGAGTGATCTAATGGACAGAAGATGGACTGGAACACAGAAGACCTGAATTCAAAGGCCAGTGTTATAACTAAGCAGCTGTATGACACTGGGAAAATCACTTCTCTCTGAGCATCTGATTGTCCATCTGTAAAACGGAGGAGTCTGAGTTAAACGAATTTGAAGGTCCTTTTGACTCTAATACTAAGAATATTGATAACTCTAATTTCCTAACCTTGGTGTCCGGAATATTCACATTTATTCCTATGAGGCAGGCACAGTTTTCACTGCTTATAAACAAGGAAACTAAGGATAAGGCAGGCTAACCGAATGGCTCAAGTTCAAGTGAAAATGTTAATCACCCACTTGAACTTGTGTCTGACTCTGCAACCCCGTGGGCTGTAGCCTGCTAAGCTCCTGTGTCCAAGCCTGCCAAGTTCCTCTGTTCAAGAGATACTCCAAGCAAGAATACTGGAATAGGTTGCCATTTCCTTCTCCAGAGAATCTTCCCAACCCAGGGATCGCACCCAAGTCTCCTGCATTGCAGACAGATTCTTTACCATCTGAGCCATTCAAAGTGCTTAGAAATGGAATTGCTTGAACTTACCCAGAACGTCTACACTGGGTCCTCAACTCCAGCTACACAGCTAAGTGTGAGAGGATGTTCTTCGTTCCCTGGCTTGGGAGCACCATAAACATTTTCAAAGGCCACTCACTGCTATAGAAAAGCTTTAGATTTTTTTCCTCCAACAGTATGAAACTTTTAACAGTTATAACTTTTAACATACAGAAAATTAAAAGAACTTTACAGAGACTCTGTCATAACTATTTGTTACTAGCTCTGTTTGCTTTGAAACCTACCCAGCCATCTAGCCATCCCTCTGTTCCCCTATCAATTCATCTTATTTTTGGTAGAATCCTTTGTTTTTAATTAACTTTGAGAAGGGTTGCTCCCATCAGTTTTTCTCAGTTCTTTCTCCCTGGTCACATATCATTTAATCATTTCAAGAGCCAATGGAACCGAAATTGGAGAAAACAATGTCTACCCTCTAGATCATCTTCCTATTTCTTACTTCTTTAAAAAAACTTTTTTTGGCCCTGTGACACTCAGTATTTAATCCCCAACCAGGGATTGAACCTCCACCCCTGATGCAGTGGAAGCGTGGAATCTTAACTACTGGACCATCAGAGAAGTCCCATCTTCTTATTTCCACACATCATGCTAGTCTTCAAGCAAAGTCAAAAAGATTTCTCTTATTAAACATTCAGTACTAGAACTCCCATGACAATGTGACCCTGAGCTCCTTTATCCTGCCTTAGTGTGAGTTGCTCAGTCATGTCTACTCTTTGCAACCCCGTGGATTGTAGCCCACCAGGCTCCTCTGTCCATGGGATTCTCCAGGCAAGAATACTGGAGTGGGTTGCCATTGCCTTCTCCAGGGGATCTTCCCAACCCAGGGATCAAACCCAGGTCTCCTTCATCCTGCCTTACAGATGAAGAAACAGGCTCATAAAAGTTAACAGCTGTCTGACTGTCACTTAGCTGGGGAGCGCTGGAGCTCAAGCCTCTGTAGGGCTAAAGCTTTGATTCTTAGCCCTGTGCCCTCATGCCTTTTGACATGGCAATTCCCCCATCATAGGCATTATGCTTTATCTTGAACCAATCTTTGTTAATTTCCGTTAGGAATTTTCTCCATAGGCAATTAACATCTTTTATAGCCAAACAAGGAAGAAGGCGATGGCACCCCACTCCAGTACTCTTGCCTGGAAAATCCCATGGATGGAGGAGCCTGGAAGGCTGCAGTCCATGGGGTTGCGAAGAGTCGGACACAACTGAGTGACTTCACTTTCGCTTTTCACTTTTATGCATTGGAGAAGGAAATGGCAACCCACTCCAGTGTTCTTGCCTGGAGAATCCCAGGGACGGGGGAGCCTGGTGGGCTGCCGTCTATGGGGTCGCACAGAGTCGGACATGACTGAAGCGGCTTAACAACAACAACAATAGCCAAACAAAACAAAAACAACTGAGGGTTTATTCACTCTGTTATGACTAGAAATTCAGATACAGTATCTTAGAATAGTAAATTACATGGCCTTCTCTCATAAAGCTTAACATTTACAGTTTGTGTGTGTGTGTGTGTGTCCTGTGGATTCTGTAATAGTTGTTGCTTTTACAAACCAATGCCTTTGAACTCAGTTCACAAGCTTGACTGTTTCTTTTAAATTTCTTTTCCTTTTGCTTGTCCTGCTCTTGAAATAGAAGAGGTTTCATCAGGGGGCACCAGGGTAAGGGTTGGCGCTGGTGTGACATGGGATTGTTCAGATTACTCAGCATGGCTCTCAAGACCCAAGCTTATCATCCTCAATCTATCAGCTTGGCTCAAGAAGAAGAAGAAAAAGTCGCTCAGTCATGTCTGACTCTTTGCAACCCTATGAACTGTAGTCTGCCAGGGTCCTTTGTCCATGGGATTCTCCAGGCAAGAATACTGGAGTGGGTTGCCATGTCCTCCTCCAGGGGATCTTCCTGATCCAGGGAGCAAATCTGGGTCTCCAAAATTGCAGGCAGATTCTTTACCATCTGAGCCAAATTCCCTGGCCAACCTGCTTGAGTGATATTATCCTCTGTGAAATAAACAGGTCATAGAAGGACAAATATGGCACAATTCCATTTATATGAGGTATACAATATAGCCAATCTGTAGATGTGTAGGGAGTCTACCAGAGGCAGCAGGAACCAGGGCCAGTGTGCAGAGGCCCAGTAATACCATCGACACGTGGCCAGGCTGTGGAGCTGGTTAAGTCCAAGTTCCAGTTCTGTCCTTTGCCAGTTGTGTGGCCCAGGAAAGTTACCTAACTTCCCTCGACCCCTATGTCCTCTCTTATAACATCTGCCTCACAGAATTATTGACTGGGACACAGTAACATGCCCAGCACGCTTGGTAAATATTACCAGGTGTTAGGGAAATTAAATGGAAGTAGTCTTATTTGGGCTTCAGAGAAAAGAAAGCAGGGCAGGCCTCTGACCTTGTTTCCAACCTCCCTGGACACTGCCCTGACTACGTGCCTGCTGTGAGTGCAAGCCCAGGGCACCATAGATAAAATAGGAGGCAGATCTTGGAATTGTTGAGCCCCTGGAGGGGGTCTGACCAACCGAGCCCCAGGCTTAGCAACATTCCAAGATTTGCAAGAAAAAACAAACAACATTGTAAAAAAAAAAAAAAAAAAAAGATTAACATAAAACCAGAGCTACAGTTTGCTCCAGTCAACTACCCACTCCAGTACTCTTGCCTGGAAAATCCCATGGATGGAGGAGCTTGGGAGGCTGCAGTCCATGGGGTCTCAAAGAGTTGGACACAACAGAGTGACTTCAAGTGAAAGCATTGTCAATGACTGAACAGCAAAGGTGTTTGCCATCTGCCTCTAGGAGACTGAACCCAGTGCTGCCATAGCTGTTGACCTTCAACACCCTCTGAGGGAGTTCAGGGTGGCGTGAGGCACTCTGTGCTCCAGGGAATCTGGCGGGACAGGTCTGTAGATAGTTGGATGTTTTTAGGAATAGATTTTATGATCTCAGTGCTTGCATCTCCTCATATTTCATTCAGTTCAGTCGCTCAGTTGTGTCCGACTCTTTGCGACCCCATGAATCGCAGCACGCCAGGCCTCCCTGTCCATCACCAACTCCCGGAGTTCACTCAGACTCACATCCATCGAGTCAGTGATGCCATCCAGCCATCTCATCCTCTGTCGTCCCCTTCTCCTCCTGCCCCCAATCCCTCCCAGCATCAGAGTCTTTTCCAGTGAGTCAACTCTTCGCATGAGGTGGCCAAAGTACTGGAGTTTCAGCTTCAGCATCATTCCTTCCAAAGAAATCCCAGGGCTGATCTCCTTCAGAATGGACTGGTTGGATCTCCTTGCA
>NW_011495047.1:4868770-4875080 GCF_000754665.1 Bison bison bison
CAACACCACAGTTCAAAAGCATCAATTCTTCAGCACTCAGCTTTCTTCACAGTCCAACTCTCACATCCATACATGACCACAGGAAAAACCATAGCCTTGACTAGACGGGCCTTTGTTGGCAAAGTAACGTCTCTGCTTTTGAATATGCTATCTAGGTTGGTCATAACTTTCCTTGCAAGGAGTAAGCGTCTTTTAATTTCATAGCTGCAGTCACCACCTGCAGTGATTTTGGAGCCCCCCAAAATAAAGTCTGACACTGTTTCCACTGTTTCTCCATCTATTTCCCATGAAGTGATGGGACCAGATGCCATGATCTTCGTTTTCTGAATGTTGAGCTTTAAGCCAACTTTTTCACTCTCCACTTTCACTTTCATCAAGAGGCTCTTTAGTTCTTCTTCACTTTCTGCCATAAGGGTGGTGTCATCTGCATAGCTGAGGTTATTGATATTTCTCCCGGCAATCTTGATTCCAGCTTGTGTTTCTTCCAGTCCAGCGTTTCTCATGATGTATTCTGCATATAAGTTAAATAAGCAGGGTGACAATATACAGCCTTGACGTACTCCTTTTCCTATTTGGAACCAGTCTGTTGTTCCATGTCCAGTTCTAACTGTTGCTTCCTGACCTGCACACAAATTTTCTCATATTTAGAGAAGCACTAAATCCCTTCATGGTGACATCAAATCCTCTTGACTAACAAAAACCTTTTGTAAAATGAGTGCTTCATGGCACTGAACTCCCCCTTCACCAAAATCTTTATATATTGACTTCCCCCCACTGCCGCTTTGGAGCAGTCTCTCAGAACTATCGGAGATGCTGCCTCCTGGCCTTGGTCCTCATTTTGCCCCAAATAAAACTTAAGTCACAACTCTCAAGTTGTACATCTTTTTTTAGTCGACACTCCCAAACTGATGATGGTATTAGTTTGCAGCCTGGGATTATTAGTGAGAACACCCACACAGCAATTTTGAAGTCTCACCTGTGGAGTGATTATGCTGCCTGGGACCTATTCCCACTGGGGACTCCAGACTGCTATTACAGGGGATTTCCTAGTGCTGTTTGACTTGACCCCGGATGCTGTCAACCCATTTAGGAGATGTATATGGGTTATGATTGTATGTTGAAAGTAAATTAGAAAATTCTCTATTAACTATTGAAAGTGTTTATTTGAGTTTAACTAGTGGTTTCTTTGGGCTTCCCTGGTGGCTCAGATGGTAAAGCATCTGCCTGCAATGTGGGAGACTTGGGTTCGATCCCTGGGTCGGGAAGATCCCCTGGAGAAGGATATGGCAACCCACTCCAGTACTCTTGCCTGGAAAATTCCATGGACAGAGGAGCTTCATAGGCTACAGTCCTTATTAGTGAATCCTTCGAACCTGAAACCAAAGTTAAAACTTTTGGCAAAACACCAGGCAGTGAGCAGCCCAGCTTGACAGGCAGTGGTAGTCTCAAAGGAAAAGAATTCAGATGTGAGATGAGATTATACACTTCAGTTCTGGAGTGGGTTGCCATTCCCTCCTCCAGAGGATCTTCCTGACCCAGGGATTGAAACCAGGTCTCCTGCTTTGCAGGCGGATTCTTTACCATCTGAGCCACCAGGGAAGCCTGTGTGAGACATGGGATTTGGTTAACATTTTTTGGTAGGGTGTTTTTGTCTTCACCCACGGAGTTTCTCTTTTCAGGGCTTTTAAGTGAACACTGCCTGCCAACAGAGTTTACAGGACAGAAACAGAAAAAGTTGGCCTGAATTCATAAGGTCAAAGATGAAAGTCAGAATGCTGGTAAGAAAAAACCTTAATAATGTGTTTGGCTGAACTCAAGCTGTTTGGGACTCTTTCTCAAGCAATGCCAAATAATTCATGCTGTAAAAAATAAATCCCACAAACTCCTTTGATATCATAAATACCAAACAATAGAAATGTTGACTGCATTTTCCCTGGCATTTTCAGGAAGACACACCCTGAGTGCTCTGTTCCATGGTACAGTTCTTAGAATCTGTTTATAAATAATGGCTTTTTAAAATAAGATATAAAAATTTTCCATGGCCAAGAAAAGATGTCCAGGTAATTTAAAGACCCTTAAATGTGGAAAGCATTGTACCAAGTGCTTAACATGAGTTATCTCATTTAATTCTCCCCACAACGCTATGGTATAGACATTCTGTCCTCCCCAAGTTACAATGAAGAAGACTATAGATGTTAAGCAACCTGCCTGAGGTTTCAGCTTGCAGGGTTAGAGTTCCTTCCAGTCCAGGCAGGCTTTCAAGATGTTATGAGCCATCAGCCAGATGGCCTCGAGGCAGGAGGCAGATGGGCACCCCCAGGGTAAAGCATCGGGGTTTCATTCCCTGCGGACTGAAACTCCAAGACAAGATAACAGGACAATAAAGAGAGGAGGCTGGGCCCTGTTCAGACCACATATTTCTTTTCTTGAAGTTAGGAGACCTCCACTACCACACAGGCACAGAAAGGCTCCTCGGAGGGAGGAATTATGTCAAGAGATATTCTACCCAGACACCTTTTCGGTAGAATCCATCTTGGCTAAGGGATGCGTGTGCACACATGGGAAGACCCTGAGATAAACCAAATATGGACTGTGAACCCAGGCAAATTAAAATGGTTGACCAAAGGAAATCTGGAAGAAATGCCCCACATAAGTGATTTAAACTGCCACAAGGGCACAACTCTCTCTCTGAGTCTGCCCACGTGTCTATCCACACATATTGTATTTTCTCTCTTAAAAAATATTTTACTTGTTTTACTACTTTCCGTCTTTGTGGGAATTCTTTTCTGCAAAGCCTAAGGGCCAGGGCCCTTGTCCGTGACCACTGATCTAGTGGCTAGGGTCTGGTGCTTTCAACCGCTCTGACCCAACCCGATCTCTGACTGGGAACCCAAGCCATTGCAAGCGAGGCCACCGAGATCAGCCTAGGGCAAGTCACTCAGCCTCTCAGAATTTTAGTTTGTGATGTCAACTGGGGATGATACCTGCCTTGCAGGTGTGTCATGCAGAGTAGATATAATATATGTAAAGTGCTTAGTACAGAATCTGAATGGCAAAAAAAAAAAAAAAAGGAATCTGCATGGCAATAGCTTCTTCATTGATGCTTTTGAATTGTGGTGTTGGAGAAGACTCTTGAGAGTCCCTTGGACTGCAAGGAGATCCAACCAGTCCATTCTGAAGGAGATCAGCCCTGGGATTTCTTTGGAAAAATGATGCTGAAGCTGAAACTCCAGTACTTTGGCCACCTCATGCGAAGAGTTGACTCATTGGAAAAAACTCTGATGCTGGGAGGGGTTGGGGGCAGGAGGAGAAGGGGATGACAGAGGATGAGATGGCTGGATGGCATCACTGACTCGATGGACATGAGTCTGAGTGAACTCCAGGAGTTGGTGATGGACAGGGAGGCCTGGCGTGCTGCGATTCATGGGATTGCAAAGAGTTGGACATGACTGAGCAACTGAACTGAACTGAACTGACAAGGAAGCTATTTTTGTGTCCTCTTTCTGTTGTTCTTATAAAGTATACAAACTCGAGTGGGACCAGAAATATATTCCTTCTCCTAATGCCTCGATGAGGATAACAATGAAAGGAGGACTCAGTAAGGACACTGGGAGGCCATGGGTTATGGACCCAGTGAAGGACCCAAAGAACACACACCACAGTTTGGTCCAAGTTGGTCCAACCAATGGAAGAAGGGCTTTTATCTGTGCCACGAAACTAGGCAGGGGGTATTTATGCACTGAACAATGGAGAGCCTCACTCAACCCATAAAAGGCATTCTTTCTGGATCTCTTTGGGGTTCTCAGGGAAAAACTGAGCTCACTCCTATAAGTAATACAATTAGCCATTACATGTACCAGGTACAGATTGCCAGTGCCAGCATCTTCCACATCGTCTCATCTGCACAGCAACCCCAGGATGTAAGGATTATTTTGCCTGCTTCCTAGGGGAGGTTACAAACCTAAGCCTGCTTGACTCATATGCCCATGATCTTAAAATACTGTGCTTATAAAGAAAGATTGGTTGTGAGGGAGAAAGCAATCAAGTCAATGTACTGTAAGCAAAAGAGGAAATCTCATTATGAAAGTGGTATTTCACAGATTTCCTGAGTAAGGAGCCAGAACTGGAAACTAGAAAGATTGTGAGCGTGCTCACTCACTGTCTTGCTGTCTGTCTCTGTCCATCTTTTCTTTCTTTTGCTAGAACACTCCTCTACCCTTCCTCAGCCCCATCATAGTATTAGCCACTTCACTCTTCTGAGGTTATATGTTATTGGTCCACGTTCTCATGAAGACTTCACATTCCCAGGGGAAGACTCTTTAGTAAAAATTCTCTTTCTTTTTTTTGTTAAAGAAGTGAATACATCACTGATAGTAAAGTATTTAGGATGCATTCCTTTTAAAAAATATTTATTTATTTTCGCTGTACCAAGTTTTAGTTGCAGCTCTTGGATCTTTGATCTTTGTTGTGGTATGCAGGATGTTTAGTTGGGCATGCGGGATCTAGCTTCCTGATGGAAATCGAACCTGAGCCCCCTGCATCGGGAGTGTAGAGTCTCAGCCACTGAAAGACAGGGAAGTCCCCTTTTTCTTATTTTATTACCCAGGTAGAATGTGAAAGTTGAAGAGGGGGCCACAGAAATTTCTGAGTCCGGCCTAGTCTTAAGCAGGAATCTATAAAACCCCTGGAGAGTGCTTACCCATCTGTTTAGACACTTCAGGGGGGCCAATTGTACTGTAGGAGTCCTGGCTCTTAAAATGTGCGTGCTCAGTGGCTCAGTTGTGTCCAACTCTTTGCCACCCCATGGACAGTAGCCCGCAGACTCCTCTGTCCATGGAATTTACCAGGCAAGAACACTGGAGTGGGTTGCCATTTCTTTCTCCAAGGGACCTTCCTGACCCAGGGATTGAACCACACAGGTCTTGTGTCTCCTGCATTGCAGGCAGATACTTGACCACTGTGCACCTGGGAGGGACGGGTCTTAAAATACCTTCCCTTTCACTATTCCTGTCTCTATTAATTCTCCTCCACGGAACCCACCTGGGCTGAGGGAGCAGGCCTGGTAGATGGCCCTAGCCCTTACTGTTGCAGGAAAGGGGACCCTTTCCAAGGCCTGAAACTGGGCTCTTGTCTAACACTTGGAAATGAATTGTCCGAGGAGACACATGTGCTGACAAAGCAAAAGACTTTATTGGGAAAGGACCCCCGGGGGAGAGCAGTAGGGTAAGGGAACCCAGGAGAACAGCTCTGTTACATGGCTTGCAGTCTCGGGTTTTATGGTGACAGGATTCGTTTCCAGGTTGTCTTTAGCCAATCACTCTGACTCAGAGTACTTCCTGGTGGTGCACGCCTCGTTCAGCCAAGATGGATGCCAGAGAGAAGAATTCTGGGAGGTGGTCGGACATGCGGTGTCTTCATTTGACCTTTCCCAAACTCTTCCGGTTGGTGGAGGCTTATTAGTTCCGTATCCCTTACCAAAACATCCTGTCGTAAAACAACTCATGCAAATAGTTACTATGGTGCCTGGCCAGGGTGGGTGGTTTCAATCAGTGTGCTTCCCCTAACATTACCTCCCAGCTTCTTGTCCACAAGCTCCCATTATTAATATTCCTCTGAAAATGAACACCCAGACCAGAGCCAGACTGAATCTGCCACCCTCCAGGTCTGACCTCTGGGCAAGATTTCCATGCCATTTGGTCAGCGCAGCACCTGGTGGCCAGCGCCTAGAAGGACAAATTGCCCTAGAGGAAGAGCCATCAGGGAGTCACTCAGGGGCCAAAGGCAATGATGAGGGGAGAGGGTGGACATGAAGACCACCCTGTTCCTGAGGATGCTTAGGGAGTAAGGACCCCAGGAAGGTCCTGGCTGGGATAGGAAGGCCAGAACCCACAGCTTCCTCCCCTCTGGGCCCAGCCTGGTGTCACAGGTCCTGAGTGGGGTCTTTCTGAGAGTGTGACCAGGGCCAAGGGTAGGGGGAAAGTTATGACAAGGGGGCTGTTGAGAAGACTGAGGTTTCTAAATCAGCAGGGGACTCAGGGAGGGCAATGAGTGCCCAGTGAGGGAGGGGGCTTACCAGTGGGGGCGGTGTCCATAAGTGAGGGGCCCTATGAAAAGATGGGGCTCAATTTAAGTGATGAGGGGGAAAACTATAGGACTTTCTTTTTGTTAACTTTGGGGTCTCAGTGTTGCAGCCTGGGCCCTTTTCCACCCACTTCCACCCCTCACCCCTCTCCCTCCCTCCCTTCCCTCCTTCTCCCTTCTCCCTTGGAGAGAGTCTAGGGCAAGTATGTTGTTCATTAACATAGCTTAA
>NW_011495047.1:4875180-4897749 GCF_000754665.1 Bison bison bison
TAAGATAAATATTTCCATAAGATTTGAGAAAAGTTAAGTTCAGGTGGAACCAGGTGTCCTCATGGCAACAGAGAATTTTAAAAGAAACCTCTTTTTTAATTTGTATAGAGAAGTGGAAAAAATATAACGCTAGTAATTTGCTTCCTCCTGCTGCTTAAGAGAGAGATAAAGAATGTCTGACACTTGCAGCCTATATCCTCCATTTGGAGACTCCTGTCCTTCCTACCTGTTACCCTCTCAAAACCAGCAAGCCCAGGGTATCCCCATTCACAATCCCAGAAGAAGATGCATTGGTCCAGCTGGAGCTGCTGCTTGTTGAGGACCAATACAGGACGGCAAGCAGGAACCACATCTATAAACTGCAGGGATAAGAGAAAGAAAATTGATGCTCCAGAGGGATGAACACTAGACAGGGTGTCCTCCACAGCTACACTGCTTTCCTGTAAGATGCTCAAGCGTTCATTTATTTTAGAAAATTCAACCTATATTTGTATAAGCATTGAGGAGCATGTAATTAACACAATGTCAGGTGCCTCAAGATATTGATTTAGGCAGAAAAATTAATCAACTTAGAATGCGGGGTAGTCAATTCAAGGGCAGCAGATCAGCTACTTAGTGGAGACTCTAAATATTGTCTGTTTCTACTATAGTACTAGTTAATACGGAAAAAAAATCAAGCCACCTATGCAATTTTAAACACTCTACTAGCCACATTTTTAAAAAACTGAAAGGAGAAAGGCAAAATTCATGTTAGTAATATGTTTTATTTAATCTCAATATTCAAAATATTATATTTCAACCTGCAATTAATATTATTGATGAGCTATTTTACATTTTTTATTCTAAGTCTTAAAATTATCATCTGTACTTCACATTTATAGCATATCTCAATTTGAATGCAGCATTTTCATTGGAAATACCTGATCTATATTTAGATACCCTAAAATATACAGTTGATCAAGTAAAGTTATAGTTACAAGTTCCATGATTTTACGCCAGCTCTCATTATTAAGCAGAATAAAATTATTTTAAGGTTTTTAATTTTTCACTGAGCCAATCTTATGGCCAAATTGTTTCTCCTGTGTAGAAGGGATCTTTGCCCTGCTAGACTGTGGGCTTGTACGCCACCTACACACACACACACACACACACACACACACAAATATCTGGAAATTCAAAGCTACATCTCTTCACTTCTTTTCTTGGTCTATATGACAACAAGTAATTTTTTTTTTTCATAGATTAACTGACCTGAGAATGTTGGAGATTTCTGAGATTTTGTTGTTGCTTTTTTTTTTCCCATTGAAACAACTAAGTTTCCTTAGCAGAAGTTTTCTTTGCCCCTGAAACTCTGTAATTGCATATGGAGGCTCAGGAGATGCTGACAGGGTAAATCATTGATGACAAAATGCAAGCAGCTGATATTTGTCTTCTCTTGGTAGCTCTTGGAGACAATAGGTACTGGAATGGACGAACAGCCCATGTATAGAGTGCCCAGGCCAGACTTGAGGATTGAATGACAGATCAGGAGCTACCAGTCAAAGCCATGTGGGTAATTAAGGATCTAGGAGTAAAATCATGCCAGGACAACACATACCTTACAACATCTAGTCCGGCACCATGGAAAGTGTCCCGCCAGATAACACACCTACAGTCCCTGGGAGGCGGGCCTCTCATGCTCCCCTCTCCTTGGTATTGCTGAGCCTGCTGGGGCCTCCAGTTTTCTTACTCTTTTTCTTATTAGTGTTTTTATTCCAGGAAGGAAGAGACAGCTCCAGCTCCCTCTTCTTGGCGTCCCAGTCTTCATCTCGCTGATCGAGTTGCAGCCCCATCCGCCTGGCGACCTGGCGATATTCCTGGCACTGGGGTTCAGCCCTAGGAGAGGGAAGCCAGCTCTCAATCCCAACCCCTGCATCAGACAGTGTGTCCAGCCTGTGGAGTGGCCTCTCCTCTGCCCTCTGCATGCAGCCTGGGCACCTAGCCCATTCACTCAAGGAAAAATGAGGCCAAGTTCGAGCATTTCCAAGTGTACACTTAGAGAGGTCTCAGACACTAAAGAAACTAGCAATACTTTGAGGTGGAGAAGACTGGGGTGCCTGGGTCAAATGTTCATAGAATCAAAGACAACCACTTAGCTTGAAGGCCCTGCTCATTTTTTAAATGCTCACATCAATAGAGGTCAAGGAAGACTACCCTGTTTGTACGTACGCAGGAAGGCTTCTTGAGGGTCCAAAAGGGAGGGGACCCCATCCCATAGTAAATGTGGACATGCACCCACAGGTCTGTATGATGGGCTCCATCTTAGAAAAAAGTTGCTCATGCTTCTTGGGAAGGGTTCATGGACCATCAGGGTGAAAAAAGAAACAAGATAATTGGCCAAAGGTAAACAAAGACCCGGAAGGACTAGCCTGTGTAAGTGATTTACATCACCTCCATACTGCGCTCCGCCTTGCTCAGAGCGCCTCACTGCTCTCTGGCTGCGTATCTCCGCCTAGGGTCTGACTTACTGCGCTCCTCCTCAATAGAGAGGATACCCATACCGTTTCTCTCTGAGTGTGTATCTCTGCCCTGCTTCTGAGTTAGATGAACTAACTGTTTTCCTGTGTGCTCTCCCATACATTGTGAAAGTGAAAGTCACTCAGTCGTGTCCAACTCTTTGTGACCCCATGGACTATACAATCCATGGAGTTCTCCAGGCCAGAATACTGGAGTGGGTAGCCATTCCCTTCTCCAGGGATCTTCCCAACCCAGGGATCAAACCCAGGTCTCCTGCTTTGCAGGCGGATTCTTTACCAGCTGAGTCACCAGGAAAGCCCCCCATACACTGTGCTGTGTGTCTCTAATAGTAAACTTCGTACCTTTTTGTACAGCTTTTGCCTCCTTGAAACATTCTTGTTTTCAAACAGGGGCAAGAGCCCAGGGCCACTTTGCTTCTAGCCTCTAGCCCCTGGTGAGTAGTGGCTAGGGCTCTTGGTTTTTATTCAGGTTACCCAGGTTTAATTCCTGGGCAGGGAACTAAGATTTCGCTTCAGGACAGCTCACTGCTCTCCCTCTTAGATCAGAAGACTGTTTTCCTTCATTTATCTATTTTATTTAAAGATTTTTTTTTTAATGTGGACCAGGACCATTTTTAAAGTCTTTATTGAATTTGCTATTGTCCATGGGGTCACTAAGAGTGACTCACGACTGAAGCTACTTAGCACACATGCACAGTATTGCTCCTGTTTTAGGTTTTGGTTTTGTGGCTGTGAGGCATGTGGGATCTTAGCTTGAACCGCCTGCAATGGAAGGTGAAGTCTTAACCACTGGATCACCAGAGAAGTCCTATCGTTTATTTTTTAATGGCATATTTCACTGATTATAAAAGCTGTGTCTGTTCATTGTAGAAAATTTTAAAGTACAGAAACATGTAGAGAAGAAAATAAAAATTACAGTCACATATATTGTATGTATAGATAGATTTATGTAAAGCATAGTTAGATGATATTATATAAATGAGAGATATATATGTATATATAAATCATAGAATAGGTTATAGAAAAATAGATGAACTGATCATCAGACATGCACAGGCAATGGGAAGCATACAAAAAATATTGTTTTGTATATGAGGCCAAAGGTTAGCATGTGACTTCTTTAAGGACACTGGTGAAAGCCAGTTCACAGAGATAGTATTTGAGTCAGTATGAGGACAAATGCAATTTGAGAGGATAGATGATCGTATAGCCAGAGCAAACAGTATTTTAAGTGCAAAGCATGATGAAATGCACCATTCATTCAGTGGATAGAAAACCAGCTTGTCCCACAGCCCCTGTGCCCTCAATAAGATGGAAGGGACCTCTCCGTATTCAGACCACACAGTGTCCCTCCTCCAGCCCGCTCTTTTGACCTCTGTCACTGTCTATCTTGCGTTAGTGTAATTTATATAAACAAGTTATCTCTTCTCTGAGACAGAGAGCTTCTTATTGCCCAGCACTGTATTTGCTGCATCGTTACATCCTTTTTAGTATTTAGTTCGATGCCATGCATGTGAAAGTGAAAGTGTTAGTCCCCCAGTCGTGTCCGACTCTTTGAAACCCTATGGATCGTAGCTCGCCAGGCTCCTCTGTCCATGGGATTCTTCAGGCAAGAATACTGGAACGGGTTGCCATTTCCTTCTCTAGGGGATCTTTCCGACCCAGCGATAGAACCTGCGTCTGCTACACTGCAGGCAGATTTCTAACTGTCTAAACTACCAGGGACCCGCTGCCATGCATATAGTAGGGCTCAAAAATAATTGTTTTCTTAAATTTTACTGAAGTAGAGTTGATTTACAATGTATTAATTTCTCCTGAAAGAAATATTTGTTGAATGAGAGATTTACAACTTAAGAGAAGCTGAATCAAGGATTTCCCTGGTGGCCCAGTGGCTGAGACTAGTCTTCCTGCTTGTGGGGGACATGGATTCCATCCTTGATAGGGGAACCAAATCCTGCCTGCTGTGTGGCCAGAAAAAAAAAATATCGAATTGAATAAAAACAAAAATACAACATATCAACTTAAAATAACTATATGGGGAAACTAACACTTTTAAAAAGAAGTGAAAAACTGAATTGAATGTTGATTGTTCCACTAGGATACCTAGAATATTCTGAAAACCGTCAAATCCTGTCTAAGCTTCTTTTGATATTCTTTTATATTTTTTCCCTTCATCATCCTAGCCCATGCCCTCACCTACTTGCAAAATGAAGCATTAAAAAATTCCTTATGTGATCTCCTTGCCTGTAGGGTAAGTACATTCAGTCCAGGCTGCACAGCATCATTTCCACCTCTTCCCCTATAGGAGTAACTTAGCTAGAGCCTCTGTTTCATCTTGCCAGTCCTCTGATGAGTTCACATCCACTTGCTTGCTCACCCATCCAGCCTTATTCTCCATTCCTCTCCACTGTGAAGGCTCTATTCTGCCAGGGCCACTCATCCCTTCTTTGTCTTTCCACTTCCTCACATCCACACACAACCTACTCTCATTTCCAACTTGGTACCTTCACTCCAAATCAGGAATCTTTCTCCCTCCTCCATTAAGCAAGTTTTAGCTAGCTTTTAGGATCCAGATTAATTTCTCCTTAACCAGAATTCCTTCCCTCTAAGCCCCAGCTGTCACAAGCCAAGTTCCTCATAGGAGATGATAAGTAAAAATGACTTACACGTGATGTGGTTGATTGACCTTTGTTGTATTTGTCTGCTCAGTGCTGCCTGCCCACTTTTCCTGGTAATAGCACTCATTCCCCATTATATGGAAGAATCGCTCCTCCTCCACTTCAGTTACGCTGCGATCGGGTATCCTAGTCATTCACCCACCGGTTACTACAGAAGGGCTGAGATTATTCAGAGAAATTCAGTAGAGGAGAACCAAGGACACGCCCCTGAGGAATTTCAGCATCTAAAAGGCATGCAAGAATAGGAACTTAGAAAAATCATGAGAAGAAATGGCCCTCGAGTAGGAGAACCAGAAGAGAGCAGCAGCAGATAAAACAAGGAAGAGCAACCAAATACCAGATTAAGTGGAGGTAAGATGTGCACTGAAAAGACGCCATTAATCTAGCAGCGAGATCTCCGTGAATGAGAGCTGATTCAGTACGATGGGGGAACAAGTCAGAAGAGTGGGTGAAGAAGCAGAGACAATTGCATAGATGACCTTTCAAGTAGCTTAGAAATGTAGGGAAGAAGAAAGGCATAGCAGACACTGGAAGGACCTCTAACTCTTCATGTGTTTGTTTAATAAAAGCTATCTGAGCATGTTCAGAAGACAAAGAGAAGGGCAGAGGAGGAATAGAGAAAACTTAAAAATACAAAAGATGCAACAAAGAATAAGGAAATGATGATCTTGTAGGAGACATAAAGGTTTGGATAAAGGATCTATATGGAGGGATAACACTTGCTACAGAAGGATGGATGGGAAAGCACGAAGGAACAGATATATATAATATATTGGTTTGAGAGGTTTGAAAATGTATGCCCATGACTTTAACATTCTCTATGAAGTGGAAGGCATACATTCTGAAGGACAGGCTGAGATGTGATGGGGACTTGCAATTGTCAACACTGGAGAAGGACAGGAAGCGATGGCCAGAGTAACTAAAGGTTCAGCTGGAGACAGAAGTCTTAGAACTTCTGGTGGTACTGGTCGATTTATCTGTGGTCTTTTCCCTAGAAGAACAAGAACAGGCATGGAGAAGACAGAGACCAACCCAAGGCTAGGAATTCTGGGTTATATACTACAGAAGGACCAAGGGGTGGGAAGTTAAAAATAGTGGAAAGAGAGTGAAAGAAGCAGTGTATCATGGCACAGCAAACCAAAGGAAAGGGCGTTTTGCTCACCATCCAATCTACAAAGATCAGCCTGCTGCAGGCAATGACGCACAGTGCACTCTGTGCTTCAGACAGAAGAGATTGAGGTGATAAGGTACTTCGTTTAGTACTCTGTGCTTCTGCCAGGAAATGAAAGACGATAACAGGATGCTCTGTGCTTTGGATAAGCAGGTTCTTTAGTTAGATGTGTCTCAGGAAGACCTGTAATGAATCCAAAGATTCTTGTATCTTCCCGTACATAGAAAAGCACTATAATCATGACACCTGTTCTTAGTGATGAGCAGTAATCTTTTACCAAGATGTATCCTTGACTGCGACTGAAGTGACTTAGCAGCAGTAGCAGCAGCATCCTTGACTGCATGTATTCCTTTAACCAAAAAAATCATATATAGACTAGCCTTGCCCCCATCTCTTGAGATCAATTTCTCAGAGCTACTGAAAGGCTTTCTCCTGAGCTAAAGTCCTCAGTAAGACCTCAAATAAAACTGAACTCACAGGTCTCATGTTGTGCTTTTTGTCTTTTAGCCCACAGTGTCCAGCTGGCAGACAGAAGGAAGATAGTGAAACCTGCAGGGAGGTGAGAGGATGGAAGGGAAAAAATTTGAATAAGATGAGGTCTAGGACTCAAATACCTACATGAGGATTCAAAAACTGGGAAAATGAAGACAGGGAGTCATGGTCACAGGGTGGTATGTCACAGTCTTAAAGAGTCCAGGAAACAATGCCGCTGATGTTGAGGTCTACGACAGATGGAGATTATTGAATGCAGGCGATGGCTGCAGGGTCAGGGAGAAGAGAGAATCTTAAAGTTAGGACTCAGGGTTCTGCCTCTATTTCCCAAATCACCTTAATGATTATTTTGAGTATTTTTAAGGTTGGACACCACTTTTCATCATAAGCAAAGATTTTACTGGTTTAACTTTCGGAAGATAACTGTATTTCTGAGAAGGGCATTTCATTATCACCCTCGTTCCCCAATGAATCTACGGTTAGATTTACTCTTGATTTCATTTTGGTTTTCAAGCAATGTTGTCCTCACTCTGCTGCTTTACTGTCTCAACTATGAATTACTTATTAACCTAACCAGATTATGTTGTTGCTGTTGTTTAGTCGCTAAGTCGTGTCTCACTCTTTGTGACCCCATGGACTGTACCCTGCCAGGCTCTTCTGTCCATGGGATTTCCCAGGCAAGAACACTGGAGTGGCTTGCTATTTCCTTCTCCAGGAGATCTTCCCAGCCCAGGGATCGAACCCACATCTCCTGCATTGCAGGTGGATTCTTGACTACTGAGCCACCAGAGAAGCAGCCAGATTATACATTCTTCAACTTTACCAACATCCCTCTCAGAGCTATAATCTTCATGTACATGAAAGTGAAGTTTCTCAGTCACGTCCAACTTTTCGCAACCCCATGGGCTGTAGTCCGCCAGGCTCCTCTGTCTATGGGGATTCTTCAGACAAGAACACTGGAGTGGGTTGCCATTCCCATCTCCAGGGAACTGAACCTGGGTTTCCTGCATTGCAGGCAGACTCTTTACCCTCTGAGCCACCAGGGAAGCCCAATCATGTACATAATTGATACTTAATTCTATTTGAATATTTGGCTGAGAGAAAAAAATTAATGGGTGCTAGAAAAGTTCTTAACTTTCCTGAGTGTGTAAGTAGGAGAGTCACAGATAAGTAGGCATTTTAAAAAGTATAAGGACCCTTATGGATGACAGCAGCCTAATTCACCTGCTTCATTTTAAATATGAGGAAACTGAGGGCCAGGAAGGAGACATTTTGTCTAAGGTGACACAGCTGGTTTGAAGACTTTTCAAGAATCTGAAGGGGGTCCAAGAATCTTGTACTATCTCCCATTTTCAAATTTGTGTCCCACCTCTCTTATCTCAGATAGTTTATGTATAGTCTAAGATAACAATTATAATTATTATATATTATTAAAATTATTATAATAACCATGTAAAGTTATAATAATTATAATGTTGCATAATTTTAAAACAATAGATTTTTCCATAAAAATATAATTTTTAAATTAATTAACTGCCTGACATGCCTCTCTAATTTTTATTTTCTGTAAGGTAACAATAAATTTTTAAAAAATGGAAGTATAGTTGATTTACAAAGTTGTGTTAATACCTGATATACAGCAAGGTGATTCTGTTTTACATATACATATATGAATATATATATTCTTTTTTCAGATATTTTTCTCATAGGTTATTACAAGATACATTGAATATAGTTTCCTGTGCCATACAATAGGACTTTGTTGTTTATCTAGTTTATATATAGTAATGTCTGCTAATCTCAAACAATAGATTTTGATATTATATTTAATTATAATCTAAATAGTCTAAAACAATATAATTTCCACCCCAAACTAGTCATTTCAATGAAATATTAATAAAAACTCAAACAACGATTGGTTGGATTGTGTCACTTCATTTTCATCAACCTGAGACCACTGAATTGGTAAAGATCTTGGTCACTGGTGTTCCTGTTTCTCTGCCCTTTTTAACTGGGAATACAGTCCGTGGGGTCACAAAGAGGCAGACACGACTAAGCACGGAGCACAGCACCAAAGGAAACTTACTTCTCCAGGAACGCCACACAGGCTTTCTGCCCATAGATCTGCGCGAGCCTCTTTGGTGTGTCTCCAAAGAAGTCGGGGGCGTCGATGGCGGCATGCAAGGCATGGAGGGCTTTGAGCACGTTCAGATGGCCTGACTCAGCTGCGAAATGAGCGGGGGTCCAGCCCACGTCAGTTACCAGGCACGGCCGGGCTCCATGTTCTATCAGGAGCTGTAGCACCTCCATGTGTCCTTAGATGAAGCCAGAAGAAGAAACAGGAGGTTAAGGTGAAAGTGTCTCTGCCAGGCTGACGCCAGAGCTAGCCTAGGTGGCACAGAAGAGGGGGAGACATTTGCCCTGGAGGCCCCTCCAGTTTCTTAGCATCACCCCCTCCTCTGTTCTCCCTCTTCTTACCAGGGACTCAGGGTCCCACCCTAACCCCTTTGCTCCTGCTCCGGGTCTGAGCCCTCGAAGGATTCCCTCTTCTCCTTTCAGGATGCTCCCCTCTCTTGTCCATTCTTACAGATGCCACCCAGGAATTTGCTTTTTCTCCTAAGGTACTCTATCCACTCCCCAACTCCCCATCTGAGCTGGCACCCATAAGTTTCCCTCTGCTTTCAGCAGTACCGGTGCTGATTGCAAAACCAAATATTTTGCAACAACATGGATGGACCTTGAGGGGCATGATCCTAAATGAAATAAGTCAGACAGAGGAAGACAAGTATCATATGATCGCACTATAGGCAGAAGCTAAAAACAAAAACTGAGCTCATAGGCACAGAGAACAGAGCGCTGGGGTGTGGGTGGGTGTGAGATGGGTGAAGATGGTCAAAAGGTACAAACTTCCGGTTATAAATGTCAATAGGATGTAATATATACCATGGTGACTATCATCAATAATACTCCATTGCATACTTGAAAGTTGTTAAGAGGGTAGATCTTAAAAGTTATCACAAGGAAAAAAATATATATGGTGACAGAAGTTAACCAACCTTATCATGGTATTGGACAATTTATACAAAAATGGAATCATTATGTTAGACACTAATACTGATATAATAATGTATGTTAATTACATCTCAATAAAAAAATAGTTTAAGTCCCAGTTACATGAAAACTAGCACAGATTAAGAGCTCATGCTTTCTAGTCATATGGACGTGGGTTTATACCTGAGAATAAATACTGCTTGCTAACCATAACAACCCAGATGAGAAACAAACGGCTGAGGTTTAGTTTCCTTATTTGTATAAAATATCACTTATCTCACTGAGCTCTTGAGAAGTACAAATGAAATCACAGGCAAAAAGTACAGGGCACAGAGACCGGCATTCAGCAAATGTTCCACTGACAGGTGCTTTAGTGTAACTCCCATCACTGTGCTTAAATTTCTGCAAAATTCTCCCAACTGATTTCTTTGGCTTGCTTCCTGGCAGCCCAGTCTCCATACAGGAGTCAAAGCAAAATTTTAAAAAGCAAAGTTGACTATCACACTTTCCAAACATTCTTTAATGGTATTCTATGGCTGAAGGTCTTCACAGGCCCCTTGGCGGTGTTTCTGCCATGATCCTTCTCCAGTTCTATAACCGAGACTAGTTTAGCGTGCCCCCCGGCCACGAACAAGACAAAGTTCCTATCCTATGAGCAGGAACGATGCTCCATTTCTGCTAGAGGTTAAGAGGGCTAGTATTAATTAGGAGTCCCTACGTGCTAGGCAATGCACACTCACTATCTTCCTGAATTTTCACCGCAAAACAGCATTACTGCTCTCATTATACAGATAAATAGACTAAGACTCAGAGATGTTACATAACTTGCCTAAGGTGCTACAGCTGGTTTAAGTGGTGGTGCCAGGACTGAAATGGTTGTCATTCATGTGTCTGATTTCCAAGAAATGTTCTTTCTACTACCCCACAACGACTGCCTACTGGGAACCTCATGAACAGTGGTCTTGAAAGGAGAGACCTATATATAGGCATTGCCCTCTCACCCTTGATCGCAGCCCAGTGAAGTGGGGTTCGGTCATTCCAGTCCACGTCCTTGTAGTTTGGGTCACAGAGACCTTTCTTCAAAATCTTTTTCACTGAACTGTAGTCCCCTGCAGCCACAGCTTGGTGGAGCTTTGTCATGTCGGACAGTCTGGTCAATTCCATGATCAAGAAAAGCAACTGTGGGAAAAGCATGCCACTTAGGAAATTCTCTACAACACTTGATTTCTAGTGAGTGATTCCATAGGGTTCCCACTGTTTACTTTCTGTTTTACTTCGTACATTTGCATCCAGGGTTACTTCATGTGTGTGCCCTATTGAGGGTGTATTTGGATCTTAGCTACTACGTGGTTAGTGCCTGCCAATGCCCCATCCAAAAACTTTCAATGGTTCCTTTCTACTTATAGGATTATAGGCTAAACTCAAGGGCTGACATTTGCTAATTGGCCTCAAACCACTTCCCAGTACTACTTCCCACTCCTACTCTGAAGTGATAGCAGTGTGACCCTGAGTTAGTTGTATAACTCTGTACCTCATCTTTCTCATCTAAAGAGTGAATATTATTAGCCAGGGTCTTGTGAGGATACAAGGGCAATTCATGTGAACAGTTTATACTGGATACAGACCAGGTAATTAACTATTGTTAATTCAAGAGATGGTATGTGTGCCGGATTGCTCAGTTGTGTCTGACTCTATGCAGCCCTTTGGACAAGAGCCCACCAGGCTTCTCCATCTCAGGGATTTTTCAGCAAGAATTCTGGAGTGGGTAGCCATTTCCTCCTCCAGGGGATCTTCCTGACCCAGGGATCAAACACGCATCTCCTGTGTCTCCTGCACTGCAGGCAGATTCTTTACCTCTAGCCACCGGGAAGGTAAACAAACAAATAAAATGGCTAAATTGTTTACAACATTAAGAGATAAACCCACAGTTCTCAAATTACAGTCTGTAGACAGGACTCAGGGAACTTTTCTGGAGATCCATGGGGTCAAAATTCTTTTTTATTATAATATTAAAATGTCATTGGTCTTGTTCACTGTGCTGATGTTTGGCCTGATGATTCAAAAGTAATGATGTAGAAAACCGCTGATGCCTTAGCGTGAAGCAAAGCTGTGTCACCAAATTGAACTTAGCAGTCAAGGTTTTCTTCACAGGGTACACACAGAGTGTAAAAAACAAAAAACAAACAAAAAAAACAACTAAGTTTTGGAAAGAAATTAAGGCAGTAAAAATTATTTATATCAGGACTTCCTTGGTAGTCCAGTGGTTAAGAATCTGCCTGCCAATGCAGGGGCAGGGGTTCCCTCCCTGGTCCAGGAAGATCTCACAGGGTAAATAAGCCTGCAAACTGCAACTAGAGAAAAGCCCACGTACTACAATGTGCTGCCACTAAGACCCAACACAGCCAAAAGTAAATAAATTTAAAAAAAAAGAATAGATACTTGGGTGTCAGCCCACAGTGGTTCTAAATCTCTGAGCATGCAGGACAAAGATACATCTTTTGCAGGAAGTGCATATACTGAGTAATCAAAGATGACACAGGTTATGTTTTATCTTTTTGGCTTGCATGTTTTAGTAGAAAACCTTGACACTGGAGCATTTGCTCAATGATAAAATGAAATGGCAAACGGAAGTACTAGAGGATTTCCAACTTGCAGGCGTCACAAAAAGTCATATCATTGTGTCTGGGAGCCTCTTTGCCCTTCTCACAAACCTTTAAGCAGGTTTATGCAAAAATCAGCCCCATTTGGTTTGCAACTGATTTCATCCCAAGGATATTCCACAACTTCTCATGGGAAAGTTGCAATTCAAGTGTAAGTTTTCAGTGGAATATAAGCAGAAGATTTTAAAAAATAAATGTACAGAGCCAATAAGCACATGAAAAGATGCTCAATATCATTAGTTACTGCGTGTGTGCATGCTAAGTCACTTCAGTCATGTTCAACTCTTTGCTATCCTATGGAATGTAGCCCACAAGATTCCTCTATCCATGGGATTCTCCAGGCAAGAATACTGGAGTGGCTTGCCATGCCCTCCTCCTGGGGATATTCCAACCCAGGGACTGAACCTGTGTCTCAGGCAAGTCCTGCATTGCAGGTAGATTTTTTACTGCTGAGCTAATGGGGAAGCCCCATTAGTCATTAGGTAAATGCAAATCAAAAGCACAATGAGACACCACTTCACAGCCATTAAGATAACAAATAATTTAAAAGACAAATAATAACAAGTGTGAGGATGTGGAGAAACTGGGATCGTCATACCCTGTGATGGGAATATAAAATGATGCAGTCACTTTGGAAAGCAGTTGGTAATTCTTCATAAGATTAAAATGAAACATGGAGTTCTCATATGACCAGAACTCCACTTCTAGGAGTAAACCTAAAAGAAATGAAACCGTATGACCACACATACACTTGTACACAAATGTTTATAGCAGTATTATTCAATACAGAATACTTCAAAAAGTGGGAAAATATGTCTAACAGATGAATGCAGAAATAAAATATGGGATACTCATATTTTATTGGAATAGTACTTGACAATTTAAAAATGAGGACTTGATACATGCTATAATTTGCATGAACCTTGAAACCATGCTAAGAGAAGGAAGCCAGTCACAAAAGACCACATGCTGTAAGATTCCACGTGTGTCAAATGTCCAGAGTAGGCAAATCTATAGAGATGGAACGTAGATTATTGGTGACCTAGGACTAGGATGATTTTGGGGTGGAAAGTGAGCTAAGGAGCACAGGATTTCTTTCTGGGGTGATCAAATGCCTTAAAATTAGGTAGTGGAGGGTGATACTTTCACAACTTTAAATATATTAAAACCCACTGAACTGTATACTTGAAAGAGATGAATTTTATGGTGGTGGTGGTGGTGGTTTAATCGCTAAGTCCGACTCTTGAAACCACATGGACTGTAGCTTGTCCGGCTCCTCTGTTCATGGGATTCTCCAGAAAAGAATACTGGAGTGGGTTGCCATTCCCTTCTCCAGGGGATCTTCCCGACCCAGGAAACCTGAGTCTCCTGCATTGCAGGCAGATTTTTATGGTATGTGAATTATATCTCAAAAAAGCTGTTTAAAAATCAATGATACTATTAATTAGTGCCTTTCTTACAAAAAGCCAAAAATGTATTTTAGAAAACAGAAACAATTCACTAAGCTTACCATAACTGGAAATTTAACAAAATTTCCAGCACTAAAATCCTTGTAAATTTGATTGTGTACTTGAATTCCATCTTTCTCATGACAGGTGTCTCAATGTCAAAAAGTTGTCAGTAAATATAAGTTCTAATAAATATGAATGATCTAAAATAATTTCCAGTACTTTGGCCACCAAAAGAGTTTGACAAATTGGAAAAGACTCTGATGCTGGGAGGGATTGGGGTCAGGAAGAAAAGGGGATGACACAGGATGAGCTGGCTGGATGGCATCCCTGACTCGATCGACGTGAGTCTGAGTGAACTCCAGGAGTTGGTGATGGACAGGGAGGCCTGGCATGCTGCGATCAACGGGGTCGCAAAGAGTCAGACACGACTGAGCGACTGAACTGAACTGAACTGAACTGAAAATAATTTCAGTAAAGATCTGAAGACAGAAGCAATATAAAAATACTCACTGTCTTGTTTGCAATCTGCAATGCTCAGGCTTGGCAGGAAGTCCTAGCTGCTTGTCTTGTTGTGTTCATACCATGGAAACTGACTCCGCCTGCTTCATTAAAGCCCGCCAATCAAGGTCAGCCTCACTTGGGCCCCTCTATTGTGGGCGGAGACTGTCCCTCTACTGGCACTGATGCTATTCAGCCATTCGTGTCTGCTTCTGTAGTTCAACTGACGTCTTTAACAGGCTGTTTGGAACTCTATTTGATTAGAAACCATGAAAATTAAAAAACAAACAAAAAGATCACCCGTTCTCAAGATACCATGGAGGAGGTAAGCTGTTGGTAGCCAGCTTGGAGTTATGAAAGCAATGTGTGCCCCTCATATTCAGCACACTACTACTGTGCTTTTTTAAAAAATAGTATTTACTTAAATTTAATTATTATTTATTTGGCTGCCCTGGGTCTTAGTTGTGGCATGTGGGATCTAGTTCCTTGACCAAGGATTGAACCCAGGCCCCCTGCATTGTACCACCAGGGAAGTCCTTGCTATTGGTTTGTTTGTTTGTTTAATTGTCTGATAATTGCTTTACAATTTTGTGCTGGTTTCTGCCATACAACAATGTGAATCAGCTGTAAGTATACATATATCCCCTCCCTCTTGAGCCACCCTTATCCCACCCTTCTAGGCTTCACAGAGCACCAAGCTGAGTTCACAGAATTCCCTGTGGTATACAGCTGCTGCTATTGTGTTTTAATTCATCTCTTCCCAATTCTCCCACCCCAGTTAAGCTCAACATACAGAGTAGGTGCACAGTAACTTCAAGTTTGAGCTGGCCAGTTTGCCACTCTCTTGCATATATACTGCTTACGGGCGACCCCCAGTTCGGAATGCTGTGATTTGATCCTTTTCTACCTCCCTCCAATTTGAAAGAAGATAATAACAAACCTATATAAGTTTTGTTCTTAGTGCTTTAGGGTATATTTACAAGTTTAATCATGTGGAGCAGGTACAATTATGATTCCTACTTTACAGAAGAGCAAACTAAGGCACACAGTAATCAAGTAACTCTCCTAAGGTTATAAACCCAGTCGTTGGACAACTCAGTAGTTTGGCTGCAGTAGCCATGTTCTTATCTATTCTGCCAATGAATATTCAGACTAATTTCCTTTAGGATTGACTGATTTGATCTCCTTGCTGTCCAAGGGACTCTCCAACACTGCATTTCAAAAGCATCAAAGTCACTTGCCAAGATAAATTAAAGTCACATGCAAAAGCAATTAAGTTTAAGCTTTCCCCACCTGGGAAACAATGCAGTTCCAGTCTCAAATCAATATTGTGAAAGAGACAACACAATGAGGCAGATAGAATGGTGATATGGGAGCTGGGTGTGGCAGGAAGGAAATTAACTCTTTGTTAAACGTCTTTGTGCATCAGACCTTGTTCTAGGAGTTTTATGGATATTATCTCATCAATCCTAATGCCAAGTCTGAAATATAGGTAGTTTCCAAGCAAGGAAATTGAGTCTTAGAGGGCTTAAGCCTACTTAGACCAGGTCTGTCTACTTCCTGTTGGGAGCTGAGTGTGAGAACATTAATCAGACTTAGTACCTAATGGTGTTATTGTCAGAATCTAGATCTCTGGGAAGTTCTGGCGTTCCTTGCACTTAGGCCTGGGAGGGTGAGAGTCAGGCAGGGTTCACTTGTGAATTCTGGATCACACATTCCCTTCCTCCTATAACCAGCTTGTAGGAGCTTTCATGGCTGTCCCTAGTGGTGCAGTGGTTAAATAATCTGCTGCCAATGTAGGAGACTTGGGTTTGATCCCTAGGTTAGGAGGATACCCTGGAGGAGGGGATGGCAACCTACTCCAGGATTCTTGCCTGGGGAATTCCATGGCAGAGGACTGGCAAGCTACAGTCCATGGGATCACAAGAGAGTCAGCACAACTGAGTGATTAAGCACACACATGTATTCTAGGAGCTTGCATGGGGTCGCTTTGTTAGGGAGCAGGAACTTGGTTGACATCTGGGACCATCCCTAGGATCAAGAGGAGAAGGATGTGCTGGGTCTAGGATTCCAGCTTTTCTGCTGATCAGCACAAGCTGGAAATGTGTGCCAATCCGGGGTGAGATTTATGAAAGCTTGTTCTGGGGAGAGAGGATTTGCAGATTGGTCTTTTCTTTAAGGTGCTATTTTGCCATCGGGTGTCCTTCAGAGACCACCTTCAAAGACACAGCTGCAGGTCTGCTCTCAGCCTCTCCTGTTTCTGCACAACTTGAATGTGGGTCTTTGTAGCTTCATCATATGCTGACTTTTGCATGGACTTCTATAAGGGATTTGTATTACTGTCTTGGTACCAGGTACCCCTTCCACTGAGTAGCCCTTGTCCAGACACTTCATCTTCCCTATCACCTCCTGTAGGCCTGCCTCAGGCTCAGTTCCCTCGAGGAAGTCTCTCCCATTTGCTCCTTCAGGCCCAGGGTGTCTAAAGAGGCATTGCATGCTGCCTTGTGGGGTTCCCTAAACCCTGCTCTCACTTTTAGAAACAGTCACTTTATCAAACACTCATCAAATAAACCAGTTTGAGGATAATACATGCTTCTCGTCAGGATCCAGATCAGAAGGACAAGATTCTACAAGCAAAAGCAATGCCCCAGCATGGAGGCCAGAATGACTGTGTATAAAGTGAAAGACCTAAATGAAAAGGAGTTTGAGGCCAGATCCTAGAAGGCTGCAAGCGCCAGTCAGGACATCTGGACCTTATTTCTCCCTGTGCACAACAGAAACCATTGACAGTTTCTGAATGGGGAAGTAAGAGGATTACAAGTCCAGCATTTTTAGAGAAGTAATTTTGTCACAAGGTGGTATAATGTCTTCTGGGGTGAGGGCACCCATAGAAGAGGGAGAGAGAGTTAGAAGGCTTTAAAAATGCATATACTTTGAGAAAACGTATTTCTAGGGATTTATCACAAAGAAATCAATAAAAACATATACAAAAATTTAACTTTAAGAATATGCACAGAAGTGCTATTTCAAAAATTATGAATTACAAATAACCTAGTTTTCTAATAAAAAGGTATTAAACCCAGCTTTCCAGATTTTCATTATACGGCAAAATAATATACAGCCTTTTTAAATGATACTATATATGTGTATTTATTAGCTTGCTAAAAAGTTAGTGTTATACTGTTGCTGTTTAGTTGCTAAGTCATGTCTGATTCTTTTGTGACCCCATGGACTGTAGCCCACCAGGTTCCTCTGTCCATGGGATTTCCCAGGTAAGAGTATTGGAGTGGGTTGTCTTTTCCTCCGTCAGGGGATCTTCCAACCCATGGAACCCACATCTCCTGCATTGAAAGGCAGATTCTTTACCACTGAGCTACCAGGGAAGACCTAGTATTATACTACTAAGTTAAAATAGAATATTACGAAAATGACCAATAACATAGTTTACATATATTATTTGTTTTATGACAAAAAGCTTAAAAGAATATACATTGAATTTAGATTAGTTGAATGAGCACCTATAACTCATGCAGACAAAAGGGACATTTTGTAATTGTCAAGGATAGAGCTTTTAAGGACTTGATTAGGATGGTAGCTGTGGAAATGGGAAGGAGAAATTGATGACACTGTAGGTGCAAAATCAGATAACTTGGCGGCTGGATAAGAGAGTCAAGTGACTAAGAATCATAGTGTCACTGAGAGAAACCAGGTATCTTAGACTTAGTACAAAGCCTCCTACATCTTGACTGAGTTTAGTAGGGGTGTTATCAATGACTGGAGCAAGCAAAAATGTCCTGGAAACCGGTTTGGCAAGCCAGATCTTAGAGTCCACTTACTGAATGGATACAAACAAGTCAGTTGTAACATCCATAGTTCCAAGAGTCCATAAATCAATCAAGTCTACAGAAGGTATTAAGAAAGTGAAAGTGAAGTCGCTCAGTCGTGTCGGACTCTTTGTGACCCCATGGATGGCAGGCTCCGCAATCCGTGGGATTTTCCAGGCAAGAATACTGGAGTGGGCTGCCATTGCCTTCGCCAGGGGATCTTCCCAACCCAGGGATCGAACCCAGGTCTCTGGCATTGCAGGCGGATTCTTTACCAGCTGAGCCACAAAGGAAAATATCGAATATGAGGGTTCCCTCATAACCCCAACCTCATTAGGTAATTATTTAACAATTATTTAACCCCTCAGTTAGAGGGGTTAAAAGTCTGTAAATTGCCCTAGGCCTTAGAGCTAGTAAAGGTAGAACTCGATTGGAGCCCAGGTCTGTCTGACACAGCCCTCTTAATTACTACATTTACCTCTGAAAAGATATCTGAAAGATATGCACCACAATATTAAATAATTACCTAATGAGGTTGGGGTTATGAGGGAACCCTCATATTCGATATTTTCTCCTTTGTTTTGTTTAGATCTCTATCTAAAAATTCCATATTTCTACATTAACATCAATTCCTTCCTTTTTTCACTGCCTCTGGCTAATTTGCTCGCCCAGGTCCAGGCCCATGAAATTCTCCTCTCCGGCCTAGTTTCTAGTCTGGCAAACTTCCCTGGGGAAAGTTCACCACCAGACAGACTGACTCCATGACTAAGAAGTGGATTCCAGTCACCTCAGGGCTCAGAAAACTTCCAACATCCTTGGGCAGATCTCCTGACCATCCCCCAGATTTTCACTCTCCTCATTTTTTCTTTCACTCACACTGTTGCCATATGTCTTTTCTTTTGTTTTCCATTAACTGTCTTAAAAGTCTACACATATTGTCTTCGTATCCTCACCTCTTTACCTTACTGACCCCCTGCCTTCACTGCTGTATTATACTCAAGTTGATTAAGGGGTTAACAAGACCTTCCTAAATGAGAAATCCCACAGCCCTTGCTTTAGTCCGTTCTGTTTAATCAACCATGTCAAACATACTTTTAAAACTCCTTTCTCTCTTGACTTCTGTACAGCTTCTCTCTCCCATTTTCTATCCTCACTTTGACCAACCTCTCATTTTCATTCACCACCTTCTTTTCTTCCTACCTTCTTCCATGAATGTGATGTTATTGAGAATTTTATCTTCTGCCTTTGCTCTGTTTAAACCCTCCGTGCCAGTTCCGTGCATATTCTCAGTACTTTTATCTCCTAATAAACAACTTCTGTCCGGGTCTCTATACTGAGCTTCAGACCAGTTATAGCTAACCACTCAGAGGTGTGCTGTCTCTCTAGAGGGGACAAAGATCACATTTTGTAGTGTTTGCTAATTCCTATAACATGAGGTTCTCACTGGGATGATTTCAAGCCATCCATGTGAAATCATTGCAGACAGAATTGAAAAATGTGCACTCTCTCCAGCAGGGATAAGTTTTAATTTTAAATTTAAGTAATTTAACTTTTTTTTTCTTCTACATTTTGTTATCTTCTACAGGACTCAAAGATTTCCAAGTTTCCAATTATACACTTTCAGTTTTATTGAATCCCATTGTTCCCTCCAGTTTCATTGCTTTAATCAGGATGGGTTAGTTTCCAGGCCAAGGCACAGCCATCACCCAGGGACTTCCCTCCTTGGCTTATCTGTATCATAGTCTCTTTTCCGTGGACCCTGTGCAGTAAGGATGCCTTTCACTTCCACCCCTTCCAAGGAGAATTAATAACTCACTTCTCAGAAACCCCACAGTCCTGGACGTACCTACATAGGGAAGGCTCACTGTGGTGTCATTTCCCTAGCCTCCAGGGCTAGTCATCCTTGAAATGGTACCTAATATACAGTTTGCCCTCAGTAAACACTATTTGAAAACACTACTGAGTACATTATTACTATTTATTCCAATATCTTGATTGAAGACAGTCATCAGAGTTAAGAAGCACTGCTATGTTAATGAGAAAGGGAAATAAGAATGAAGAGGTAAGAAACGGCAAAACAGCTCAAAACAGAATCAATTTATAAACAGAAGTGAATTTTTTTCACCACATCAAAACAAAAATAAGGGACTTCCCTGGGGGTCTAGCAACCCGCTCTAGTATTCTTGCCTGGAGAATCCCAAGGACAAGGATCCTGGAAGGCTGTAATCCATAGGGTCACACAGAGTTGGACACTACTGACTTAGCATGGCACGGCATGGCTAGGGGGTGGTTAAGACTTTGCACTTGCACTGCAGGGGGTGAGGTTCAATCCTGGGTTGGGGAACTAAGATCTTGCATGCCTCATAGCATGGCCAAAAAAAATTTTTTTTAATTCTTTGAGCTCTAATATTAAAAACAAAAACAAAACCCTTATCAAACCCACCTTATAATCTGTATGTCTATGTTGACTTGTCATCCTTTTGGAATCTGAGGCTTATGTATTCATTTCACTGGACTAGGGTTGCCAGAAAAAGTATAGGAAGCCTAGTTAAATTTGAATTTCAAACGAACAACACATAATTTTGAGTATAAGTAGGTTTCAAATATTGCATGCAGTCGACTTATACTAAAACCTTTTTGTGGTTTGTCTGGAATTCAAATTTAATGGGGTGTTCTGTGTTTCATTTACTGAATCTGGCACCCCTACACTGGAAACCTTCTCAGGATGTTAACCTGCTAAATGCTAGCCACTCTAACATCCTCAGAGAGTGTGATCTGATTACAATGAGAGAGGGCATAGAGTTGGCATTGAACAAAGAAATAAACTATTTCATACTAGCCTTCAAGACCTGCTTTCAAAGCCCACCACCTTTTTAGGTGGGATGATGAATCTTCTGATTTTGTCTTCTAAATCTTCACCCAGTCTTAAGGGCAAAGGGAGGAGGTCCTGAGTGACCTCTTGAGTAGGGTATCATGTTCCCTTTTAGATTAATATTCTGGGACAATTTGTATCATAGGAGGTTATTCCAGGAAGTACAGGAAATTGTCACTAGGCTGAGATAGGTTAATTTAAATTTGCATCTATTGTTAGATCTAAATGTCACAACTTCCTTAAAGATAATACTGTTAAATACCTGTGTGACTGCTTCTCCCATGCCAGGTTCTGTCCTAAGTATTTCATGTATATTTCCATTTCATTTTCACAGGGCGCCTCTGACTAATGTATTTTGATTAGCCCCACTTTACCCATGAGGAAGAAAGTGAAAGTGAAGTCTCTCAGTCGTGTCCGCCTCTTTGGGACCCGTAGACTGTAGCCCACCAAGCTCCTCCGTCCATGGGATTCTCCAGGCAAGAATACTGGAGTGGGTTGCCATTTCCTTCTCCAACTGATGATGAAACTGAGAAGCAGAAAGGATAAAGAACATGCTCAAGTTCACGGCCACTAATACGCGACAGAAAGGAACTATAATCCATGCCTTCTTATCCAGTATGCGTGTTCCACATCAATTTAATAGTGTCCGACTCTTCGACACTATGGATGGTAGCCTGCCAGGCTCCTCTGTCCATGGGATTTTTCAGACAAGAATACTGGAGTGGGTTGCCGTTTCTTTCTCCGGGGGATCTTCCCAATCCAGGGACCGAACCCGTCTTATTCAGAGTCCTCCTTAAATAAAAAAATAAAATAAATTTCATCTACAGACCTGTCAACCTTGCCAAAAATAAAAAATACAAAGAATTAACTGCGCATGAATTTCAAATTATTTTCTCTGCGTCTCTCACTGAAGCTTTAAATGAATAGGATTAAATTAGAAAGTGGATTGAGGAGAAAGCATTGGAAAATAAAGGAAGGGATTTCAGTTAAACCCCAAAGAACTGGGATGGCTCCTTTTTACACCGTTTCCCCCAATAAAAGCTCTTACTGATTGCCCTTCACTGTATTTACACGGAGAAATGAAACTAACTCAGGGGCAGGTCTTCCAAGCCGAAGCATCTTCCATATCATTTCTGAGTTGGCGTCCAATGCGGTAATACTACCGAGCGGAAAGCGGGATACGCGGGGCACTGCGGATCGCAGATGGAAAAAGTAGCCAGGGATTCAGTGAAATAAACAAAGCAGGAGTTAATGAAACTGGGGAAGGTCTGATCAGAATCGAGGCTGAGAACAGGAAGTGGAGACGCAACACCTGCCCTCTACACGTGTGGGTAGGTCCTCGCGGGGGGCGGGTGG
>NW_011495047.1:4897849-4905243 GCF_000754665.1 Bison bison bison
GTTAATCCGGGGGTCCAGCTTGCGGACTCCAAGCCCTGCGGGTGTGCGGTGTGCGCGGAGCTCGCCCGTCCCAGCGCCCGGATCAGTGGGAGGCCGGCGGTCACACAGCTCCTCCCCCTCCCTCCTCCTGCGGCGCCGGGGCAGGCCAGGGTCGGGGCTACCAGACCGCCTGGAGCTGAACGTGCGCAAAACCGGCGCGCAGCCCCCCGCCCCAGCGCCCCGCGGCCAGGGTGACGCGGTGACTGCGGGCGACAGAGCCCGCGGTGCTGGCAACGAGCAGGCAGCAGGCGGGATCGTAAAGCCTTGTCCCGGTTCTCGCGAGCAGTTCACCGCGGCGTCCGGGTGAGGAGGGACCCCCAGGCGGGCTGGAGCCCCGTGCGGCCGCGGGCTGGGGGTGGGGTGAGGGTGGGTGGCTGGGATGTTGGGGGATGGGAGGATGGGGTGAATGGAAAAATGGGGGTGCTGGGGAGGCTGGTGCGCTGGGAAGATAGGGATGGGACGATGTGGGTGCTGGAGGTTGGGGGACTGGGACTCAACCCGCACCCACCCCCAAGCCGGAGTTGGACTCTCGGTCCCCGCCGCCCTCCTAGCAGCTCTGGGATCCTTGCGGGGAGAGTGATGGAATTTGAATTCAGTTCTCCCAGACCTTTTTCCCCCGGGAAGTAACCTCTAAGAGTTTGGTACTGAGAGGGAATCCGGCCGGCCGCGGGATCCCGGAGCACTGAAAGCGTTCTTATCCGTGGGTCACCCCCGTGCTCAAAAGAAACACACACACACACACGCACACGCACACACACACACACACACACACACACCTCCCTCTGGGGAGTAGAAGCTTTCTTATCCGTGGGTTACCCGCGTGCTCAAAAGAAACACACACCTCCCTCTGAGGAGTGTTGCTCCATACCCTGAATGAGGGAGAGGCTTGTTTTGTTTTTAAGTCAACGGAACCAGAAAGCAGGGAATATTCTCTTCCCCTTCACCCTCTGGAGCCTCTCGTAGACCTTTCTATCTCTGAAAACGAAAAGGTCAGGCTTTCATTCAGACCTGTGGTTCCCGGGAAGGTTGCGGAGGTGAGAGGAGGGAGGAGGGAGAGGTGCGTGGCCGCCCTTGAAAGACTTGGCTGATCAGGTTCTAGACGGATTTGTGTTAACAGATCAGTCTTGCAAAAATTAGCTTTGACCCCAGTAAGAATGCTGAGCCGGGAGGTTGGTCTCTTTGAGTAGGAGCTGGAAATGCTTCAGAATGTTGATAGTTACGGAAGCCACAGTACGTGGTCTTGGGCTAACACCGAACTCGGGGATCTGGGCTTTAAGTATTGGCCTGGACCGTACGGAGGGGAAGGAGAAGGGGTCGGGGAAGGGATGGCTTTCTGGCCACCAGGAGGCACTGGCAAGCTGCCAGCATTCTCCGATTTCCTCGCAAAGGGCTTTCTGGTGGACCTGCTGAAGCTGGTGAGAGAGCCCCGGACTTGGCCTTTTCTCGCCCTCTCTGCTACTCGTCGCATACCGGCACTGAATGTCACCCCCACCCTCGGCCATTTGTGCAAGAACTCTGTCACGGCTGAGGTGATGATGCTTTTCGTGGAAATGGACCCTTCTTACTCAAGCCATTGAGGGTGAAGGACTAGCAGAGTTGAGGGGGGCAGTGATTACTTTGGTTCAGCCACTCCTTTTACGTGGGCTTCCCTGGTGACTCCCTTGGTAAAGAATTAGCGGGCAATGCGGGAGACCTGGGTTGGAACCCTGGGTTGGGAAGATCCCCTGGAGAAGGGAAAGGCTATCCACTCCAGTATTCTGGCCTGGAGAATTCCATGGACTGTATAGTCCATGGGATCTCTAAGAGTTGACTGAGCGACTTTCACTTCACTCCTTTTACAGCTGAGAAATTCTCGCTGAGGTGTGAAAGAGTTTGCCCAGCATCTGGAGGAGTTTCCAGCATGCAGAACCCTGGGCAACTGGTTGCTCATTTCTCCTCCACTGTGTATCTGTACCTTTTAAACTTCAGTGGTGATGAACACGTGTTCCATCACCCAGCTAGCTTTGTGATCCAATACAGTTTACCACCCTCTTTGAGGCTCTCCGTGTAGAGCATCAAGGAAAGAGCTAACTAGGTACCTGGGCAACTGGAGTGAGCCCTGAGAATGCCAGCTGGTGTTAGGAATCTGTATTCCTTACCCTGACATCTTAGAAAATGGATATTTCCTGAAAACAAAGATCATCCTGAGGTTATTTAGGATCATCCTGAGGATCAGCCTGAAATTTTTTTCAAGACCCTTTTGATAACTGAGGTCAGACTTTTTGAGACATTGAGAAATTTCCATAAACGTGATGCATTGAAGACAAAGTAATGAGTGAAGAGAAGCTGAAGGGGAACATTTAGCTCTAAAATCATACTGTTCCAGAATTTCTAGTTTTTTATTTTTGTTTTTTTTTGCTTTCACTAAGAAAGCAACTCTTTTTCTTATTTAGAAAGGCTAATCATATCCATTTGTCAGTATTTTCAGCAGTAAGGAAACTAGTTTAAAAACATTAAAGTGTAAGTACAGTCAGCAGTAACTGCTATGAAACGGTTGTGAACAGGCAGAAAATGTAGGCTTTCCTTTTACCAGAATCTCCAGAATTTTGAGGAAGCTTTGTAGTTTGAAGGGACAGGCCATGGGTTCTTACTGCCTTTCTCTATGAAGCCAAGCACCTGTTCAGAGTCCTGTCCTTTGCTCCACGTTACTGGAATGACTCATAACACACTAATAGACACAGTCTAACAGTCTAGTATATATAAGCTTGTAGTTTAAAAAAATAAACATAGCAGTTGAGGAGAAATAAAAACTCTGCTATCTAAATAGGTATCAACTGAGTTATGTGGGCTAGTTGATTCCTCGTACAAACTTCATTCATTCCTTCACTGACCTCAAGAAATCTTTATTGAGCACCAACAACATGTCAGGTGCAGTGAGTATAGCAGTGCTGTCTCTTTACTCATGGAGTTCACTTTCTAGAACCAAGGGATGAGCAAGGTCAATTTGGAAAGGACTAGATGTTTTAAAGCAAATGGAAAAAAAGATGCTGTAATAGAGTACTGGGGTGTGTGTGTGTGTGTGTGTGTGTGTGTGTGTGTGTGATGGGCTTCTTGATTGCGTTTTAAAAAAGACTTTCTTGAGAGATGGCTTTAGGATGAGCCTCCAGAAGATGGACAGGCAGTTCTGGTGGAGAGAACCACAGGCACGCGGGGCTGGAAACTAGCTTGATTTGGTCCAGGCATAGCTGAGGGCAGTGAGTCTGCAGAAGGGAAGAAGGAGGGTGGCAGAGGCATGAGGCTAAATCCAGGCTGGGCAGAGACTGGGAGGCTGAGGTAAGCAGTTTGGACTTTGTTTCAAGTGCAGTGGGTAGCCTTGAGCAGAGGCAAGACTTGGTAGATTTACATTTTTCTTGAGGGTTCCTCTGGGTACTCTGTGGAGGATGGGTAATAGGAGGAGAAGAGGAGAGGTGATGAAACTGTCTCCAGGTATATTTATTATGGAGATTTACCAGGGTGTGGGAGCAGTCTGTGTTTTGGGGCAGAATGGGAAGTCACTTCATGTTTCTGTCTCAAATTTCCCATCTGCATAGTGAGATGACATTGCTATGTCTGGTCCACTCATCTTGCAAAAACGAATAAGCTAATGAATATGTTCTTTAAAGTAAAGCAGTCCTATTTGCAAAGCAGAAATAGAGACACAGACACAGAGAACAGCTGTATGGATACCAAGCAGGTAGGGGGGTGAGTGCGAGGAATTGGGAGATTGGAGTTGACACTATACACTATTGATACTGTATATAAAATAGATAACTAATGAGCACCTACTGTATAGCACAGGGAGCTCTACTCAATCCACTGTGGCGACCTGAATGGTGAGGAAGTCCAAAAGGGAGATGATGGATGTATAAGTGGGCTTCCCTGGTGGCTCAGCAGGTAAAAAATCTGCCTGCAGTGCAGGAGACACAGGAGATGTGGATTCGATCCCTGGGTCAGGAAGATCACCTGAAGGAGAAGGTGGCAACCCACTCCAGTATTCTTCCCATGGACAGGAGCCTGGTGGGCTTTAGCCTGGTGGGTTACCCAGAAGGTTGCAAAGAGTTGGATGTGACTAAGAATAAACACCTGTGTATAAGTATGGCTGATTCATTTTGCTGTATAGGAGGAACTAACACAACATTATAAAGCAGTTGTACTCCAATAAAAATTTAAAAATGAAGTAATGTAAGATTTTGTTACTATTCTAATATGCTAATATTATGCTACTTTGAATTCCTTGTGCTTCATTTGCCAACATTTTATACCAGTTTCAATGTCTTTTTATTTATTCTTTTCCATAAATATAATTTACTAAACATAAAAAAATATTTTGCTCTGCTCAGGGTGTTGAAAAACCTAAATCAAGAATTACTAATGAAACATACCATCATAGAAGGCAGGGAAATTAATGCTAACATAATAGCCAGTTTGCTTTTTAAACATACTCCATCAAAAATTTTAATGTGGGATAAAAGGTAGTTTATTAAACTGATATTCAGTATAAACTAAAATTCAGAAATGAGCAATGATGGTCAAAAGGCTCAAACATCCAGTTATAAAATATATAAGCCCTGGGGATATCATACATAGCGTGATGACTATAGTTAAAAATACTGTATTGTATAGCCAGCTTACTTTTTTATTTAATTATTTTGTATTGGAGTATTGTTGCCTTATTTATTTATTTTAGCCAGTTTACTTTTAAAACTTCAATGTGATCAGATAAAATTTGGAATAGAAGCTAGACTTGGAAACTATTTTTTTTTTTTAATTTGGCAGATTTGTCTTTGTGCTGGATATGGCTGGGTACAGATATGTGTGTGTGCAAAGATCTGTTGACAACTGAAAACCTATACATGACAGCAGAATTTCTGGAGGGGGCTGGGAACCAGGGCTGAATAGGATTATTTCCCTTAGCGAAGCGTCCTCTCTCAGAGGAAACTCTTGAATTTCCCCTAGTTGATCACAGTTTCTGGGGGCCAGGCAAGAGTTTCAAAGTTGTTTACCAGCTACGGTAGGCCTGACCTTCTCAGCAGCCAGACAGCTGAGAAAATCTGTTTCTCTTCCCTGCCTCATTTTGACATGCAGCATACTAGAAGAAAAGGTGTCTGTTAGAGGGAAATAGAAGCCTTTCCTCATTTACATCTTGTGCAATGCAGTTCTCAGTGACTTAGTGGTTCCCCAGTTAGCTTCCCCTTGCCAGACCTTATTAATTATTGATTGGTCGGCTCATCTGAATATCACCTTGAAGTGGTCAGACTGGTGATTCAAATTGCAGACAAGATGTGACTGTAATTCTAGAATCTGTACGCTTTCTCTCTTGCCTTATTTACTATCAGAGTCCCTTAGGGTTGAGGGTGGTTAGGGCATCTTTAAGGAAGACATTACAGTTTCTCCCGGAGGCCACAGCATTTTCTGTTTAACTTATATAATGCTTTGAAATATTGGATTAGGTGCTCTTCTTTAAAAATCAATAGGTTTTACATACAATGACACCCCACTCCAGTACTCCTGCCTGGAAAATCCCATGGACAGAGGAACCTGGAAGGCTGCAGTCCATGGGGTCGCTGAGGGTCGGACACGACTGAGCAACTTCACTTTCACTTTTCACTTTCATGCATTGGAGAAGGAAATGACAACCCACTCCAGTGTTCTTGCCTGGAGAATCCCAGGGGTGGGGGAGCCTGGTGGGCTGCCATCTATGGAGTCTCACAGAGTCGGACACGACTGAAGTGACTTAGCAGTAGCATGGTTTTCTGGCTTTAATTGAAAAAAAAAATGAAGATCTGGTAACTTGAAGAGCTCATTCCCACATGACAGCAATGAACTTCGATACACCTGGGCCCTTTCAGATGGCCCCATCTACCGCAGCCCCCACCATAGTTTTTCTATTACACAGGGTCTGTTGAGCTCACTTAAGTTACCTAACTGGGAGCCCTAGGGTTAGGGTTATCTAGTCTGGCCTGTCCAGTTCACATTCACCCTTATCCAAATGCAGGAATTCCTTCTCCAGTATGCTTGATGGTGTTCCGCAGATGTGCGCTTCAACTGCTCCTGTGATAGAGAGAATGTGGTACTTGTCCAAGAGCTCCAGCTAACAGAGTTCTACAGTCTGGGTCCACGTAGGACTCATCCCTTTTCCATGGAACTGTGGCTGTCATGTGCCATCTGGGTTTCCCCCAGTGTAAACATCCCTGTTTCCTTCAACAGCTCCTCATGTGACTTGTTGCCTTGTTCCCTCATCTGTTTGGTTATTGCTGGGTTATTGTCCCTTTAAGTAAACTGTCATTTGTCGAAGCCTTTAAAGCTCTGCTAGTTCAATGAGATGTGGTTTAACTGGCACGGAAAGTACCAGAATGCTTCCAATATGGCTGCAAACGGCCCAGAGATCTTAGATAACTTAACCGTTTGTGATTTGAAAACCACAGACGGCAGCAAACATATGGATATTTGCAAAGTGGAGGCAAATGAGCTCCAGTGTTCTAAATATGAGTAGAATCACGAAATTGGTTCCACAATAGGGAACTGCTGCTTCTTTTTTTTTTGGGCCATATCTCTTTTCTTAGGTTGTGAAATGATTGCACAAGAACTGTATCAGCTTGAGCCCAGGATAAGAGGCTTTAGACTTTTCTGCAGAAGTCACTTGCATATTGCACATTTGGGATAATGTCCATATTAAGTTTTGATCCTATTAGCTAATATGGTAGAAATAAAACAAATTAGTAGAGCAGGTATTGTGTTTTCTCTTTCCTAGTTTCAATAATAATAAGTACTCTTGCTTGGAAAATCCCATGGATGGAGGAGCCTGGTAGGCTGCAGTCCATGGGGTCAAGAAGAGTTGGACACGACTGAGCGACTTCACTTTCACTTTTCCCTTTCATGCATTGGAGAAGGAAATGGCAACCCACTCCGGTGTTCTTGCCTGGAGAATCCCAGGGATGGTGGAGCCTGGCAGGCTGCCGTCTATGGGGTCGCACAGAGTCGGACACGACTGAAGCAACTTAGCAGCAGCAGGAAATGTTTGCTGACACTTTTAAATGGAATCATATATCTTTACTAGGAGAAGGCAATGGCACCCCACTCCAGTACTCTTGCCTGGAAAATCCCATGGACAGAGGAGCCTGGTAGGCTGCAGTCCATGGGGTGTCTAAGAGTCGGACATGACTGAGCGACTTCGCTTTCACTTTTCACTTTCATGCATTGGAGAAGGAAATGGCAAGCCACTCCAGTGTTCTTGCCTGGAGAATCCCAGGGACCGGGGAGCCTAGTGGCTGCCGTCTATGGGGTCACACAGAGTCGGACACGACTGAAGTGACTTAGCATAGCATTAGCATAGGGTG
>NW_011495047.1:4905343-4930671 GCF_000754665.1 Bison bison bison
ATAGCATTAGCATAGGTTCAGTTCAGTTCAGTCGATCAGTCGTGTCCGACTCTTTGCCACCCCATGAATCACAGCACGCCAGGCCTCCCTGTCCATCACCAACTCCCGGAGTTCACTCAGACTCAACGTCCATCGAGTCAGTGATGCCATCCAGCCTTCTCATCCTCTGTCATCCCCTTCTCCTCCTGCCCCCAATCCCTCCCAGCATCAGAGTCTTTTCCAATGAGTCAACTCTTCGCATGAGGTAGCCAAAGTGCTGGAGTTTCAGCTTTAGGATCATTCCTTCCAAAGAAATCCCAGGGCTGATCTCCTTCAGAATGGACTGGTTGGATCTCCTTGCAGTCCAAGGGACTCTCAAGAGTCTTTTCCAACACCGAAGTTCGAAAGCATCAATTCTTTGGCACTCAGCTTTCTTCACAGTCCAACTCTCACATCCATACATGACCACTGGAAAAACCATAGCCTTGACTAAATGGACCTTTGTTGGCAAAGTAATGTCTCTGCTTTTGAATATGCTATCTAGGTTGGTCATAACTTTCCTTCCAAGGAGTAAGCGTCTTTTAATTTCATGGCTGCAGTCACCATCTGCAGTGATTTTGGAGCCCCAAAAAATAAAGTCTGACGCTATTTCCACTGTTTCCCCATCTATTTCCCATGAAGTGATGGGACCAGATGCCATGATCTTCGTTTTCTGAATGTGAGCTTTAAGCCAACTTTTTCACTCTCCTCTTTCACTTTCATCAAGAGGCTCTTTAGTTCCTCTTCACTTTTTGCCATAAGGGTGGTGTCATCTGCATATCTGAGGTTATTAGTATTTCTCCCGGCAATCTTGATTCCAGCTTGTGCTTCTTCAAGCCCAGCGTTTCTCATGATGTGCTCTGCATAGAAGTTAAATAAGCAGGATGACAATATACAGCCTTGACGTACTCCTTTTCCTATTTGGAACCAGTCTGTTGTTCCGTGTCCAGTTCTAACTGTTGCTTCCTGACCTGTATATAGGTTTCTCAAGAGGCAGGTCAGGTGGTCTGATATTCCCATCTCTTTCAGAATTTTCCACAGTTTACTGTGATCCACACAGTCAAAGGCTCTGGCATAGTCAATAAAGCAGAAATAGATGTTTTTCTGGAACTCTCTTGCTTTTTTGATGATCCACAGGATGTTGGCAATTTAATCTCTGGTTCCTCTGCCTTTTCTAAAACCAGCTTGAACATCTCCAGACATTGCCAGATGTCCCCTGGGGAATAAAGTTGCCCTGGTTGAGAATTGCTGCTGTAGTCTGATGTTCAAGCTGCCTTTAGCCTGTTTCAGAATGGAGTAAATATTTTTCTTCATTAAACAAGGATATAGTTGCTTAAAATGTCACTTATAGAAAAATAACTGAATATAATCCTGTTTATGGCATTCCTTTACTGTTTGACATCTGTAGGGTTTCCATGTGTTGATTCTTCTAGAGTTAGAATAAATGAAGGGATATACCATTTTTAGGATTTTACTTCCCTGTGTATAAGATTTGTGTGCTGTGCCTATCTCAGAAAAGTAGTGAAAAGATCAAAGGATATGGACAGTTGGAAGTCTTGCCAGATTACCATCCAATAATCAGGATGGCTTTTATACCCCCATTAGAATCGCTGGTTTTGCTTCGGTAAATTTGGCACTGTTAGGGAATAAATAAGTCCTGTGTTCCCAGCTTTTTGTTTACTAGTTATTGCTGTCTGTCCAGTTACATCTTTCTCAAAGAAAAGATTATTTTGGCTGGTGGTGGTGGTGGATTTTCATACATTGTGATTGGGAAGACTGTGTGTCACTTTGGATTCCCTGTTGTAAATGTCCAAAGTCAATATTAGACTTTTCAGGGTCCTAGTTGGTCCATGTAAATACATTTCTAGCTAAGCTGTATCCCACAGTTGAGAAAAAGGCACTTTTCTGTGAAAAGAGGACTGTGAGAAATGAAAGACTTCTTATGAATTATTCCTCTGTGTTCAGATACGAGAGCCTTACGGTCATCCTCCCAAAGGTCTCAGAAGATAAAAGAAGCCAGTGTCCCAGCAAACTAGTGACTTAGAGAATTACAGTAGTTCTTTGTTTGGAAAAGCAAGAAGTGCTGTTTTCCTTTTAGCAACATGGGAAGCATTGGGTCATATTTACCTAAATTGTGTGATACCTCCACAGAAGATGGGTGGCTTCTTATAATAAAATCACATACAAGAATAAAACAGATTACTTTAAGCAATAAAGCTAGAGAAGTGAATTCGAAACCAGAGGAACATTGTTAAGGACCTCCCCCACCAAGTACGTAGAACTATGAGAAATTTAAAAAGATGAAGGGTACTGGATCTTTAGTGGGAGCAGCTGCATTCCATTTGGGGGAAAATGGACAAGAACCCCTACATGGGGTTTCATGTGCTTATGGTTGCCTAGTACTCAGCATGTGGTGCTCTGTAGATGTTTGAATGGGTGGATGGTTGAATGGGTGGTCTGGTGGATAGGCTGTTGTGGTTAAGTCAGCACTGTCAGAGGTGAACACACAGTCCTGTGGGCATTGTGGGAAGGGGTGGGGCTTCTGGGCAAGGGCATCATGGGAAGATCCCCAACTAGATTAATTGGAGAATAAGATGAAAAGCAAATGCAGTGATGCATACATATCACATATGGAATTCACTGATGAAGAATTCATGTATCTTTGTAAATCTAAACCAGCACATACATGGAATACTTAGATACACCTGCCTGCTGGTAGCTCAGACGGTAAAGAATCTGCCTGCAGTGCTGGAGAGCCGGGTTCAATTTCTGGGTCATAAAGATCCTCTGGAGAAGGGAACAGCTACCCACTCCAGTATTCTTGCCTATAGAATTCCGTGGACAGAGGAGCCTGGTGGGCTACAGTCCACGGGGTCACAAAGAGTCAGACATGACTGAGCACATGCACACACACACACACACAAACACACACATACGAAGATGGTTTTCCACACTGTTTCTAAGTGTATGGTTTTGTCTCATCTCCTAGGTAAGATAGACCCATGCCTGTGCTCGCTTGCCCATTATGTAGCCCAGGGTTCTCAACTGGAGGCAGTTCCTCCCTGCTGCAGAAGTCACTTGGCAATGTTTGGAGACATTTTTGCTTGTCACAAGTAAAGGGAGGGGGCGCTACCACTGGCATCTGGTGAGTAGAGGTCAGGGATGCTGCTAAACATCCTATGATACACAGAACAGACCCCATTCCCAGGAATTACCTGGTCCCAAGTGTCAATGATGGGCTTCCCGGTGGCTCAGCGATAAAGAATCTGCCTGCAATTCAGGAAACATGAGTTCGATCCCTGGGTCCGGAAGATCCCCTGGAGGAGGGCATGGCAACCCACTCCAGTATTCTTGCCTGGAGAATGCCATGTATTGAAGAGCCTGGCCAGCTATAGTCTATAGTGTTGCAAAGAGTTGGACACGACTGAAGCGACTGAGCATGCACACATGCACACACAAGTGTCAGTGATGCAGAGGGTGAGAAACCTGATGGAGCCAGAGCCTGCAGCACTGATGCTGTGTTGACAGCTTGGCAGGACACAGTTACTGGCTTTCGGATCACTGGGGTCTTTCTTAGAAGGTAATCTCGAGAATCTAATCTACTTTGCTTCCAGTGGAGCTAATCTTGTTTCTGGGGAAGAAGGGAAAAGGGCACTCTGCTGGCTTGATGGTTGGCATTTTCTCACCTCATCAACTCTACAAGATAAGGTTGTTTCTTTCATTTCAATGATTAGGCGATTTAGGTTCCAGATACCCAATGATTGGCCTGGAGTTGATCCTTCTGACTGCAAACTCAGGCCCTTCCCATTGCCCAGGGGAATTTCCTGTCCAGATCTCCACAGGATCCACATTCTTCACTCCTCACCTACTGGGGAGGGCTCACTGCTGCTGCGAATCTGATGACTGGGTGATCAGGGAATGAGATCTTCTGATCTTAAAGTGGCCACTAACTTACTGTGTTGTTCCTGCAAGTTGCTTCCCCTCTCTGGGCCTCAGTTTCTTTGTTTATAAAACAACAGAATTGGACTAATTAGTGTCTCCTAACTTCACCTGAACCAGAGTAGATTCCCTCCATCTTCATCTAGATCACAAAACTGGGCACACTTTTTAAAATTTTTAGACGTTTTACATTTTTGTCTGTTCAGTGAGGCATGTGGGATGGGATCTTAGTTCCCTGACCGGGGATTGTACCTACTGCGTCCCCTGCAGGGGAGGCCCGGAGTCTTAATCACCGAACCACTGGGGAAGTCCAAAACTGGACACGCTTTGTTTTTTTTTGGCTCTTTGTTGCAATGTGTGGTCTCCCTCGTTGTGGCGTGCAGGCTTAGTTGCTCCGCAACATGTGGGATCTTAGTCCTGTGACCAGGGATCGAACCCGAGTCCTCTGCAATGGAAGATGGATTCTTAATCGCTGGGCCACCAGGGAAGTCCCTATTTTTTTTTTTAACAGGGCACTCTTTGAAGCATGTTTCTCTTTTGTTTGTCATCCTACACTTCATCCCCACTCCGTACCCATGCAGGAAAACACGCTCGTATTCCACACACTGGGACTCCCTTAAAAGCCTAGTACAATGACTGGCTCGTGGGTCCTAATTTGAAATTTTGAAAAACCTACTCCAGTTTTTGAAACTGAAACTAAAGCATACCTTTCTCCTAAAATTAGTGCTCTAAAGCAAAGTCTCCAATCTAACGTTATCCCTAAATTGGACCTAAAATATCTAAGTGCAAGTGTTAGTTGCTCAGTCATGTCTGAATCTTTGCGACCCCATGGACTGTAAGCCTGCCAGGCTCCTCTGTCCATGGAATTCTCCAGGCAAGAATACTGGAATGGGTTGCCATTTCTTCTCCAGGGGATCTTCCCAACTCAGAGATTGAACCCGGATTCTTTACTGTCTGAGCCACCGGGAAGCCCAGCATATCTAAGAGTATAGCTTATTTCTGGCAGGAAGCCATTGATTTAGATTTAGTTGCTCAAGGAAAGAGCTAGGGTTTTGTTTCCTTTTTTTTTCCTACCCAAGTGATGCTTGTTCACTGTTGAAAGATTAGAAAAGCACATGTGAAAAAGGAAAACAAAAATCACCTGTAATCTTGCCCCTTAAATGTAACCATTGAGAATATTCTGGCTTTATATTCATCCAGATTTTATTTTTTATATTTATGTATAAATGTGCATGTTCAAGTAAAAAGTAGAGCCTATATACTGATTATTTTTTTCTCACATGCCTCAGAGGGTGGGACTTGATAGTGAAGTCACTGAAACCCACCAGTCAATACAAGAGTAAGCCAATCTCTCCAAGCCTCAGTGGGTTTTGTTTGTTTTTATTTTTAAATTTTATTGAAATATAGCTCATTGACAATGTTGTGTTAATTCCTGTTATACAGCAAAGTGATTCAATTATATATTCTTTTTCGTATTCTTTTCCCTTATGGGTTATCACAGGCTATTGGATATAGTTCCCTGGGCTATACAGTAGGACCTTGTTGTTTATCCATCCTATATATGGAAGTTTGCAGCTGCTAAGCCCAGACTCCTCATCCTTCCCTCTCCCACCCTACTTGGCAACCACATGTCTATTCTGTATGTTTGTGAGCCTGTTTCTCTTTCATGGATAAGTTCATTTGCATCGTATTTTGTATTCTACATATAAGTGATAGCATATGATATTTATCTTTCTTTTTATGATTTACGTTGCTTAGTATGATCATCTCTAGTTCCATCCATGTTGCTGCAAATGCAAGCCTCTGTGTTTTATCTGTAAAATGGAGGTAACAATACCCACCTAACCCTACTCCTTATTGTGAGGACTAGACGTTACGTAAATTACCCAGCTATCTAGTGTTGGCCTACAGTAGATGCTAAGTAAAAGATAATTAGTTATGCTCATATCACCTTCTTTTTATTTCTTAACCAAACCAATCATCAAGATTTGGATTCAGAAGGCCTGAGCTGCAATCAAAACATTTCTTTATCTTTAAGAGTTCCTGCCTAATATTAAAGCCAATCAAAACCAAAATTAACAAGGGGAGATGCAAGAAAACCAACCCCAAGTCTCTTCTCAGACACCCAGGACACTTTAATCAGGAGTGTGTGTTCACTCTTCGAGAATCTAATCCTCATCAAGTCCCCTTCCTGGTCCAAGTAGCTCTGATTCAGCTTTTTATAAAATGTAAAACTGATGCAAAATAAATATAAAAATATTTTTATTACTTAGTTGGCCTTGGCCACAGCATCAGTGATTCAGTTTCAGAAGGACTTCTCATCCAGAATTGCCTGTTAAACCTCCTGAGAGAGGACTGACTTCTGCTTCCTTACAGTTAGAGAAAAAAACGTTTTACAAGAGAATAGTTGTCCCATTTTTATTTTAAATTCTAAGAAGAAGTAGCATTCCTAGAACAGAGATGGTTCTAACTGAATGGTTTGCGATGTAACTTCTGTGTTTAAGGGAGGAGATGGCTAATAATAATACTTAAGGGTGGGGAGGGGGTGAAACCTCAGAGCAAATAATAGAGAAGTTACATCGCAAACCATACTTGATTCAGACCCAGGCAGTTGGGATGCAGGCACTAAAGTCTAAGAGGCCAGGCCCCACCCACTTTGTATTTGGGAACCTAGTGCTGAAGCGTTGGTGAATGGGTTTCTCAGTTTTCTGATGGCCCAAACCAAAAGGAAGACAGTATCTTTCATCCTCCTTCAGGAAGCATTTAGGAGTGCTTACTATAGCCTGGGCCCTTCGTTAAGAACCAATAATAGAAAGACAAGTGGGACCAATTCCTCCTTTGGAGAAGCTCACAGGTTACTGGGGTAAGCAATTCTGCACATTGTACAACAGAGCACTGCAGTAAAGGGCAGATAGTACCCCGATGGAGGCATGGCCTGAATGTGCTGGGCAAAGAGGATCCAGCCTTCTGTGTTGCCAGTGGCTCCGCCTCCTGACTGTGCCCAGATGGGTGAGCTCTGCTTGCTGAGCTGGGAGGTGTCTTCTCATTTTGCACCCTGGAGGAACCAGGTCAGAGATCACATCCTTTCCTGGCCCAGGGAAACTTTGGTGATGGTTGGTAATGGCTTTGTGTAGTCAACTGGGAAGATCTCATTGAGAGGGTAACATGGAAGCCAAAACCTAGGAGTGAGGGAGCCAGTTATTTGGGTATCAGAGCAAAGAGCCTTCCTGGAAGAGGGACACAGGTTCAGATCCCAAGGAGGAGTAGGGGTGCCTGGATGCCTGGAATGTTTGCTGGGTGGCAAAGGAGGTGTGTGGCTGCAGCGGGTATGTGGGTGAGTGTACAGGAGGGGCTGGGGGCAGGGGTCAGATGTGGAGTCTGTTGGGTACATGCTGTAGAGCCTTTAATGTTACTTTAAGGCCTGTGGCTTGTGCTCTGTGTGATATGAAGTCATCTGGGGGCTTTGAGCAAGAGGAATGGCATTGTCACTCCAGCTGCTATATTGGGAATTGACCATAGGCTTTGCGGGAAACCAGTTAGAAGTTACTGCAAAATTCAAGGAGATAGATGGTGGTGGCTTGGACCATTTCCATCACCCTGAAAAGCTGAGGGGGAAAGTGTGCAAGGGGACAGATAAGGCACAGATCCAAGATAGTTTTTTGCTGATAAGATGTTAGCAAAGAGTCTCACTGTAATATAATTTATTATTACCATGAGTCAGACTTTATTTACCGGTTCCACTGACATTTGTTCCACCCTGGCTGCCTGCTAGGTCCCCTGTTAGACACTTGGAACAGCAAGTACAATCTACCCCTGGAGACTCTCAGTAGAGCAGAATTATAGAGATTCTACCCAAATATAACATCATCAGCACCACAAAAAACCCCAGCTGCTGTTTTTACAAATATAGGGAAACATTAGCCAAAACATTGAGGATTTACTATGTGCTTGACAAGCCCATGTGTATGATTATGATATGTGATTGTTATAATTATTACAGTTGGATGCTCTTCTTTATAACCTGACTAGACTGCTACAAATTGGGAAACTAGTGGCCAACAACCTAATATTCCAGCCTAAAAATGTTATTTCTGGGCTCTGCAATCCAGCATGACCAAGACCCCTAACACCCTAGTGCCTCCCCAAAACCTATCATAGAAAATGCATGTGCCATTTTTTTCCAAACGTCTTCTCCCTTCATAACCCATGGAATCATGTTACTAGTCCCTTAATCTCACTGATTGGTCAGCCTATTTAAGTGCTATTTATTGCATGTCTGTTTTTCCATGTCATTCTTTGCCTTAAAGAAGGTTAAGCTGAAACGGCAGCTCAGCTTCGGAGATGTTACCGTCCAAATTGCATGCGCTTTTCTGCCTCTGCACCCGCCTTGCGCTGGTTTATCCTTTTGACTGGCAAGACCTGAATCCAGTTGCCTATATTGAATCACCAGGTAAGAGGTATATTTGTTCAAGGGCTTGAACTGTCCACCTGTTGCCAGACTCGAAGTGGCCCCAGGGAAGTTATGTGTGGGATCATCTAAGAAGATGCTGATGGGGATCCTTAATTCTCCTGAGGGAATGGAGGGGCCTCATTCTTTCTTCTTCCTACTAACCGAGAGAAAGAAGTACCTTCTTCTTCAGCATCAGGATTGCAAGACAGGGACTTCCCTGGCAGTCCTGTGGTTAAGACTCTGCACTTCCAGTGCAGGGTATATGGGTTCAGTCCCTCGTCGGGGAAGTAAGATCCCACATGCGGCATGGCCAAAAGGAAAAAGACTGCAGGGCTGCTCAGATGGGGCCTTTTCAGACAAGCTGGAAGCTCAGTTTGCAATCGCTGGGGAGAAGGTCCACGCTGCCTTTTTTCTACATCACTGCCCTGACCCATGCCCTCTGGGTACAGTAACACATCTCTCCTGGAGTACCCTCCGAGGCAACCCCAAACCTGCCCCCAAGATGGTGAAGAAGAGGCAGGTGTCTCGATCAACAGATGTAGTCCTGGTTGATGGTGGGAAGGTGTTAGAAGATGGTGATTTAGAGTTTGGATCCAGAGGGAGACAACCTTTTCTATCTAATGACAGGGGAAAGCAGGGACCAGCAGGCACTTGGAGTCCCAGATAAGCATGGATGTGCATCCCCGCTCTTTCTTACCTTTTGTGGGGAGGGAAGGAGAGGAGGCGACAGAGGATGAGATGATTGGATGGCATCACCAACTCAGTGGACATGAGTTTGAGCAAACTCTGGGAGATAGTGAAGGACAGGGAAGCCTGGAGTACTGCCGTCCTTGGGGTCGCAAAGAGTCGGACGCGACTGAGCAACTGAGCAACATTGACAAAAGAAAGGAGGCGGCGGCTTGGTCAAGCCCAGGAGTGGTGGCCAGACTGGGACAGCCATCTCTAGACAGGGACATCTATGACCCCTAAAAGGACCTTGATTGCAAAGTGATTCCTTCTGGAGTCTTGAGAATTCTTGCTAATTCCAGAGAGTTGGGCTCAGGAATTTTCTCCTCTGCTCGGGTGAGCAGTGTTGGTGACCTCTGAAAGGTACTATACTGTCTGAACCTACCGACCTGTGCAACTAGGGAGACATGACTTCTCTGGATCTAGGTGTGCAAGGTTGATGGGTGACTCCTGACTGTGACATTTACCAAGGATCTTTCATAACCCACTGCCTTACTAATCTGGCCCTACTTCATAGCTGGGGAAATGAACACAACAGCAGAAGAGAGACTAGGTCTTCTATGTTTGCATAGAAATGGCCTCTTATCTCACAGGTCCATTCATGCAACAATACTTACCAGAAAGGTGGGGCATGAGTCATACCCCATTGGTGACTAACACAGAGGGCTCATAATCGAGTTCAGGGGCCTGCAGCCTGATTATATTAATTCTCTTATTGTCTTATCTGTAGGTTGAAAACAGGTAGCATCTGATGTGATGAGCAGATTCTTTTACATCATGTGCTTTATATTGGTACAGGGTGGGAATTTCAAAACATGTTCCCTATTCCCCCATGTTTGAAAATAACTTGAAAGCTGTTATTGAGCCAGCAGAAATTTGAGGACACTGCTTGATTCATCTGTCATCCCAGCCCATTCATTCTAAATACTCAAAAAAGAATGCATGAATATGTTTTAAATTATTAGAAATAGTTTATTCAATAAAAGATGAAAGTAATGTATGATTATTTGTATCATTCGTACTAAATGAATACATAGAAAATATGGTCATATAGCTAAAAGGTTTATCAGCATGGCTAGAGATGTCCCATTTATTAATGGAGGACATAAAACCATAAAGAGACGGTCATTTTCCTCACATTTGTACAATCCATCTCCAACCCCAGAAATAGACATTGGGACTATTTGATAAATGAACATCACCAAAAATGTATACTAAGATTAATAGCATACCATAGATTCTAATGCGCCTATTAAAATGAAGTTGAAGAAAAATAGGAAGTGACATCTATAAGTTCTGAACCATGAAACAGTATCATCTAGAGAGTGGCCATGCAACCTGGCAAGTCTCCTACTTATCTCTTTTTTTTTCATGAGGTGTGCTGATCGATGGCTAGAGAATGGGAAATCCAGAATCCTATCCATTAGCTATGGGCTGCTGAACCTTTTCTTTTTTTAAAACTTTACTGAAATATAGTTGATTTACATGTTGTATTTAATTTCTCCTATACAGAAAAGTGAATCAGTTACACACACACACACACACACACACACACACACACATGAGGCCCTCCAGCCACAGGGCCCCGGAGACCTATACTCAAACCCCAGCTTAAAGTTTTCTGAGACCTTCTCAGGGGTCAGGCGTCCTGGAACTGGCAGCCTTGCAGTCTCACCTTGACCTGGGCTCCTGAACGCTGGATGAGGCTTTTTGGTAGGGCAGGTTTTAAAGGACCAGGTTACTCAGGTGAATGGAAAGGTTCCCAGAGCCTGGGTGGAACTGACATCTCATAAGAGGAACCTTGTGCAACATGGAATCTCCCCATGGCCCTAGAACTGAACACTCAATTCCAGAGGTTGTACCTCCCAGGCAGCTGTGGGTTCTCTGGGGCTCCTCACCAAACTGTGGTTTGAGTCCCTGTGGCCACACCATGGTTCCTGTGGGTCGGGGATACAGGAGAACCCAGGCTGCTCGTCACAGGCCTGCCCTTCTGTCCTCTGGACTTGAAGTCTTGCTATTACATTATGAAAGACCACTCAGCCGACAGTCTTAAATGGGAGAGAAAAAGCCTTTTGTAATTCTAAATAGACCCTAAAATGTTAGCCTTTAGGGAAAGCATTTTAAAGAATTGTTTCAGAGGAAATGCCTTGGATTTCGTATCTATACAGAGAAAAATGGTATGATCTAGCATGCGTGCCTGCTAAGTTGCTTCAGTCATGTCTGACTCTGTGTGACCCCATGGACTGCAGCCCACCAGGCTTCTTTGTCCGTGGGATTCTCCAGGCAAGAATACTGGAGTGGGTTTTCTGCCTCCTTCAAGGGATCTTCCTGACCCAGGGATTGACCCCACATCTCTTATGTCTTCTGCATTGGCAGGCAGGTTCTTTACCACTCACACCACCTGGGAAGCCCATGATCTAGTGTAGATCTGCTAAAACTCCTCTTCGGGCTTGAATTTGGGTAAACCAGAGTTAGCTAACTCTAGGGAAGGGGCAAATAACCTTAGTTGTCTGCCTTTTATAGGTGGTGGTCATAACGCACCTGTAAGTCAAGTCAGGACATGAATTTGAGTGAGTTATGGGTGTTGGTGTTGGACAGGGAAGCCTGGCACACTGCAGTCCATGGGGTTGCAAAGAGTTAGACATGACTGAGTGACTGAACTGAACTGGCCAAGTCAAGCTACCTTGATTTATATGATCACTGATCCTTACAGCAGTCCTGAGGGCTGGCCAAGTGATTGTATCCCCACTTTACAAATGAGGATCAGAGAAGGGGGTAAAATGCCTAGGGCAGAGCAGCATAGCTTGTAAGATGTACAACTGGAACCCAAGATAGCATCACTTGGCTCCAGCACCAGGGTCCATTCATTGCAACCACTGCCTTCCTTGGAGCTACCTCCTACAATTCGAACATGAATTGCTGACTGTGTGTCAGGCCAGGTGGTCTGGTACCTTAGCCCAGTGCTTCTGACAAACGATACAACTTTTCAGATTCAGTAGAATTGAGGTGAGGCCTAAGAGCCTCATCCCCAATCTTCCGTTTGATGCCATGATGCTGGTCCATGGACCAACTTGAAGTAGCTAGGCCTCATGAACTGAAAGGCTCCTCACTGGCAGGTGTTTCACACCCAAGTGTGGAGGATGTAAATGACTTCTTCTCATGACTCAACACCTTTCTGAGAGATGCCCTATGAAGTCAGATGCCATACATAACATAGTTTGCAGTGTCTACGTGGCAGAGGCAGAGTGTGATAGAAAGCATGAAAAGACTGTCCAGCAAAGTAATCAGCTCACACAGTCCAGAAGAAGGAATGGAGCAGTCTAGCTGAATCTAGAAAAGTGAGTCAGATGCCTTGATATGTGGTCTCACCATGCTGAAATTAAATGTGGACTTGATTGTGGGTTAGAAAGGAGAACAGGTGAGACTTCAGGTGTGTTGAAGGGTTTTGGCGCCAGAGAGAGAAAATATTTCAAAAATGGGTGGATAAAAGAATATATGCCATAAAGCATTTAACAGAGACAGAAGAGACCCAGTGATAGTGTAAAGTTTAGTTCTGGTCATTTTCACAAATATTTGTTGTGCTCCAATCATTGCGCCAGACTTTGTGTTAAAGATCCGAGGATACAAAGATACGGATGCAGCTCTTATGAGATACTCTTAGGAGACAGAGTAGTAAAACATAACTTTAGTCTAATGTGATAGGAAGGAAGGTAAAAATATATACAGGGAATTTATTTAATACTGAGGGTGAGTCTGAGGAATCAGAGAAGGTTTCAGAGAAGACCTGACATCCAATCAAGATGTTAAAGGTTGAATAGGAGTTTGCCACAGGGATTTCAAATGCAGGGAACAGCATTTACTCAGGCGCAGATACAAGGAACAGCCCACTGTTGCTCAGAAGTGCCAGAGCACACAGAAGGAAGGTAACTTACAGGGGAAAAGAAGAAGAGTAGGAAGCAATGGACCTTTAGATCACCAAGGGTTTTTCTCACAGTGCCCAGGAACTTGGGGTTTAACTTGTACACCTATGAATCTCTCTGAGTTTCAATCCCCCAGTAGAGAAAAGAAGCCACCCCACACTGGAAGGCATTGTGGATTTAAATATAACCTACCAACTGCCTTCCAGAAAGATTCCAATACATGCTCTGTTCAAGGAAAAACAACTGGTGGAAGGAAGGCATTGAAGGATTTGAAGACTTGCCTGGTGAGGTTCATACTTTAAATCCTTCCAGAAACTGTGTGAAGGATACAGTTGAAGGGGTCAGGATCCAAGGTGAACAGGATGTTCAGGAGAGATGGTAACTGTCTGGTCAAAAGCACTGAAGGTGTAAGCGAGACAGGTGAGCTAGCAGAGCAGAGACATACTGGAGAGAGAATGTGAAGCTAAAAACAAATGTTCGAAGTTGGAACTTGGTTGGATGTAGATGGCAAGGAAGAAACAGGAGAGTAGCATGATTCCTAGATCTCTGCCCTGGGATCCCCAGGCTATGGAATTCTGGAGTTGCAGGCTGTGTTGTTGGAGGGTGAAGTGGGGGAGTTGGGAGACAGTCATGTACTTTCACTCTGGACCATGGGCTTTGCTGATCCTGTGGGAAGGTTGTCAGATGCAGATATCCAGTGGGAAGATGTGAGCCCAAATCTGAAATATCAGGTAAAGTTCATGTTTAGGAAAAACAGATTTAGGGAGTGGTCTTTAATATGCTCTGGATAGGAGTAGCAGGTAAGGGCAAAGCTACAAGGATTAGGAGGTGATGATGATCTTAAACATCTCAGGAGAAGGGGGATGTCGACTGCCATCTTTTTCCTCACCCAGTTCTTCACATGCAGAGGGTCTTCAATAACTATTTGTGTATTTTACTAGTTAGTGAAGAAATGAAGGCCAGAAACTATGGGTAGTCATTTGATTCCCTCCAAGTTTCTTGGCATAATCAAGTCTGGGGAGTCATGGATAACAAGCGAAATAATATTGACCTGTTTTCCAGCATGGGTCAGTAAGATACAAGCTCTGATGGCTGCTGCAAACATTGGTCAATCTAAAATCCCCAGAGGAAATGGATCTTATTCCGTCGGTTGTACAGACTTGATGTTTGATTACACTAATAAGGTAATGTTTTAATACCATTTATCCTTATATTCTAATATTGACTGTGGCTATGGTCCATAAGAAGGTTTTGAAAACTGACCCTGCTCTCACCTGAGAATGACTTATTTTGTCATTGGTATGATTTCATGGCAAGCCTTTGGCTGGTGATGCCATTCCTCAGGTCACTGCTGTCTTCAGATTAATTTATCCATAAACTCAGTTTTCCTCCCTTCTCTAGTGTCTGAAACCAGGCTGCTCATACTTTCTTTTCATTCAAAGAGCATATTTTTCTCTTTCTATTCCTTTTGACTATATTCAGTCACCATGGCAACTTATCAAAAAAAGCTCTCTGGACCTCTTCAGGCACAATAGAGGTATTTGGGTCCCCACTAACTAAATATGCAAAACAGCTGTTGGAATAGGTTTGAGAAGCAACTTGACTAAAAGCACATTCATGTCCTTCCTCTACAGGGCACCTTCTTGCGTTTGTATTATCCATCTCAAGATGATGATCACTCCGACACCCTTTGGATCCCAAACAAAGAATATTTTTTGGGTCTTAGTAAATTTCTTGGAACACACTGGCTTGTGGGCAAAATTATGGGCTTATTCTTCGGTAAGATTTCTGTTGATCCTGCTTTGTAAGCTCTAGACTATAAGGAAAGCTTGAAAACAGCAAGAGTTTCAGGCAGTTAAAGATCAAAGTAGATTGTCTCCAGTCTAAACATCTCCTAAGATGACAAAGTATTACTTAAAAGACCAGGTGACTATCAGAGAATCAAGGGTTCTTGCTTTGTCTGTTCTGAATATGACAGGGTGGGTGGAGGGAATGAAGGTATCAGACTTTCAGACAGGCTCCAACATCTTTCTATGGGTGGTCAGATTTTGCCTTCTTCCATTCTCTGTGGGGGCAATAATGTGATGAGAACAGCAATTGGGCTGGTGTGACCTCTCCCTTCTATGCTATGTGCTGAAGTGTGTTTTACAGTTGGGCAAAGAGAGAAAGAAGGCAGAAGCCACCTTACCTCTCTATATCCTAAACCAAGGAGTGAAAGCTAATTTCTTATTTATCATAAATGAGGAACTCCACTCTCATTCCCATAACCACCCCCAAGGGGCCAGCCTCTCTCACTAAGACAATTGATGTGCATTCATCACTTAGTATGTCTACATTTCATTAATATTGGCTTTTGTCCTTTATCTGTTTCACCAGATACTACTCTTGACCTGGTGTTAACTACATCTTCAAATTTCCCCCTCAAAACTACCTACACCTTTTGGCATTCGTTTGAAACATCTCCTTGGAGTTTTCTTAATAGCCCACTTTATATGAGAAATGATGAACATAATTACACATCTTTATGATGCTGAATCGGAGAAGGCAATGGCACCCCACTCCAATACTCTTGCCTGGAAAATCCCATGGACAGAGGAGCCTAGAAGGCTGAAGCCCATGTGGTCACTGAGGTCAGACACCACTGAGCGACTTCACTTTCACTATTCACTTTCATGCATTGGAGAAGGAAATGGCAACCCATTCCAGTGTTCTTGCCTGGAGAATCCCAGGGATGGGGGAGCCTGGCAGGCTGCCATCTATGGGGTCTCACAGAGTCGGACACGACTGAAGTGACTTAGCAGCAGCAGCAGCATGATGCTGAATAGTTTATAGGTCACTGCTATAGCAATCTTTACATTCGGTTTCTGTGGGCACATCTCCATTGTGTTGATGAGAAAGTGGAACACAAATAATTGATGATAATGATGACCATAATAAGTGAGAAGTGAAGGAGAAGACCATGGCCTCCATTCTGAGCCCTTTACTATGTGACTGGATAGGTGTGCTTTACATATTGTTGTTCAGTCGCTAAGTCGTGTCTGACTCTTCGCGACCCCATGGCCTGCAGCACGCCAGGCTTCCCTGTCCTCCACTGTTCCCAGAATTTGCCAGGCTTCCCTGTCCTCCACTGTTCCCAGAATTTGCCCAAGTTCATGTCAGTTGAGTCAGTGATGCTATCTACATATATTCCCACTTCAATATGATTCTCACCAACCCCCCATGAGAGAGCTATATTTTCCTTCACTTTACTGAAGAAGACTCTGAGGCTCAGAGAGTTCTCTTGACCTGCACAAGGTCAGCAGCAACTCAGTGGCAGAACTTCATCCAAAGCCACATCTGAGGGTGAAGGCTAAGGTCTCCCCATCTTTCTCTTGACCTTGATCAAATTAGAGTGGGAGGAGTTTCCCATTTGAAGATTCTGAATCTCAGTTTAATGCTCCTGAGGTTTACTTGTTTGGTTTCAGAACATTCCCTTTGAAGTTTTGCCAAGATCTGTGATTGATGATAAGGAGCAGCCTTCCTGAATACACCTCTCAGTAGGAAATGTCTCACCACAAGTTCAGAGCTGACAGTGAGAACTGATAATTCATGATCCTATGGTCTTAAGAAAAAAAACAAGTGGTTCATGCCCATGCTTGGTGGTATTTAGTAGGAGACTTTTTTTTTTTTACATGAATTTACTATTGATGCATAAAAGAATAAATTCCATGGGTCAGGTTTTTATACTCAGGAGATGTAGGTTAAATTAACCAGCGATATTCAAGTCAGAAAAAGACACTAATTATCACCTCCCACTGCTCTCTAGGTTCAATGACAACTCCTGCAGCCTGGAATGCACATCTGAGGACTGGGGAAAAATACCCACTAATTATTTTTTCTCATGGTCTTGGAGCATTCAGGTAAAGTGTCAAGAGGCTGAACAATTTTAGCCTCCAGGGATCAATGACTGAATGCATTCCCCCTAAAAAAAAAATAGGGGGACAGCAGATTTTGGAGTGTCAGGCTGGTCCGAGTCCTGGGAGGACTTGGAGTTCCTTCAGAATTAGCTGTGATCTACGTACTAATCAGTCCTTAGCCTTGTCTTTTCCTGCCGCCAGCCCATGGAGACCAGCCTCACAACAGAGGAGAGGGGCAGTTGCAATTTGGGTGGTTGTCTTTCTATATAACAGTATTTACACTCTCAAAATCATTCACTGTATTAGTTCAGGTTCTCCAAGAAATAGACACCATGATTAGATTAGCTGTGAAGAGCATGTATTGGGAAATGCCCATGAAGGATAGAAGGGAAGGAGCAGAGAAGATGGGGAGAGATTTCAGCCTATGATGCAGGCTGGACAGTTGAGAAGGAGATGGGAAACAGAAGGACTGGGTATGAAGGGTATGAATGTGGTACAGTTCTAAGAAAAACTGGGCCAGGCTGATGGAGGTAGAGCTTGACCAAGACTTGCTCACCAGAGTCCTGCATCTCATAGGAAGGGACCTATGGTAAACACACACCATGTCCTGTCACTGGAACCAACCTACAGGAAGTCTTGCTTTACTTGGACCCACTGGGGCAGGAGCTGGGTGGGCTCTTTAGTCAACTATGGTCTCTGGATCATGACAGGTAGCATGTTTTCATGGCTACCACCCCATCTACTTTTTTTCGACATTTTCTCAACTCCCTTCCCATCTTCTGCCTCAGGTTTATAAGAATTTTAGAAAAGGAAAAGTGGCTTTTAGCTGGTAAAAAAAATCAGGTAGCATCTGCAATGAGAAATTTTCACTTGTTTAATTGTAGCCCAACTGGTTATTTGATTCCTATGAGACCAACGATTGGCATCTTAGACTCCGAGGACCACATTCAGCCTGCATCTGTGTATACGGTTCTATTGAAACACCAGCCACACTCATTTACTTTCCCCATTGTCTCTTCTAGTCTTGTGCTACAGTGGCAGAACTGAGTCTGATACAAATAACGTAAGGCCCACAGAGCTGGAAGCAATTACTCTCTGGCTTTTTACAGAAAAGGTTTTGCTGATCCCTGTACTAGACGATTTTCCCTTCCTGAGTTGGTCTTCCATCATCAGGAGTGGAAAACATGATACTCGCCGACCTCCTTTTTGTTCTTTAAGGCCATTTACTCTGGAATACATAAAAGGCAGGAGTTCCCTTTTGATCCAGTGGTTAAGACTTTGCCTTCAAATCCTGGGGGTGCAAGTTCAATCCCTGGTCAGGGAGTTAGGATCCCACATGCCTCGCGAACCAAACCAAACCAAACAAAAAACAGAGGCAATGTTATAATGAATTCAACAAAGACTTTAAAAATGGTTCACATTAAAAAAAAAAAAGAATACATAATAGGAGAAGAAGATTGTGCAGAACCAAGATGTGGAAGGGATTCTAAATGTAGTTGCTTATTAGCACATAACTCTTCAACCATCTCACCCTGTCTAGTCATTTACCTAACAGCTGACTTGTGTTTGGTATTTCCACTGTTTTAGACGTGGTTATAAGCACTGAACATGTGTTAACTTACTAAATCCTTACAATAATCCCACCAGGTCCCAGGTGTTATAACATCACCCTTCTGCAGGTAAAGAACCAAGGCAGAGAGAAGATAACGTGATTTATCCCAGGTAGACAGCTAGTAAGTGAAGGAGCCAGGATCCAGTAACCTGCAGTGGTCAGAGTGTAGGAACTGTTGTCTTAAGCATCACATTGTACAACCTGCCTATGTTAGTATTTCCTTATCATGACCTAGTAACTGGGACTTCCCTGGTGGTACAGTGGTTAAGACTCTGTGCTTCCAACAGGGACATGAATTCAATCCCTGGCCAGGGAACTAAAGTCCCCATGCCACTTGCTGTAGCCAAAAAATGAAAAAAAAAAAAAAAAAAACAACCAAAAAACCTTATAATTATTCTAAAGCCAAGACTTTATTATCTGTCCCCACCGATGAGGACAGGAATGGAGTAATGTAAGTATTTAAAGTCATGTAACTGGAAACAGGCAGAGCCAAGATTTAAACTCAGAACTCTCAAAGGCAATATTTATAATCACTGCACCAGTGTTTCTCAGCCTTGATACCCTAGATGCTTTGAACTGGATCATTTCCTGTTGTGGAGGTAGTCCTGTACATCAGAGAATGGTTTTAGCAGTATCTCTACCCACTGGTCGGCAGTAATATACCCCCCACTACTCCTGATAATGAAAATACCTCCAGACATTGACAAATATCCCCAGAGGACTAAAATCAGCCCCCTTTGAGAACCACAGCCCTATGCTTTACCCCAGGGCACTCCTACAGGGGGATAATTACCATCCAATTCCCAGGTTTTATTTGTGGATCCCTTGTAATTGTGACTGGTAGTTGAATGCTTCTCTCATTTTTGTTTTGAAGGACGATTTATTCTGCTATTGGCATTGATCTGGCATCCCACGGGTTTATAGTTGCTGCTGTAGAACACAGGTACGTCACTTGGTATGTGGCTGAGCTCTACCTTTCTTAAAGGTTTATACAAAGTACTGTTAGAGGGAATTCCTTGGTGGTGCAGTGGTTGGGACCCATTCTCACTGTCGAGGACCTGTGTTCAATGCCTGGTGGGGAACTAAAATCCTATAAGCTGTGCCACTCAGCAGGAAAAAAAAAATACTGATACAGTTGTCAACTATGGTTACCCATGACTGAGAAGAAAAGGAGACTGAATTAGATTGTCGTGTATATAAAAAACAGCTAACATTTCTAGAGTTCGTGTTCATATACCATCATTGAACTCATCATTGTGTTCATTGAGTGCTGTGTTCATATACCATCTCATTTAATCTTCTTAACAATCCTTTAAGATGTTACTATCACTGTTTCAAGGGAGGCAGAATATGAAGCCGAGGAAGGGTAATTTGCCCCAAACTACACAGCTAGTAAGTGGTGGTGCTGGGATCTGATTCGGGAGAGAATGTTCCACTCCAGGGTCTCCCAGAATTGTGAAGACAGAGTGCCTTCTTTACAGGCAACAATGTCTTTTTCTTAGAACTCCCTTGGGGGCCTCTTTGATTTAAAAAAAAAAATGTAGAGTTGGAAGAAGGGAAGTCAGAAAGAGTCAAGGATGGGAGTGAGGAACATGCGTGATACAAGTCATTGATTCTGTTTGTATTGTAGGGATGGCTCTGCATCCTCAACATACTATTTCAAGGACCAGTCTGCTGTAGAAATAGGCAACAAGTCTTGGCTCTATCTCAGAACCCTGAAGCGAGGAGAGGAGGAGTTTCCTTTACGAAATGAGCAGGTATGTTGAGGAAGAGAAGAGGTGGCATGCCTACACCAAAAGGTGTAGGTGAAATGATGATATTTGTTCATTTAATTATCTTACATTGGGCAGACTGCGCCCCTAGGTCTCCTTACTTCCCATTCCCAAAAGATATGTCAAAAGATTCCCTGAGTGATCAAATTCCCTTAATGAAATATCTGGATCGCAGTAAAAACAAAGACCAACATGAAAATCCTAGGAAATGACTGAATACTCAGAATTCTTTTGTGTTAGAACTAAAGTCTACTTTTCACTGAGGTGATAGAGAATATTATTAAGAGTTCAGGCCTTAGAATGCAACTTTCTTTGTTTGAATCCTGATACCATTACTCTACAGGTGCAGTGGGCTTATCTTGGACAAGTTACTTATTCTTTTTGTTTTGTTTCCATGCTTTATCTGTTATGAAATAACGAACTTAACAGTATGTCATATGAGGCTTTGAGGAAGACCAAGTGAATTAAAGCATGTTGTTTTCTACCCCTGTGCCAAGCTTTATGGCTTCCCAGGTGGCTCAATGGTAAAGAATCCACCTGCAATGCAGGAGACCCGGGTTTGATCCCTGGGTTGGAACCCACTCCAGTATTCTTGCCTGGGACATCCCATGGACGGAGGAGCCTGGTGGGCTACAGTCCTTGGAGTCACAAAAGAGTTGGACACGACTGAGTGAACAACAAGCCAGACTTTATAGTGGGTGCTTTTACATGGATTATTGCACTTAATCCCACCTGCATTTCACTGAGGTGGACATTATTAGACAATAAATGGAAGCCCAGAGAGGTTAAGCAAATCCTCTGAGGTCACACAGTGGGTAAGCAACAGAGCCAGGATCTAGACTAAGCGATAACCACCTTCAAAGCTGGTGCCTGGGTCATTATGTAGGTTGTGTTCTATAGGCAACCAAATTCTTTCCCTGTGTTTCACCCTCTACACAAACTTTAAGTGTTACAGCTTTTTACTTTGTCATGTCCTTCTTACAATCATCCTATTAGTTACGGCAACGAGCAAAGGAATGTTCTCAAGCTCTCAGTTTGATTCTGGACATCGATCACGGGAGGCCAGTGACGAATGTACTAGATTTAGAGTTTGATGTGGAACAGCTGAAGGTGAGCTTAAAAAAAATTCATTTTCCCTTGGCCTGGACGTCTTTGTTGCTCTTATTATTGTCTGTTTTACTGCTGTAATACAAGGTACAACATGATAAAGGGCTGCAAAAAAATAAAAAGAGTACTGGGAAAGTATTCCAACAACAAGAAATGCATTAGGTTGAACTACGTGTACAATTGCCACCAGCCACCTTTGATCTACCAAAAAAAAATGGTAATTTCGTATGTTCAATATAATATAAACAGTGGAAGTATTGTAATTTCTTGAGCAGCTCCTGCATCTTTTTGAACTTGATCCTGAAACACTGGTCAAAAGTTTTAGACAAAATGTTGGGGTAGGGTGGAAGAACATCACATTGGATAGTGTGCTTGAAGACTCAGAAGTGTGTGGGGGTGTGGAATACAAGGAAGGGAACAAACTAAGATGATGGTCTGTCCTCTGCAGTATGAGTCATTTGTGTCATTCAACTAGCCACTCCTCTCTCCATGGCTTTGGACGTGTGGTCCCCTTGGCCTGACTCCCCGTCCTCCTGACTTAGACCTGCTAAATCATCAACCTAAGTCAGGCATCTCCTTATCCATGAAGCTTGCCTGGACCCCACTGCCCATCTGGACTGGGCTAGCCATCTATCACACATGCTCCTTGGCACCTCCTTACCTCATCTGCATTGTGTATCTGTAACTCCTTCCCCAGTAGACTAGGAACTCATGGGAAATGAACTGCAGTGCCTGGCGCAGAGCAGGTGTTCAATAAATACTCAGAGAATGGACAAAGTCATGAATGTGGAGTGTGGGAGAGGGAGCCATCAGCAATGACATTGATGTTCCAAGTGTGGGTGATGAAGAAAGCCGTGAAGTTCACTTCTTTATTTGAGGTTTTTGTTTGTTTTTCTTCTGGTGCTGAAACCAAAGAAGTTTTTGTATATATATATATATTAGATAAAACTTATATATATGTTTTATAAGTATATATATATGTTTTATAAGTATTATATATATAACATGTTTTTAAATAGAAGTGTTCGTGTGTGTGTATATATATAGAGAGAGAGGGAGAGAGAGAGAGAGGCAAGTATGTGTATGTACATATGTGTGGGTGTGTGGGTGCATGTGAGTGTGTATGTATTTCTTTTCTAAGAATCAAGGTACTTAACCGTGCTTGTGAAATAATAATCTTGTGATTTACAAAATCTCTGCCTATCCTCTGAACAGCCTGTGAGATACTTATGCATTTATATCATGCTTTTTTCACATAGGACTCTATTGATAGGGATAAAATAGCCGTTATTGGACATTCTTTTGGTGGAGCCACAGTTATTCAGACTCTTAGTGAAGACCAGAGATTCAGGTAAGAGAATAAGGCTGAGAGAGAGAATGCTAAGTTATTGGAACAGGGGGAAGTGATAACACATGTGATATTGAATGTATCCAGTTCTTAGTGAGGAAGAGATCTTTTGGAGTTCACAAGTCCATTCTTCTTCCTCCATAAAATCCTTCACATGAATTTTCCTAACCAGAAACATTGACTTTGGCTATTGAAAATTCTCCCCATCTCTGTTTTTCCTCATTATTATTTATCTGTTCAAGGGCTTATCATTTTCATTTGGAAATTTATCTTTATATATATATATTATCTGTGACATAATGATAATAATGTTGTCATCTTATACTATTTTCTAGATTCCCCAATTGGCAGGGCATTAAAAAAAAACTGTTTTACATTTAATTTATTGACAGTAATTCACATTTACACTATCTAGCTCCAGGTTTTCATACATGAAATTTTTACTGAGAACATACCACCCACCTCCAAACTTTTATTCTTTGTATCTCAGCTTTGACATCCTTTTCTCTCAGAAGTTGACTCCAATTCTATGTTAGATGGGCAGGGCATTTTTAAATTATTATTTTTTCCATCTTTAAGGTTGAGCATGGGATAAAATTGCATAGCTACTGGAGTGGAAGTCAGGACCCCAGTCTTCTAACTTGAAGGAACATTTTCTTTCTTGAAGCGTTTCATCCCAAGCTGATGAGATCATGTAGAATCGACCATGTAGAAAGTAGACAGGATCATGCGTGAAACTTCAGCTCACATTTCTTAAAAGCTATTTCAACATAAGAAGATCCTCTTCTTTCATCCATTTAGCACATAAAATAGAGTCTCCAAAAGGCCAAGAAACATTGGATAACTTAACTTTAAAAAAAGAAAATGAATTACATTTTCAAATGATATACTCCATATGCTTTTCTTCAACTCTCCCAGGGGAAATATCTTTACACGCAAAGGAAAGAGTCTAACTGTTACTCAGAAAGATATAATGATGAGTACATGACAGGGTCCAGAAGAACTAGAAAGACAGGGGCAATAGTGTATAGACTATTTTTTCAGACACTCCACAATTTTATAGAGTTACTTATTTTAAAATTTATCTTGAAGGATGACAAAAAAATTTTTAATGTTTTTAAGGGTTGTAATTCTCAAATGCCTCCTAAAGAAAATGGTGATTTTATTACAAGTTTGCTGCCTTGCAAAGCTAATGATATCCCCTTCCCACACTGAAGGGTAATACCTCTTCCGCCCAGTGAGATCACCCATAACGAACCAGTGAGGTGTTTGTCTCCGAATCCCTGTGATATTAGAAATCCCTGTATGCGGGCAGCATGTAACCAGCCTTCTTCCATCAGGTGTGGCATTGCTCTGGATGCATGGATGTTTCCTGTGGGTGATGAAGTATATTCCAGAATTCCTCAACCCCTCTTTTTTATCAACTCGGAACGATTCCAATACCCTTCTAATATCATAAGAATGAAAAAATGCTTCTTACCTGATAGAGAACGAAAAATGATTACAATCAGGTGAGTATCAGTAAGTGACATTACATCATCTGAAACGCAAACCTGAAACTGGGATACACAATCCATGAATATCACTGAGTAGCTAGTCTAGAATTGTTCAGTTTGTCGTTTAGACTTGGAATAAGGGAGACTATTAGGTAATCTCAGTTTCCAAGTGCATTTAGACTTCCTCTTTTTAAAATGCACTTTTTTTGAGTAGTGTTTGTATATATCGTGCATATGCTGATAATTAAAATTTGCATCAGGATGCATGCTACTGCTATCTGAATATAAGAGCAGGCCTACACATTTTTAGGACTGGGGTAGAACTGTACAAAAAAGATCTTCACGACCCAGATAATCACGATGGTGTGATCACTCATCTAGAGCCAGACATCCTGGAATGTGAAGTCAAGTGGGCCTTAGGAAGCATAAGGAACAAAGCTAGTGGAGGTGATGGAATTCCAGCTGAGCTATTTCAAATCCTGAAAGATGATGCTGTGAAAGTGCTGCACTCAATGTGCCAGCAAATTTGGAAAACTCAGCAGTGGCCACAGGACTGGAAAAGGTCAGTTTTCATTCCAATCCCAAAGAAAGGCAATGCAAAAGAATGCTCAAACTATCACACAATTGCACTCATCTCAAATGCTAATAAAGTAATGCTCAAAATTCTCCAAGCCAGGCTTCAGCAATATGTGAACCATGAACTTCCTGATATACAAGCTGGTTTTAGAAAAGGCAGAGGAACCAGAGATCAAACTGCCAACATCTGCTGGATCATCAAAAAAGCAAGAGAGTTCCAGAAAAACATCTATTTCTGCTTTATTGACTATGCTAAAGCCTTTGACTGTGTGGATCACAATAAACTGTGGAAAATTCTGAAAGAGATGGGAATACCAGACCACCTGACCTGCTTCTTGAGACATCTGTATGCAGGTCAGGAAGCAACAGTTAGAACTGGACATGGAACAACAGACTGGTTCCAAATAGGAAAAGGAGTACGTCAAGGCTGTATATTGTCACCCTGCTTATTTAACTTCTATGCAGAGT
>NW_011495047.1:4930771-4934361 GCF_000754665.1 Bison bison bison
TATCTTTTTGGGCTCCAAAATCACTGCAGATGGTGACTGCAGCCAGGAAATTAAAAGACGCTTATTCCTTGGAAGGAAAGTTATGACCAACCTAGATAGCATATTCAAAAGCAGAGACATTACTTTGCCAACAAAGGCCCATCTAGTCAAGGCTATGGTTTTTCCTGTGGTCATGTATGGATGTGAGAGTTGGACTGTGAAGAGGGCTGAGCGCCGAAGAGTTGATGCTTTTGAACTGTGGTGTTGGAGAAGACTCTTGAGAGTCCCTTGGACTGCAAGGAGATCCAACCAGTCCATTCTGAAGGAGATCAGCCCTGGGATTTCTTTGGAAGGAATGATGCTAAAGCTGAAACTCCAGTACTCTGGCCACCTCATATGAAGAATTGACTCATTGGAAAAGACTCTGATGCTGGGAGGGATTGAGGGCAGGAGGAGAAGGGGACGACAGAGGATGAGATGGCTGGATGGCATCACCGACTCGATGGACGTGAGTCTGAGTGAACTCCGGGAGTTGGTGATGGACAGGGAGGCCTGGTGTGCTGCGATTCATGGGGTCACAAAGAGTCGGACGTGACTGAACGACTGAACTGAACTGAACTGAGGGGGAAGTATTCCATCATTAGGCTTGGCTTAGAACATTTTTTTTTTTTTTAAGTAAGATGATCTGCTGAGATCTGCTGTGTGTTTACTCGTTTGGTAAGTATATGAATTTATTAATTTCCAAAGCTATAATGGGATCCCTTTGAGAGTTGACAATATACTTATATCATGGATAAAAAAGAATTCCCATAGGGTTTTGAACTCATAGTGAGATGTTACAAAAACTGGGCTTCTGCTTCTGTCTGAAACCTGATTTACTTAGAAGGGCAGAGAAGAGGCGCCAGGAAGTAAACACACACAGTAAAGGCAATAAACACACTGGAGACAGAACGGAGGGATCTTTTCTAAGTGAAAGTGAAAGTGTTAGTCGCTCAATAGTGTCTGACTCTTGTGACCGCAAGGACTGTAGATCACCAGGCTCCTCTGTCCATGGAATTCTCCAGGCTAGAATACTGGAGTGGGTAGCCGTTCCCTTCTCCAGAGGATCTTCTCAACCCAGGAATCAAACCTGGATCTGCCCTTTGCAGGCAGATTCTTTACAGTCTTTGAGCCACCAAGTAAGGTGCTCATAAAAGGCTGCTTAGAAGAAAGGGTGGTACAGTTGGGTCTTAAAGAATCAAAAGACTTTAGATAGATGGTGAGAAAGGACCCAGATATTTAAGGTAAGGAGGTCAATTTAGCTTATTGGTATATGCAAGTCTATTTAATTCTAAAACAGAAATAGTAGAGAATACTCAACCTTCCTTATTAGGCTATCACTCTGTCCGTTTTTTCCCTTCTCTGCTTCCCTGTCCTGACTTCTGTTTACTCTGACTTCTGCAATCTGTCTTCCTGACCTTGGCAGTGAGCTGAAGCTGGCCCCACTAAGGATACAGATGGCCCCGTTGCTATTGGCAGTGTCAGCCCTTCTCTCTGCATCCCTCCCACCTGTGGACTACCCCTGTTTCTCCTCCCTTGGGCACCACAACTCCATTCTCTTGCGCTTCTCACATCCTGTAGATGGCTCCCTTCTTTTCTCCTCTACATGCTCCTTCTCTTCAGGCCCTCTCTCCACTGCGGGTGGCATTCAGGGTTCTGCTTTCAGCTGTCTCGTGGCCCTGACTCTGTTTACCTCCTACTTTTGACTCAAAGTTTGGATTGGGATGTGGGAAACACTGAGCAGAGTTCTGGGCTCTAGTTTGAGTAGAGATAACTAAAATAATAGGGGTTTGCTTAAAAGTAGCAAAGTAAAGAGGAAGAATGACATTGGGTGGGGCTGGAAAGGTATTTTTTGTTCTGTTTTTTACATTTTCTTGGCTGCACCACATAACATGCGGGATCTTAGTTCCCAGATCAAACTCACGCCCCTTGCATTGGAAGCAGGGTGCCTTAACCACTGGACCACCAGGGGAGTCCCTGGAACGGGTGTGTTTTAACCTTTAGATATATGTGTCTGGTCACAAATTGGAAAAGTACAGAATTTGTATTCAATGTATTATCAGTGAAATCTATGGAGGAGCTGAGACTGCAAAGTGAGAAAAGAATTGGTCTGAAAATAGAATCTTGAGGATTTAGGGGATGAACCAGTGAAGAACAGAATAGTTCAGGCAGAGGAGGAAAGATGTGATGTCAAGGAAATAAAGCGGGGGAAAAAATGCAAGAAAATCAAATGTCAAATGCCCAGAGATGGTAAAAACTATGCATTAAAAGTGGCTGTTCTATTTGATGTTTGAAAGTTGCTAAGTTGTGTCTGACTCTTTGCAACCCCACGGACTATGCAGTCCATGGAATTCTCCAGGCTGGAATACTGGAGAGGGTATCCTTTCCTTCTCCAGGGGATCTTCCCAGCCCAGGGATTAAACCCAGGTCTCCCGCATTGCAGGCAGATTCTTTACCAGCTGAGCCACAAGTTCATCGATTAGCAATATTTATGAAGTGCTTTGCAGTTTAAATAATACAAGGCAAATTTTTGCTTGTCTTTTAATCTACTTAATCCAAAGCTGAAATACAAAGTGTTTTGCTCAACAGCAAATAGAGATCCAGTTAAGTGTGGTGGTAAGGGGGCAGGATTCTGGCTCTGGGTTTAAAGACCGTCAACATAAAAAGCATTCCATCTACTCAAATCAGAAGTGACCTACAAAGCAGAAATCAACTGTTCTAAAACCAAGATGCCAAGCAAGACAGGAATCTTTGTCTTATTTGTCTGGAGGGAAGGATGCTTACATACTCGTGTGTGCATACTAAGTCGCTGAGTCATGTCTGACTCTTTGCAACCTCATGGACTGTAGCCCACCAGGCTCCTCTCCCCATGGGATTCTCCAGGCAAGAATACTGGAGTGGGTTACCAAGCCCTCCTCCAGGGGATCTTCCAGACCCAGGGACCAAACCCCCGTCCGTCTCCTGCATTGGCAGGCGGGTTCTTTACCACTAGAACCACCTCTCATACCCCTAAATGAACAGTCTTGTGACCCTTGAGTACATATAGGGAGATCAGATTTACAAGTTTTGTTTCCTTGGTTTTTGGCCAGCATCTTTCCTGCACCTTAACTACAAAAATAATATTGTCTAACAAAGTGATTTGCGGATAACTCCTTTCTCTTTCAGGGGTTCGGTCCATCAGAATTTTGTTGACTTCACTTTTGCCACTAGCAAAATAATTGGCTACCTATTCACACTGAAAGGAGACATCGATTCCAATGTAGCCATCAGCCTTAGCAACAAAGCTTCCTTAGCGTTCTTACAAAAACATTTAGGTAAGATACGGCATCTTCTTTCCCGACATAGACAGGATGATTCTCAGGACAAAACTATCTATCCTAATTCATGTGCATGTGGCTCAGTCATGTCTGACTTTTTGTGACCCTGTGCAGCCTGCCAGGCCCCTCTGTCCATGGCATTCTCCAGGTAAGAATACTGGAGTGGAAGATGCCCTCCTCCAGGGGATCTTCCCAACCCAGAAGACCAAACTTGGGTCTCTTGCATTAGCAGGAGGGTTTTTTTTTTTTTTTTTT
>NW_011495047.1:4934461-4934650 GCF_000754665.1 Bison bison bison
TTTTTTTACCACTGAGGCACCTGGGAAGCCCTACCTTAGCGTAAGTCCTATTTTAACGGTTCCCAGTTGGTTTACAACGTAACAATGCAGTCAATTAGTTGGAAAACAATTTGCTGTTTTGCGTACTGTGTCATAGGAAGCAAGCCTGCCTGTTAGAGCTAACAGTATTTCAGTGAAGCGGGGGCGGGG
>NW_011495047.1:4934835-4948947 GCF_000754665.1 Bison bison bison
AATATGTTTATGACGTTTCTATCTTACAGGACTTCAGAAAGATTTTGATCAGTGGGATTCTTTAGTTGAAGGCGAAGATCACAATCTTATTCCAGGGACCAACATTAACACAACCAACCACCAAGCCACTCTGCAGAACTCCACAGGAATAGAGAGACCAAATTTAGATTAAAAGAGCTTTTTAAAAAGTTTTGTTTACGAACTTGTCTAAAAGTGTGTGTGTGTATGATTTAAATGTATTTTCTCAAATAGCTCATATTAAAAAATGTAGGCTATACCACAGTAGTGACTGAAGCTTGTATTATTTTTTTTCCCTTTAAATTTAGAAAAAGACAGCTACATATGAAAATCATAGCAGCCTAAATTTTAATTTTACTAAAGTGATCCTTTTTCACAGTAAAAAAACTGATTTTACATTAGTTCAACAGGCACATATAATAAAACTGGCACAAGGCCACTGGAAATGTGTTACAGTGACCTAACACTCCTAAAAATATAATAAAAACATTTTCTTGCCTCTTTTTTTTTCTGTTATAGGCTACAGAATTGAGTTTTAGCATTATGGTCTGCTATGTAGGATTTGGCAGTGGTTCCATTTGACTCCGGGTCACAGTAAGAAAAAGTAGACCAAGTGGATAATAAAGCCATTGCTTTAACTGTGGAATGAGTGCTAGAGCGCAATTTCAATAAGATGACCACACAGGGATGGACACTGGTGACGAAACAAAGGCAGCAGATTAAAGAAAGCTGGTAATTTGCTTGCATTCACTTTGTTTACCTCAGAGATTCTGTTTACTAAAGAAAGGTGCAAATGAGTGGCCCTCGATTCCAGCCATCACACATAAAGTTACCGATTCACCCACAGGCTGTGAAGGATATAAAGGGAGAGAATATAGGTGTGTGTATGGCTCGTACGTTTTGCTGTCCAGTAGAAATTAACACAGCACTGTACTCCAATAATAATTAAAAACAGGAAAACAGGAAAAGTGAAAAAAAAAAAAAGATCAAGATTCAACTTTGAAGAAATTCCAGTTTTGCTAACTTAAAAAGAAAAGGCCATAATTTTCACTGCTTCATGTTCCATGAGTGTTATTTAATGGATCTTTTTAATTTTATATGGAATAATAAAAGGAGAAAAACACAATAAATGGAGGTAAAAAGATCACTGAAAGATTTGCACACTTCCGCCTCTGGGAGTCATGGAGAATGTGTTTTGTTTCCCAAGCAGTGTAAACACTTCTGCCACTCACCAGTCAAGTATATTTGGGTCTAAGAATGGTCTTGTTCCTATGAATGCTGCATAATGGATTTTCACGAAAGCCAGTGAGAACAAGGATAATCAGTACTTAGTAAGCAAGCCTGGTTAACTATTCTATGCCTATTCCTTTTGCCTTGTTAATAAGTAACTGCATTTTCTGATTTGGCACTCAGGCCTACCTTAATGTTTTAATGTGCAAAATCACTCATTTTGAGAAATATAATTTCTCCTGTAACTGTTCAGAGTAAATATTTTTAAATGAAGAGTTAAAATTTTTTATCATGAAACTGATGGCTTTCTATAAGCTGGCCTTCATACATCTTCTCTGACCTTTGCTCCCAGGAATTAATTCACAACGACAACTCCTACATGAATGAGCCAAATTTGTCTGTTCATTATCCTGGGAACAAGCATATATTCATCTACTTCAATTACGCTTAATGTAAAATCCTCTCCTTTTTTACTTGTTGAAATTTTACCCAACTTTTAAGGTTTTTAATTCTCACTCTTCTCATCAGGCTGTAGAGTTCTCGTAACGTTTCATATACATGTTTTTAGAAATGGACAACCATTTCAATAGACCTGATGTTCCATTCAATAGCACCTCTTTAAAATCCTGTTTGTGGCACATGCTGATGCGAAAGGATCCAATGAAGTTTAAAAAATATAACCTACCATAGTGCATACTAAGCCTCTTTCAGGGAAAAGAAGGAGATATTTATCAAAGGCCTACTCCTTTTCTGGCACATTCAGTTCAGTTCAGTTCAGTCGCTCAGTCGTGTCCGACTCTTTGCAACCCCATGAATTGCAGCACGCCAGGCCTCCCTGTCCATCACCAACTCCCAGAGTTCACTCAGACTCACATCCATCGAGTCGGTGATGCCATCCAGCCATCTCATCCTCTGTCGTCCCCTTCTCCTCCTGCCCCCAATCCCTCCCAGCATCAGAGTCTTTTCCAATGAGTCAACTCTTCCCATGAGGTGGCCAAAGTACTGGAGTTTCAGCTTTAGCATCATTCCTTCCAAAGAAATCCCAGGGCTGATCTCCTTCAGAATGGACTGGTTGGATCTCCTTGCAGTCCAAGGGACTCTCAAGAGTCTTCTCCAACACCACAGTTCAAAAGCAGCAATTCTTCGGCGCTCAGCCCTCTTCACAGTCCAACTCTCACATCCATACCTGACCACAGGAAAAACCATAGCCTTGACTAGACGAACCTTTGTTGGCAAAGTAATGTCTCTGCTTTGAATATGCTACCTAGGTTGGTCATAACTTTCCGTCAAAGGAGTAAGCGTCTTCTAATTTCATGGCTGCAGTCACCATCTGCAGTGATTTTGGAGCCCAAAAAAATAAAGTCTGACATTGTTTCCCCATCTATTTCCCATGGCACATTAAGTTATTTCTTATCTTAAAAACACTGCAAGAAAAGTTTTATTATCCCCATTTTACAGCTAAGGAAGATCAAGGCTGAACAATAATATAATAACCTGCCCAGGTCACATATCTAGTAAGCCACGTACAGGTAAGATCGATTTCCTAATGTTAGGGTCTGTTTGTGTGCTGCCACCTATGCAAAGCCTTGTTTTAAAACCATGGGCTTTGAAGTTAGATGGGTCTAGGTTTGCTCAAGCCTCTGAGATTTGCTAGCTCTTTGACAGGCAAATTATTCATCTTCTCTGAAAAGCTTCAACTTTCTCACCTATAAAATATGGGTAATATTAATATGCACCTCAGAATCCAGGATTACATGAAAAAAAGTGCATTGGAAGGACAATGAGGGACTAACAGGAAAGCTACCATTTACTATTACTATGTATCCCCAGTTGTAGAATTGTGGTTTGTTCCATGACCACAGACTTCCTCTTTTTTTTCCTTCTTTGTACCTTAGGTCCTCAGGAATTGAACCCCTGCCCCCTGCAGTGGAAACTCAGAGTCGTAACCACTGAACTGCCAAGGAAGTCCCAGATGTTTTCTTTTTAATGAAATGAAATTATACTTTTAAGGACAAACTTTATTCAAATTTTGTGTCATATTAGTATACTTCTAAATTCAAACAGAGTATTAGTCAAAAGCAAAGCTTCAGAAACAAAACAAAAATTTTGAAGGAGTTACTGCTAACAAAGCCATCCCCCCAAGCAGCATCATATATTATGCTTGTCAGAAACCTATAATTTTCTATCTTAAACTATTATTCAGAAGAAACCAAAATATTCCTTCTTTTGCAATGTGAGTAATGTGTTAGCAAACTGTTTAGCCAAATAAATCCTCCCAACTGATTAGAAAGATGACACATTTAAACGGAGAGGAAACATCTCAACTCAATATATACAGAAATAGCACTATAAATACACCACACAGGGAGTCTGAGATCTGTTTTGTTTTCAACACAAAGTTTTCAAAAATGACAATATCTTGTATTTACACGCTCTCAATTTTCTCAAATATTTTTGTTGGTCTGGTTGAGATGGCACTTATTTCAGAGCAGCTTTGAACTGACTGACCACACTTACAGATCCACAGTTAAATCTGTATCATCTCCAGGCCTCTTTTCTGAAACAAAAAGAGAAAAACCTCAGGTTGAGGAAGAAATGTATAAATAAGAAAAAAAATGGGGAGGGGGGCACGGTGTAGGGGGGACTGTGTTGTGGCTTACAGAATCTTAGTTCCCTGACCAAAGATTGAACCCATGTCCCCTGCAGTGGACACATGGAGTCCTAACCTCTGAACCACCAGGGAGTGCCCAAGAAGATTATTTATGTGGGTGCTACCATGACAAAATTCATGTCCTGTAAAAATGGGGAGAGGGAAAAGCTGTGTATTCTAATTACTACAGGGAATTATTCCTACAGATATGATTTTTAAAAAAATATTTTAGTCCTCACACTATATCTATTATCATACAAAGTTTCTCCTAAAGATTATGAAATTGGCATATTTTATATTTTACTAGGATGATGTTCGGAGAAGGCAATGGCAACCCACTCCAGTACTCTTGCCTGGAAAATCCCATGGATGGAGGACCCTGGTGGGCTGCAGTCCATGGGGTAGCTAAGAGTCGGACACGACCAAGCAACTTCAGTTTCACTTTTCACTTTCATGCACTGGAGAAGGAAATGGCAACCCACTCCAGTGTTCTTGCCTGGAGAATCCCAAGGACAGCGGAGCCTGGTGGGCTGCCATCTATGGGGTCGCACAGAGTTGGATATGACTGAAGCAACTTAGCAGCAGCAGCAGGATGATGTTGGCAAATAGTTCTTTGTTCTCTTTCATTGGTGCATACTTTCACATAACACTAAAGTCATCAAGAGCTGATTTCATTCTCCACATGCCTCAATATTGAGAGTCCCTTGGACTGCAAGGAGATCCAACCAGTCCATCCTAAAGGAGATCAGTCCTGGGTGTTCATTGGAAGGACTGATGCTGAAGCTGAAACTCCAATACTTTGGCCACCTGATGCGAAGAGCTGACTCATTTGAAAAGACCCTGATGCTGGGAAAGATTGAGGGCAGGAGGAGAAGGGGACGACAGAGGATGAGATGGTTGGATGGCATCACCGACTCGATGGACATGGGTTTGGGTGAACTCCGGGAGCTGGTGAGGGACAGGGAGGCCTGGCGTGCTGCAGTTCATGGGGTTGCAAAGAGTCGGACACAACTGAGCGACTAAACTGAACTGAACTGATGCCTCAATTCTAAGAACCAGTGTGCCTCTTATGAAAAAGACCATGCATTAACCAGGAACATCCAACAAACTGAATCACCATACAAACTAAAAAATCTCCAAAGAAATTCCAAGAGATTATTTAACAAAGATCACTTGAATGTCTGTATCTGATTAAGTAGATGCAAACCCTGACATGACTAGTATTGGAACTATCCAATACAGATTTTGAAGCAAGAAGTTCAACAAACTCCAAACAGGATAAACTCAAGTATCTAGACATAGCCCGGGAAATCACCTATCATATAATCTTAACTGAAAAACACAATTTATGTGTGTATGTACGATGAAATCAACCATGTTCAAAATATATTGCTGATATGTTTATATCCCATATAAACAAAAATTATTAAAATCAAACTGATTAATCTGTCTTTGGATGGATGTATTATAGGTGATTGCTACTTTCTCCTTTTTAACTTTACCATTTTCTCAGATTTTCTGCATCAAATGTATTTTATCAAGGTCAGAAACAACAAACAATTTCCTTTTTTTAATCCCAAAATGAAAATCAAGGAGGAAAACATTAATAAATAGTTTGCCCAAAAAGATACAGGGCATAAAATCCAGAAGCATTGATTGTGTTGTTGCTGTTTTCCATTGCTGTTATTACAAGTGTTTTTTCTTCCATTATTCCTAAACACAAATGCTTAGAAAACAGTTCAAGTTGAAACAGAGCAGGACTCTATGGTCCATGCCCCACTGTGTCCTCAGCCTGCCTTTTGTCTGAAAATCAATTTAATCAGAAAAGTGAGACAATTCAGAAACAAGGGAAAATAGTCAAAGGAGACCAAATAATAACAATGTAGTCATTAAGCATAGTCAAGGACCTTCTCAAGGGCTGTAGATAATATGCTGAGCCATATCCTGTGAGCTGTCTTGCAGATATTAAAATACCAGATAGAGAAATTAACTACATGATGATCAGACTTTAGCCATGACATAACCTGACATAATTGGCCTTAAAGAAATGGAAACAAACTGGCCCTGGAACTGAAGATCAACTACCTAAAACAACCAAGATGACTCTGGTCAGACCACTGATGACCAGTTTCAGGATGACTGCCAGAGATGACTGTGTTGTTTCTACAGGTAGTGCCCTCCTTCTGTCTATAAAAGCTCTTGCCTACTGACAGTGGGGGGAGCCTTTGGACAGACGTCCGCCCTGCCCTCATCCCAACCCAGATGCCAGCATCTGAAATAAAGCAAACTTTCCTTTCCACTAACCTGGCCTCTTTAATGGTTTCTAAGTGGTGAGCCACGGGACCTGCACCTTTCAGTAACAAGGTTACCTTTCAAAATGAACAACAGCCTTACTAATTACTGCTTAAATATACTCATACCTCAGATGGACTCCTATCCAATTTGGGTATACCATTCCAGACATTCTCAGGGTTTACTACCTCCTCTATGCCATTTGAAAGGTCCAAAACCTGCAAGAGAGAAAGAGTAATAAAAACTGGTAATTCCAAACACTGTCACTGATTTATGTTTAGTTACACAGTGTCCTTTATCAAATGAAATACTTCAAAAGGCGGTCACAATGATTTTGTTAAACTTTAACATTGCAGTTCAACTCAATGGTACATCAGTCCCAAAAAACATATTGAGTATCTATGCCTAGACATCAAAGATGGATGTTCTCAAATTCTCATGGTATAAGTCTGCACATTGCTAATCCTTCCCCCTAGAAATTCTTCATTAGCCAGCCAGCGAGGGAAAAGTCCAGGGATCAATATTTAGGAAATGTGGCAAAGGATTCTGACACAGGTGGTTTTTCAAACCACAGGAGAAACACCATTTACTGAAGGTTTCAAGGAGATTTTACACAAGGGAATAATAGTCAGATTCTCATTTGACAAACACCACACTGGCAATGTGGAGAAGCAACGGATGGAAGACGAGAGGTAAACCAATTGAAGGTTATTAGAGGAAGCTAGTAGGGGTTGGTTCCCTGGTAGCTCAGACGGTTAGGACTCTGCCTGCAGTGCAGGAGACCCGGGTTTGATCCTTGAGTTGGGAAGATCCCCTGGAGAAGGGAATGGCTATCCACTCCAGTTTCTTGTCTGGAGAATTCCATGGACAGAAGAGCCTGGCAGGCTACATGGGATTGCAAAGAATTGGACAAGACTAAGTAACTAACACCAACAGTTGTGAAATGAGAAACTTAACCAAAATAGTGGCATTAATAAAAACAGTTTTAACTGAGATAAGTGGAAAGTATGGAACTCAGTGACTGATAGGATTCCAGGGAGACGAAAGAGCCCTGAATGTTTAAATATAAACTTTTAAAATGGTTTTTGCATTGGATCAATTATCAGAGAGAATGAGCAGGTAACTCATCTGTTCAATGGGATTTTCTAATCTGGTAAAGTTTGGTAAAATTTCCTTAACAATCTGCAAGTACATTTTGAGACAAAGTACTTCACTGCAATTTTACATACCTTTGTGCCCTCTTCCGCTATTTCCAAAATCTCACATTTAGACCACGTGTTTCTGAGACTTGACCACACAACACATTTGGATCCGACAGTAAATCCTTTCAGAGTGTACGTGTTCTCTGGTTGAGCTACCAGATTGAATACAGCAAGAGTCAAAGCATGTCTCTTAATTTCTTAATGTTAGACATGCAAGCAAAGCATTTCCCTACGATGCATTTACTACTCCCATATCATTGGTATCATGGCACAGTACAACGTGTTCTGTCTCCCTAAATAACATGATCTCTATTTAGTTTTTAAAACTGTGTGTATGTGGACACAGGCAAAGGGTGAGACACAGATGAAGGAAGTATACGCACCATCACAGCACTCACAGTGGCCATTTCTTGGTGGTGGAATTATGATGATTTTCATTCTCCTTAGTCTACTGTTTTCTCTATTTCGTACAGTGTAATAATATTGTAATTATGCAACAATCGAGTAAATAAAATTGACATTTAAAAGTCTAACATTGATTTTTTTAAAAAACCTAAAAGATAAGCCATTTTGTGTAACTTTCAAATCTTATTACGTAGGCAAGAAAAGAGCAGCAAAAATAATTTATAAAAAACGTATAAAAAAGGTAATGGTAATAAGTGTTCTCCAATATTTACTTGTGGCTGTTAACTTTCTTGATTAATATAGGCTCCCTAACTCTAATGTTTTAAGTGTTTCAAATGAACAGCAAAGTATATGTACAAAGAAAACCAGTTGTTTTAAAACTCTGCTAAAATGATCCCCAATGTAAATTCATGCCTACAATAAGCTTGGCAAAGGAGCACTACATATTTTTAAAAACTGACCAAAAAACGTAATGTCTTGATCTAGAGATGATTTGTTTACATTTGAAATGGGACTACTTTTTAGAGACACCGATTTTAAGCATTCTATTTTTAAAAGCAAAAATAATTCAGCATTTTACACAGCATATAAAGTATTATTTCACATTAATTTCATCACTTAATTTCTTCACGTTTAAAATACCCTTCATAAAAATCCAAATCTAATTCTCTTTTCAGGTTTTCAACTCCCCTCAAATTATTTTTTTAATTCAGTAAGAATTATTCTCTTCTTTTTAAGATAAATAACTGTTTTTCCCTAAGCTAAATAAAAGTGAACGGGGGGTCAAAAACTGCACATACCTGGGATATGATCTGGTAAGGTGTAATTGTGTTTCCTTGCATCTTTGTATTCTTCTTCAGAAAACAGAGAGGTCAATGGTGGCATGGCATCTCTACTTGTACATTCTGTAAATTCTTCTTTAAAGATACTCATTTCAATCTGCATCTTGGCATCGCAAGTCTGTCTGTGCAGGCGCAGCCTCCGCTCCTCATCAAAGCTTTCCGCACAACTGGATCCTCTTATGTCTTCAGTGCACAGGGCTTCTTGGGCTTTCTGACTAGCTGTTAAAGACAAAGGGTTTATTCTGTCCTCCAGACACAGCTGGGCTGTAGGCAGTTCTAGTTCAGGCTGTTTCTCGTCTTCACAGTTGAGGGGCAGCTGCCCTGGCAATGGTGGCAGGGTGACCTCTGGGTCACAGCCTTGGGGAAGAGTCATGGTTGGAGGCACCAGGTCCAGATCTTCTTTCTCCTCATCCCCGACCAGGGAATGCTGCAACTCAATGGATTCTAGCTCCAGGAATTCTTTGGACTCATCGTCAGGAGAAAGTGGTACCTCAAGAGAATTCAGTTCCAGGACCTCCTTTGCCTCGGTGGCATGTGGTAAGAATGTGTTAAATCCTGGCATTGGGTACTTATCATCAAACTTTGTTTTGTCACCCAATAGGCCCTTGACTTTTTCTTCCAGCAACTCGGTGCCAATCTTATTTTTGCCTGGGTTTTCAAAAGCTTCAAAAATGTTATCAGTTTTGGGGTCATAGAATTTACCTGGTTGTGTTTCAAGGATGTTTAAGTCTTTGTTGAGTCTTTGCAAGAGCTCAGCTGTCTGGGATTCAACATGGAGTATTCTCTCTCGTCCAGTTTTACTGCTTGATTTCTTAAGTCCAACATCGGGACTGGGGACTCCGAGAGCTCCCTTTACTTCTGCATCATTTTTTTCATACCTCAGATCACTGCTACGCATATCAATCTTAGAATATTTCTTCATTTTCTCACTAATGCTTTCACCTTTGCTTTTCAAGTCAACGACGGCTAAAGGGATATCACAAACGTCCCTTTTGATGTCTAATATTGTTATCTCCAACACATCTTCTGTGACTATTTCGTAAAAGTAGTCACATCCCTCACGAGGGCATGCGCCCTGTGAAATATTAAATCCTGAGAGGCAACATGGAAAGGCTTGCATGGGCACAGCCAAAAGCTCAGAAGGGATGTTCCAGAGTGCTTTCGGGTCCACGGAGTCTACAATGTTTCCAAAGTCCACAAGCCTGATGGACACAAGATAATCTTCACAAATACTGGTGACAAGGGCCCTATAATAATGCCCATCTTCTCTGTATCTCACTATGCAAGGATCTCCAATACGAGGGCAGTGGATACGACTTCTCCGATCTGTCACCTGCTCTCCCACAGTCTGTACTTCCACTTCTAAATGCTGAAGTTTCTTGGTATCTGCAAACTGACACCAAAAATATTCAGGTCCGTCGATCACTGTGGCATAAGCTCTTACAGTCTTCATCTTTGGATTATACCAGTTAAGAAACATAGAAGTATCTACGTCTGTTTTGCTGACCAATGTGGAACAGGCCCCTTGAACTATTTGCGTAGAAAATCCTAGTTGAGATTTTTCACTGAATGTATATCTGCTCACCATATCTTCGGCTATGATCCCATGTTCATCAGCAAGAGTAACTTCCCATTTGTCTTGAAACTGAACAAATTCGCATCTTATTTGAGTCTCATTTGTCCTTTGGGAAAAGTAATGCATCACTTCCTTATGGTTTAAAATCCCAGGAACCCCACATCCCTTTAAGGAACAGGGAATGCACAGTCCTGGTAACAGCACGTTAACACGGTCAAGTTTGCCTATTTTGTTTGTGTGAACCACAGAGACATTGCCATAATCTATAAACTGCACAGAGAGAAGGTCATTGAGTTGTGGTTCCTTGACCACAGCACGATACCATAAATTGTCTTCTGGGAAAACAGCACATATTACATCTCCTCTTTGCAAAGGTGGACCTGCATAATATTCAGGCCTTGTTCTAGTATCATTTAACCTCTCTGAAAGATGATCAATTTCAGCCTCATCTTCTGTTAATTGAACGTAAAAGTCTGAAAGGTCATTTATATGAGAAACATACACAGTTGTTTTAAATCCAGGCATTATGGCCTTCTTAGGGAACTCAGAAATTTTTAGAGGCAAACCTTTGTCACATGAATCTCTTAGTTTTCTCTCTGAAAGAGAGGCTTCTAGTTTTGTGGCTTTCAAAGAGGGCTCCGCTGAACTTTCTAATTTCTTGTCTGTTGTTAATGGAGACACTTGATTATTTTTATTTCCCACAGAGTCCTGGTGCGGAGTGACTAAGTTTGTCTTTGTTGAACTCTGTAAAAATTTGAGTTCCCTACATGCTGAGCTGATCTTAGGTTTGTATGATTCTCCTAAGAGTGCCATACCATCTGGTTTGTTCTCTGATTTACTTAAATACTCTGTAGGTGACAACTTCACATCTTCCTTTTTCACTTCAAGAGTTTCAGTTGTAGAGAGGAGTGCTTTGCTTTTTTTTCTCCTTGTCCCACCTTTGTAACCCCGGAGCCCTAACTTCTCGTTAATATTAGCATTAATTTGAATGCTATCATTGTATAGTTCAATAATCAGTCTTCCATCTGGATCTTTTGCTACGACCAGAGCCTTCAATGACTTATCTGAAACAGTCTCCCGAAACCACGTTTTAACTTCTTCCGGTATATGATCAGGAATATCAGATAACGAACATTTAATGGCTTGCATGGGCCAAAGTAAGACATCATGTGCATCGCTAGGCACTGGGCACAGATCATCACTTGTTACCACACAAATGTTCCCAAAATCAACAAAGAATACTTTATTTGGTTCTTTTTCTATGATTACCCCCCTACACCAGTTTCCGTCAGTATACTTGGCAAGGCACAATGTGCCGGGGACCAAGGGAGATGTTCTTAAATGCAGCAAAACTTGACTTAATTGTGTAATATGATGGGACAGCTGTTCTAAAATACTTGCATTTCTTCCCAGTTGGCAATAAAATGCCCAAGGGTCATCAACATGTGTTATGTACACTGATTCTTCACTTCCAATTTTCATGTCATGTGTAGAATAGAAGTAAGAATGGAGCTTAACAGAGAACTCTAGAGGTTTCTGAAATTTTACTGGTCTCGCAAGTCTCTTTTGTATCAAAAAATGGCACACACTCTGGAAAGGTGTTAGCAGATCCACCACATTAAACAGTTCATCATGAATGGAAGCCAGAGCAAATATTGTGCACTTTAATTCAAGACTGTTTTCCTGTGCATTATCTATAAATTCAATAAAAGCTTGGATTGCCTTTTCATCCCAAAGAAAAGGATTTTGTCCCATTGGCTGAATTAAATTATAAAGGCTGCACCTAAAAGCCTGAACCTTAGCCATCAGAAACTCTTCAGTAATTGAATAAATATTCTTCACAGATACCATTTCTTTGTCCCCATAATCTACAAATATGATGTTGACATACTCTGAAGATTGTGCCCCGGTAATTAGAGCTCTGGACCATTTTCCATCTGCTGTTCGTTTTGCCAAACAAGCAGGAGTAGTTCCCTGGTGGGGAGGAGCTGTGTTGTTGCAATAGTCCTGAATACTACACATGAGTGCTTTAAATCTTTGTGTGTTCCTGGTCAGCTGACACCAAAAATAGCCGGGATTTTCAACGCAAGATACTCTGACTTCCACTGTAGTTCCAACTTGTAGCTCTCCTTTACAAGAAGAGCCTGGCTCAATTCCCAAGAAATTCTGTACCAGAGGAGAATAAACAGACACTCTTTTCTCATTGTCTTGCACAAGTCCAGCTGAAACGTTTGTCGTAACTGCTGTGTCAGTCACTACTTCTGGAACAGCTGTAGTTTTACCATCTCTCATGGCTTTTTGTTCTTCCTTCTTGGCAGAAGATATTCTGTTACCGTCTATGGTAAAATGGTTTGAAACATGCCCTGGAGAGTGGACACTTACGGAAAGACTGTCCTGTGTTTCAAATTCCTGGTACTTGGCAAATCCAGCTTGAGCCATCACCTTACTAATGTTTTCCTCCCCCGTTCTTGATTCATCAAGAATCTCAATAATATACTGATTATCCTGCTTATCAAGGACATGGATAACTAACTCTTTGTGGAGCACAGTCTTTTTAAAAAAGGAAATTGCCTCTTGGCTCCAGTTTTCTTCCAAAGGCCAAATATCAGCCAGGGTGCACTGCAGGGCCAATATTGGTAGCCGCCTGAACTGAGGGAGTAGCATCCTCACGTCATACCGGTCCACGTTTTCCGAATTGCCCCGGTCAACTAAGAACACATCCACATTCTGGTCCTCCAATCGGGTGACCATAGCCCGGAAATAGCCATTTTCTTTCCATTTGACACAGCAAAGATCATCGGCTTCAGGTTTCAAGATGACACCATCCAGCTTACTGGCGGAGGCATAGAAACTGCACATTTTCTTCATCAGTTTGCTGAAGGTGCCATTGTGTTTCCTCAACCTAATCCAAAACTCAGAAGGACTTTTCACAAACTCCACCTGGGCATCATAGAAGGTGTTCATCTTTAACTTGATAGATGGTAAGGTGGGGAGTGAAATCTCTTCATCCATTTCTTCCGCAGAAGATTGACACTGAAAAGCTGTTTCCGGTTCTTCCTCCTCTTCCTCTTCTTCTCTGCCCTGGCTCTGAAGGAACTGGTCAGCCAAGCAACAGGACTGTACTCCGAACACACAGTTAAGATTAATCCCATCTTCGCCATATAAGGTGACGTAATACACATGCTCGAAGGAACAATAAAATTCAATCTTTGCGTTCACTGCCTGGCCCAGAATCAGTGCCTTCAGGTCACCGACCTGTGACCGAGACCAACCTCTCCCACCATCCCAGAGTCCGTACAGTGCGCAAGGGTAGGTCACCACGGGCATCCGAAAATATTCAGGCAGCAAGTAGCGGAGGCTACTACAACTCACTAACTCCTTCCTTCCATAGTCGACGTGAAGCACCTGGGCACAGCGCTGGGGCCGGAAAGTCTCAAGCAAGAGCGCCCTGTACCAAAGTCCATCCAACCCGCAGGATGCGCAAGGAGAGCCCGGCTTGTCTGGGCTCTCCTCTCTCTCCTCCCAGGGGGCACTAGTAGAGTGCTCGTCCCCAGTCCCCGGGGAACCCCGGTATACCTGAGCCATGCTCTCGGAGAGGCGGTGGATCTCCTGCGAGAGGCTGCGGAGCTGGCAGTGAATGCGGTGGGGATGGCACACCTGGGTAACCACCATGGGCTCCGTCACGCCCAGCTGCAGCTGAGGGTAGAAGTAATCCAGGCCAGGCTGCTCCTGCTTAGGGGGAACTCGCGGGACCACGACAGGCGTGGAGGCCGAGAGGTAGCGCTTTAGCAGGGAGCGGAAGACACTGTCGGGAACCTGCCGGGCCAGGCCGAGCTCCTGCATCTGCTGGGACAGCTCGGGCACCTCCAGGAGGACCAGGCGGTGGAGCAGCAGCAC
>NW_011495047.1:4949047-4949324 GCF_000754665.1 Bison bison bison
GCAGCACGTCCAGGACGCGCCCGTGCACTTCCTTGCCCTGCAAGTGGCTAAGGAAGTCCACGGCCCTGGGCGCCCAGTGCTGGGGCTCTCCCCCGCCCGCGCCGCCGCCGCCCGCCGGCACCAGGCCGGCCAGCACGCAGCCCAGCACCTCCGACGGCAGGTGGAAGAACTCGCTGCGCCCGGGAGCCAGCGAGCCCGCCCCGGCCGCGATGGTGCAGCCCTCGTCCAGCAGGAAGACGCGGCTCTCCTGCGCCTGCCTGCTCACCACGCGGCCGCG
>NW_011495047.1:4949904-4963611 GCF_000754665.1 Bison bison bison
GGGCGGCGGGGACGCAGGCTCGGGGTGCAGAAGGGGCCTCGGGGAGCCCAGATGCCCGTCGCTGCTCCGAGCCCCTTCGAGTTGCTTCGGCCCGGTCCGGGGCCTGGCGAGGCCCAGACCACGCAGGGACCTCCTTCTGGGCCATCTGACCGAGACAGACGGAGCCCGGCGAGCCCTGCACGGTGCGAGCCATTGAAGAACCGCGAAGGAGAAAGGGAGGCGCGAATGGTACGTTCGGGGCGTTGGGCCAGAACTCTCAGAGACCCGGAGCGGACCGTGCGGTGGCGCTGGCGTCCCCGGGGCGGACATTGGCTGTGCGCTCTCAACGACGTAGCCGCGGAGCCTGTCGCTGATAATCTCGTTTATGAACTTGTTGGATCACCTGGATAGAGTTATGATGAGGGCTACATAGATTGTTAAATGCTTCTTTCCCCACGATTACCCCGTGTATTTCTTTGCTGTTTTGTCTGCCCACTTTGCAGGCGTTTGGTCTCCATTTACGCACGGAGCTACTGTAGAACCAGACATCCATACACACTTGTAAAACTGGTAAAAATCTGAATTTGTGGGTTATTCCAATGTCATTTTGCTGGTTTTGATTGTGTACTACAGTTGTTCAAGATTTGGGTAGGACTGGGTGAAAAGTGAATGGAAATTTCCTGGACATTTTTTGCAGCTTTGAAATTAGGTAGTGCTACCCTTTCAACTTTATTCTTTTTCTTCAAAATGGTTTTGGCTATCTAAGGTCTTTGCTTTTTCCAATGTATTTGATTAGGTTGGCCAAAAAATTCATTCAGGTTTTTCCATATATTACAGAAAAGCTGTAACACACTTTTTGGCTAAATCAATGGAATACACTTGTCATTTCTGGGGGAAAATAATCTTGAGATTTTTTTTATTAGGATTGCATTGAAGACAGTGATCAGTATGAGAAATTACATCTGAGCAATATTGAGTTTTCCGGTCCATGGACATGGTTTCTTTCTCTGTTAATTGAAGTATTCTTTACTTTGTCTCAGCACTGTTTTATAATTTTCAGTGAACAAGTCTTGCATGTAATCTGTTAGATTTATACCTAAGTTTTACATTTTTTTTATGTTATTGTAAATGATATTGACAAAAAAAAATTTAGCTTCCAATTTTTCACTGTTAGTAAATAGCACTATATTTATAGTTTTGTGACTCCCAGGTAAAGAATCCACCTGCCAATGTAGGAGATTCAAGTTTGATCCCTGGGTCAGGAAGATACCCTGGAAGAGGAAATGGCCACCCATTCCAGCATTCTTGTCTGGAAAATTCCATGGACAAAGGAACCTGGCAAGCTACAGTCCATGGGGTCACAGAGTCAGACACGACTGATGGAGCACACACATGCATGCACATATATTGACCTTATATCTTGTGATTTTCAAAAACTCACTTATTCTAGTAGCTTTTTTTTATATACAGATTTCTTGGGAATGTGCACAATTCTACACAATTATATGGCTATATAATAAATGCAGTTTTATCTCCCTAATTTTTATACTCTTTCTCTCTTTCTCTTACCTTATTATAATAACTAAGATATCCAGTACAGTTTTGACTAGACATGGTGAGAATTGATATTTTTTCTTATTCCTGATTTAGGGAGAAAGCCTCTCTTTTTTACCAGTGTGATATTAGCTGTAGGTTTCACTTAGATCCTTTTCATCAAGTTGAGGAAGTTCATTCTGCTCCTAGATTGTTGAGAGCTCTTATCATGAAAGGTTCACATTCTATTGATATAAATTGTAAGTTGAATTATATTTATTGATTTTTGAATGTTGAACCAACCTTGTATTCTTGGGATAAATCCCACGTGGGGCTGATGTAGTATCCTTTTTATAATGCTGCATTGAATCTGATAGTATCTTTCACCCCTATATTCATTTTAAAACTTTTTTCAGATGGGTTTTTTTTCTGTTGCAGTAAAATATCCATAATACAAAACTTACATTTTAATCATTTGTAAGTGTACATTGACATTAATTATATTCACATTGTTGTGCAGCAGTCACCTCTGTCCATCTCCAGAGCTTTTCATCATTCCAGACTGAAACACTGTGCTAATTAAATACTGACTTCTGATTCTCCCTCATTCCAGCTCTAGAAACCACTAATCTACAATTTGTTTCTATGAATTTGATTACTCTAGGTATCGCATACAAGTAGAATCATATACTATATGCCCATTTGTGTCTGGCTTATTTCATTCAGTTTCAAGATTTATCCATGTCATAAGATGTCTCAAAATTTCCTTATTTTAAAGCTGATTAATATCTCATTGTATGTACATACCGCATTTTGTTTATCCATTCATTCATCTGTCAGTGGACATTTAGATTGTTTCCACCTTTTGGTTATGTGAAAATGCTACTGTGAACACTGGTATATAAATATTTGTTCAAGTCCCTGCTCTCAATCTGTGAGTTATACCTAGAAGTGGAATTGTTGAGTGAAAAAGTTGGCTTAAAGCTCAACATTCAGAAAACGAAGATCATGGCATCCGGTCCCATCACTTCATGGGAAACAGATGGGGAAACAGTGGAAACAGTGTCAGACTTTATTTTTCTGGGCTCCAAAATCACTGCAGATGGTGACTGCAGCCATGAAATTAAAAGACGCTTACTCCTTGGGAGGAAAGTTATGACCAACCTAGATAGCATATTCAAAAGCAGAGACATTACTTTGCCAACAAAGGTTTATCTAGTAAAGGCTATGGTTTTTCCAGTGGTCATGTATGGATGTGAGAGTTGGACTGTGAAGAAGGCTGAGCGCCAAAGAATTGATGCTTTTGAACTGTGGTGTTGGAGAAGACTCTTGAGAGTCCCTTAACCTGCAAGGAGATCCAACCAGTCCATTCTGAAGGAGATCAGCCCTGGGATTTCTTTGGAAGGAATGATGCTAAAGCTGAAACTCCAGTACTTTGTCCACCTCATGCAAAGAGTTGACTCATTGGAAAAGACTCTGATGCTGGGAGGGATTGGGGGCAGGAGGAGAAGGGGATGACAGAGGATGAGATGGCTGGATGGCATCACTGACTCAATGGACATGAGTCTGAGTGAACTCCGGGAGTTGGTGATGGACAGGGAGGCCTGGTGTGCTGCGATTCATGGGGTCGCAAAGAGTCGGACATGACTGAGTGACTGATCTGATCTGATCTGATGATAATTCTGTGTTTAATTTTTGAGGCAACCCCACATGATTTTGTATAGCACTTGCATCATTTTCTATTTTCTCTAGCAATGCACAAGGGTTCCAGTTTCTCCACATCTTTATCAACTCTTAGTGGTTTGTTTTTTATAAATTGCCATCCTAATGGGTATAAAGTGGTGCTCATGGATATTTTCGTGTCTATGTATATAAGAGAAATTGGTCTGTAGTTTCCTTTTTATAAATGGATTTAAGTATTTTGGGCAGTATCTTATGTGTTTTGGACAGTATTTAAGTTATTTTGGACAGGAGGTAAACAAATGAGAAGTCAAGGATGTCCTGAAGGTTTCCTGGTTGTAGTACAAGGTGTGTAGTGCAACAGAGACTCTTGAAGAAGAGTAGATTGTAAAGGGCAGGGAGAAAGGATTGGAACAAAAAATACTGATTTAATTATTGTGAATTTTGAGCTCACAAGGACTATGGGCCATCCTGGTAGAGATATAAAGGGAGACGTTCAGAAAAAATAAGTAAAGCTGGAGGAATGAGTAAGGACCAAGGAACACAGATAAAGGTAACTTCTATGCTGGGAGATAGTGAAGGACAGAGAAGCCTGGCGTGCTGCAGTTCATGGGGCCACAAAGAGTCAGACACAACCAAGCGACTAAAGAATAACAACTGTCTGCTAAGTCACTTCAGTCGTGTCCGACTCTGTGCAACCCCATAGATGGCAGCCCACCAGGCTCCTCTGTCCTTGGGATTCTCCAGGCAAGAACACTGGAGTGGGTTGCCATTTCCTTCTCCAATGCATGAAAGTGAAAAGTGAAGGTTAAGTCGCTCAGTCATTTCCGACTCTTAGCGACCCCATGGACTGAAGCCTACCAGGCTCCTCCGTCCATGGGATTTTCCAGGCAAGAGTACCGGAGTGGAGTGCCATTGCCTTCTCCGAACAACGGTCTACTGAGTGCCAATTACTCTAGTGTTTAGGAATTACCAGTCCAAGTGTAGTAGATGAAGTCACAGAAATGTACAGGTCCTCCGAGAGAGAGAAGGCCAGGAACAGAACACTGAAGAACAAAAATTTAAAGATGTGACAGGAAAGAAACAGTCAATACTGATCAGTTCAGTCGCTCAGTTGTGTCTGACTCTTTGTGACCTGACGGACTGCAGCATGCCAGGCTTTCCTGTCCATCACCAACTCCTGACACTTGCTCAAACTCATGTTTGAGTCAGTGATGCCATCCAACTGTCTCACTGTGTCGTCTTCTTCTCCTCCCACCTTCAGTCTTTCCCAGCATCAGGGTCTTTTCCAATGAGTCAGTTCTTCACATCAGGTGGCCAAAGTATTGGAGCTTCAGCTTCAGCATCAGTCCTTCCAATGAATATTTAGGACTGATTTCCTTTAGGATGGGCTGGTTGGATCTCTTGCAGTCCAAGGGACTCTCAAGAGTCTTCTCCAACACCACAGTTTAAAAGCATCAGTTCTTCAGTGCTCAGCTCTTTATGGTCCAACTCTCACATCCATACATGACTACTGAAAAAACTATAGCTTTGACTAGATGGACCTTTATTGGCAAAGTAATGTCTCTCCTTTTTAATACGCTGTCTAGGTTTGTCATAGCTTTTCTTCCAAGGAGCAAGTGTCTTTTAATTTCATGGGTGCAGTCACCATCTGCAGTGATTTTTGGAGCCCAAGAAAATAAAGACTGTCAAGAAGTGATGGGACCAGATGCCATGATCTTAGTTTTCTGAATGTTGAGTTTTAAGCAACAAGGTATAAGTGTTCTTTTTGCTAATATAAACATTTCAAATCTGACATTCTAAATTAAGCTACTTTCTGTTTTAATTCTGAAAAGTAAAGATAAAGCTTTAAAAATTGTCTCTAAATGTGTTATCATTTTAAATTCAAAGATGCACCGGGATGAAATCACACGAGGACAAAACAAAGCCCTTGACAACCCATTAGGCGTTTTAAAGCATTTATTTTAAAAATCAGAATGATGCACTATATTTACTCACATATATTCCTGTTTGTTACCAGATATTTTCAGCAAACAGACATCTTTAAGCCTCTTCATCTGCTTTTATCAAACCTTCAAAGTGGATCCTGCTGCTGTTGACAATCACAGCAGCCCGCTAGGGGTAAAGTATGGGGAGAGAAAAATAATCACATACTCCTTAGAATTCAGAAATAATAAAACACTTGAATGGGTAAAATGTACATACAAATAGTGACAGAATTTTCATACACACTCTAAAAGGAAGAATAATATAAACATATCACATATTTATTCATTGCTCATCATCCAACCAAATATTTTGTATTATTTAAAACTATCAAGTTCTAGATTTTTGTAGGATAGCTATTAAACGGATGACTACTTCTTTAAAATTACCTGTTTAAAGACACATGATCTTTTGAAAATGCAGTTAAGCACTGCATATGGTAAGGAATTTCATGAAATCCAGTGTTACTGACCTGATATAATTATCCTTAAGGTAGGAAGAATACAACATATGACTTACACGTGTACATGTTTTTTTCTCTCTACCCACCCCCACCCAATCTCTGAATTCAACAGATTCCTTCTAATTGACTTCAACTCTCTTTGAAGTTTTAAAGAGAAACAGAGATGGTCCTTGCTTGCAAGAGTTCATTCATCGAGGGAAAGCCAACACGTCCATGCAGACAGACAGACATCCGCAGGAGGGGAAGCCATGGGAACAGAGGTGTTGAAGGTCTTCAGGTCTTCAGAGATCATTCTAGATGTTAAAGTAGGACTTCACCAGTGAAAGTGAAGACGAATGGGTAGTAGTGGTGGGGAAGAATGTTAGGCAAAGAGCACAAAATGAACATTGCCTAGGAAGCTGCCAAATGAAGAACATCTTCAGGGGCGATGCATTTGTGAGGAGGTAGAGTGTGGGTGTGCAGTGAAATGCAAATGTTAGAAAAATGGGTTGAAGCCAGGTTGAGAGGGGCTTGGATACACTGTGAAAGATTTTAATTTTTCTTGTGTGTGTGTGTGAAGGAGTAACTGAATGTAAGAAGGTGGGATGACATGCCCACTGTTGCCTGAAGGAAGATGTGTCTGCTGCTTGGTGAAGGAGTTCCAGCCACATAAAAAGCTTGTACTCTGCTGTAAGTCCTGAATAAAACTTTCTTCATCTTAAAACATGAGAAATTAAATAAATCCAGGAAAAAGAAAATCCCAATAATTTTAAAGAATCTTTTTTTTTAACATGACATTAATATAATTACCCTCTTCAAGTATATGTGCAAGATTCAAGAGTTCAACCAATTCATCTTAGAAAGAAATGGACCATCAAGAGAAATGAAGGGACTTGATTATACTACTTTGTCAGAAGTAGAATCTCAAATGTTGGGTTGGCCAAAAAGTTCATTTGGGCTTTTCCACACCACGTTAGGGAGAAACCCAAATGAACTTTTTTGACCAACCCAATAGGATAAAGGTCTTGAGAATCCAAGTTCAGCCTTTTCTCCACATTTCCTGGCATTCAATAATATATATTTTGGGGAAATCATTTTTAAAAGAGTTCTGGTTTAACTGGGGAGAAGAGCATCAAATATTTTCACCCTCAAGTGACCACGAAGTATTAAAAGAAAGATTTTTTTAACCAACGAGTGTTAAATGAAAGATTTTTCCAATGGAGGTCCTGAGGGTATCTGTTTTCATTAAACAGAAAAAGACATGAATAACTATTTCAATTGTACATAAGTGGTTATGCTTAAAAATATAAAGATGACAGAAAATCAGTTTCTCATTTAAAACGTCCTTGAGTTTGTTTCCTTCCTTTTTTCTTGGCAAAATGAAAGGAATTTCAGACTAGTCTTTTGATAGCCACAGATCTTCAAATAATGAAGACAAAATTAATTGATTCATACCATCTGTAAATTTTGTTGAGTACCTAATGGCAAATAAATGTTACTAGCCCTACCACTAGTGGCTTATAATTAAAATAGGATTTGGAGCACTTGATGAAGATATATTATTCCTCCCTGAAAGCAAATTTAAGAAATGTTCTCTATTTAGATATATGCTAATTCACTTATAAAGAACAAAGAACTGTATATAATTAAAAACAAGAACATGTATATTTTTTCAATGAGAAAAAAATCATTTGGAAAGGGAAAAAAGTGGAAGCTAAGCAAAGGAAACTTAGAGGTTAAGTATTATTGATACTGAGCTGAATATAAACACCAAGCACAGTTATGTTACAAGAAAGTGAGACTGAAATGTTAAGTCTTTCAGTGTGGACACAAAAGTCTGAAGTTATTTCTTTTTATTTACTGTGGGTTATTCTGGAGAGGAACAAGATGTTTTCAAGTTGGTAAAATAAAGCAAAGATCCAAGACACATTAATGAAAATGGTTTCACTGGAAAAGTATGACTGTGCTAGGATATATGTGTTATCTACAGGATTTGGTCAGATTCTCGGGGGTCTTCATGTTTTAGCTGAAGTGTTTTAGACTCACATTTTAGACTCCATTCTAGAATGTATGCCAAAGGCAATTCAAATTCATTTCAAATGTCTATGACAAAAATAAATGCCATAAAGAAAAACCTATTCTTGGAAGATTCAATAATCCTGGACTGGGATGTTGCAAAAATGACATGAGACATTTACTCAGTACCTAATTAGTGTATAATAACTGTCAGTGGTAACAATAATTCAGTTCAGTCACTCAGTCGTGTCCGACTCTTTGTGACCTCATGAATTGCAGCACGCAATTAGAAGATCTGTATTTTTATCCTGATTCTGCTACTGAATAAATTGTGAGCATGAACAACTCTACTTCTCCAGGCCTCAGTCTCCCAACATAGAAAATGAGACAGTTAAACCAGACCATCCCAAGGAGTCATTTCAGGTTTAAAAAAAAAAATCCAATTATTCCAATCCAGACATCAAGGAATAGTCTCACTATGTAAGCAATGTTTTCACCTCGAGCCCCTCAACGAATAAAGTTAAATAAAATTTTCCATGGTCCAGTTTGCATATAATTATTTTGATCTAATATTTACTGGGTTTACAAAATTATAAAATACACACAAAAAACAGTTTCCTAAAGTGGTTCCAATACAGATAATTTGAGAACTTAAGTACATATTATTATTTTAAGTATATTTAACAACTCAGTTCATACAGGTTGACAAATACAATGGAAAAGTAGACTGCCTAAAGATTTTAAGAGATTAAACTCCACGTTCTGTAAATTCTATTAAAAAAATAAGCCACTACATATTAGGACATCACACTAAAATATATTTTAAAGTATACTCTCCCTCTTAAATGGCAGTGATTACACATTAGGGCAACCACAGAGCACTTACAAACTTTTTTCCATTCAACGTCATCCATACCCAAGATACATCCTGTTTGGTCAGCGCCAGTGTCTCTCTTGCGTCTGAGCTTTTGTTGGAGTTCTCCTATTTGACAGTTACAGCCTTTTCCCATAACTGTAGCTATCCATCCAGAAATGCCCAGTGTCTGAGGCTGGGGAAACAGGTGGTTCAGAGGTGAATGTAAGAAAAGGGATATGATTCAGTGACTGGAGACATAATTGTGTACCACAGGCAGTTTATACGATCTCTTTTTAGGCAGGAAGCTTTGTCAGACTGAATAAGATTCAGGCTAGAGACAGCTTTGTGTGATTTCCGAGTTCTCCCTCCCTTAGTGTTAGGGAAGGGGGGATTAAGAGAGGCTGTATGTCGGCTGACTTCATGTTACCTTTGCTTTTAAATGCCACTGAGAGACTGATGATACCAGATGTTTCTTTATTAAAAGGACCTGTCCACCTGAGCTTTAATCAGATAAGCCCCGTTTTTCATATATTGAGATTCTTGAGAGCTAGCGACAAATTCAGGCTGGAATGGGATATATCACAAAGCAGACATTCTTGTCTGTTTTCATTCAGATGTGGTCTCTCTGACTGTCAGGAAGTCCTTAGCCTATGTGGTAGAGACCTAACCAATGAACACAGATCACAGGGCACTGAGAGAAGGAGGCTTCTATCCTTGAGATCCAAACTTTTTTTTTTCACTCTCCTGGCAAGAAAAGGTACATCAACCTCCTTCAACACTAGGGAAACTCAAAATGTTTATTCATTCACCTCCCTTTAGTTTATAGAATATGCACTTTAATGACAACACAAAAGTAAATTATCAGATTTCAGTTGTAAATACTGACACAACACATTAAGTATATTCCTTGGTCCCTATGTATGGATGTATTTTTCCACATTCCTACTGTCCACTTCAGGTCTGAGATGCTGTCTCCTTTCTGGCACTTTCTCCTCTAAGCAGGCTCTACAGCATAGCATCCCAAACTTGAATCTTCTCGCTCAAGTTAAGTGGTCAGGATTTGATCCTTCCTTAGAAAACGCTGTGCTGGGGTCTCATTGGGTGGTCTTGTGTGATCCAATCAGATTGCTTGTGAACAAAAAGAGGAGTCAAAGAGAACTTGGGTTTCCAGGTAAAAATAAAGTGCTGCCCCCTATAAATCACAGTCTCTGTGGAGTAAGGTGTCTTCCTAAAGAGGTAGAAATAATAGGGGGTGTGTGTTGCAGATGCCCGCATTTCAGTGATACTGAACACTGTATCTTTAAGGGCTTAAAATGGACTGACTCCACTCATCTCTCTGATTTTTTCATAAGTAAGCCAGAACACCAGTGACCAAGGGGTCTGAAAGATTAACCAAAGAAGTTAGTGCATATTTCAAAGCAATTATAAATCTTCTACACATATGCATACACATCTTTGAATGATGAACTCATTTTGAATCCACTTAGGCTGAAAACAAATATTTTGGCATTTCACCTATCTAGAGCACCTTATCATTTACAAAGCATTTTCAGGTCTTTTTTGTCACAGATGTCTCCAAACAATTTATAATGGAAAGGAAAGGTATTGATACCCCTGTTTTACAGATGAGGGCACTAAGGCTTAGCAATCAGATGCCTGCCAGCATGGTGGAGTTGGACCTTGGGCTTCCGACTTCCATTCCAGGGTTCCTTTTACTGACCATTACTGGATAAAAGGCTAGGACTCAGCATGCCTGAATTCTAGGCTGGGCTCTTTTCTTCTACATGTAGTTTGTGTAATGTATGGAGCATGACAAGGAAGCCCTGAAGAACTTGAAAGTAGAGATGAAAGATTATCCTTTGAGAGTTTGATCATAAAACCAACACCTGGTATATCACATAATGAATATAAAAATGCACATGAAGTGGAGAAAAGGGCTTTCACCTCAGAAAGAACTGGCTATGAAGGTGTCACTGTGCCAAAAGGAATTATAAGGGGATGAGGGTTAATCAAGAACAGAAGATAAAAATGCTAAAGACACAGATGGAGATCACAGAGGAAACAATGGAAGTAATCATCAGAGGAAGTATGTCTTGGATCCAGTTCTTATCTGGTTTGGTTCCTAAGTTACAGGTAATATTGATCAGAGAGAAACCCTAATCACACTAGAGTATAGAGAAATAAACTTAAGCAATGAGAATGTAAAATGTATTTGCTTAGAGTGTTTATAAAGCAACATTTATGTCATATGTGTTTAGAAATGTTGAGCAAGTTATACTAGTAGACTGAGGATTCGTTAGTGGATTTAGGAGAATACATCTTTGGTCAATTAAGTGTATGAAGACACAGACAAAGAAGCTGTGACAACACAGTCTTGTGACAATAAAAATGAAGTGAGCCAAGGATATGACTGCAATTGGATCTGGAAGCAGAGGTCTCAGTTAAGAATGGACTAGGCAGTCATTCCTGATGGCTCTGGTTATCAGACTTCTTCCTCAGAGCAACCAAACTATACGCGAAGGAAATAAATATTAATCAGGGATTAAGCAAAGCAAGGGCACGCTATCCTTAGCTAGTGTAAGGAACTGGGATTAGGTTTCGCTGGGTTTTGAAGAGGAGTTAAAGAGGGAGAGCCAAATAGCATGTACAGGATATAGACTGGATATACTGAGCCTCTGCAGAAGGGCATATGGCCAGTACCTTCTTTTACTTGTTTTTTCCTCACTGGCATAGTTGTACCATTGAGAAGAATCCAAGTGTATATGACGCCATGTTATCATAACTGCTGGAAAAAACTTTTTTTCCTCCATGCTTTTACTGTGGGGTTGAACACACAGGGACTCTTGGGTTGACCTTTTTCAATATTAAGTTTACAGATAAGCTCTTCCTGGTAGTAGTATTCTGTGTTCAGCAGGCAACCTTCTGATTATGACTTGGCTCCCTTATAGTTTGAATTTAGCTATCCAGAGGACTTCAGCATTGAGATCACTGGCCAGAATTATTTCTCAGTGTGGATGAGCCAATGTCCTCTGGTCATCGATTTCAGTGAGTTTGGCTGAAGGGCAGTTGTATGTGCAAAGGCCTATTTACTTGGAAGTGCTCATGAGTCAACAGGCTTCTACGCTCAGGTCCTGTGGCAAATCAACAAAGCCACGCCACCCTGGTGATCTCGGGTGGTTAGCCAGTCTGTCTCCGGTAACCTCTCTTCATCACCACGCCCTGTCTCTGTTTTAAAACTTCCATAATGAGCTGCAGGACTTTGAGATACTCAGTATACCATCCTAGTTAGGACCATGGGTTTAGTTAGAGTTGAACAAATCTGCAGTGGATTCCTAGCTTGGCCATGTACTTGCTACATGAACTTGAGCGAGTTTCTTATACTTTGAGCTGTGTTTTTCTCATCTGAAAAATGAGGATCACACTACCCGTAACGTTAGGTTCTTGTAAGACTTAAAAAATTACGTGTGTAAAGAGCTTAGCACAAAGCTTGTCATATATTAGGTATCCATTCTGAGGTCATTTATACTTCCTGAGTCTCCTGTTACAAAGACAATGGGTCAGATCAAGTGGTCTCAGTGCTCCTTTATACTGGGCTCTTCTCCATCACCTCTTGGTTTCGTTTTTCATCCCTGGTCTCACCCATCCTCATGGTCTTCCCCACCAGAAATATCAAAGTCTCATTTCCCTTCTCTCCCTCCTTCCCTTTCTCTGTCTGATCAGTTACTACATCCTGTGGAGTCGAACACAAATGTTCTTGAAATTCACCTTCTCTCCATTTCTACCATCATCTCCTGGCTAGACCACCGCCCAAACTTCCCTTCTTGCATGCTAACTTTCACAATAGCTTCGACATTGCTGCCACAGTAGACTTGTCCCCAAGCAAGTATTAGCACATGGCTCCTGGGTTCAAACAGGTGCTTGCTACTGCAGTTTCACCTCAACTACTGAATTGGCCCCCCAGGTCCTTCGCAGCCTGGTGCCTAAATGCTCTTCTATGTACTCTTCCATCGTCTGCCCTCTGAGGACCTACAGTCTAGCCACACAGAATTTTCTGCAGTTCACCAGACATTTTGGGGTCACCCGTGACTTGCTTATGTTGCTTCCTCATGCTTTTCTTGACAAACACCTACTGATCCTTCAAAGCTCGGATCAGGGATCACCTCTGGGAGGCCTTTTGGGACTTCTCAAAGAGTTCAAGCCATTTTTCTCCACTATATGTGTTTTCATGTTTTGTTCACAGCACTGGCAACCTCTTTAGTAATCTGTGTCCTCTGAAGCCAGACTGCCCAGGTTTGAGGCCCTGATGCCAGTAGTTAATAACCACTTAGCCTGGCCAAGTTATTTAGACACGTCACTTTAATTTTCTCCTCTATAAATGAAATATATGATAGTAATGTTCCAAATAGATTATTGGGAGAACTCAATGAGTTAAGCCATGAATATGATTAGCACAGCACTGGCCATATAGCAAGTGACTTCATAATCTTAGCTTTATAATCTCTGTAATTTTAACTACTTACATGTCTATCTTCTCCTATCACATTGTACACTCCTTGAGAGCAAAAACATATGCATCATATTCCTTGGTGTTACCAGCACTTATAATAGGACCTGGTTTATGCAGGCCAAGTCAAAATCTTCCTTTCCATTAAATATCCATAGATTTGAGATAACTTCAAAGTATAATCAAAACAATGAAAATAATCTTTTACAGCTTAGGTGTGCTTTTGTATCAGATAATGCCAAGGGCTTTGGCTGTTAGTTTCATGTTAATAGATAGATACCTACTACCCTTGGTGATGTCATTTATCCCCAGCGCTTCAGATATTATCTGTGTGTAGATGGTGCTCAGGTCTAATGTGCCATCCTCATGATTCTAAGATCCAGGCCAATATATGAAGCTAGTCATCTAGATATCTCTTCTTAAATGTCCTGCTGCTGCTGCTGCTGCTGCTAAGTCGCTTCAGTCGTGTCCAATTCTGTGCGACCCCATAGATGGCAGCCCACCAGGCTCCCCAATCCCTGGGATTCTCCAGGCAAGAACACTGGAGTGGTTTGCCATTTCCTTCTCCAATGCATGAAACTGAAAAGTGAAAGTGAAGTCGCTCAGTCGTATCCGACTCTTTGCGACCTCATGGACTGCAGCCTACCAGGCTCCTCCGCCCATGGGATTTTCCAGGCAAGAGTACTGGAGTGGGGTGCCATTGCCTTCTCC
>NW_011495047.1:4963711-4978075 GCF_000754665.1 Bison bison bison
AAACTGAAAAGTGAAAGTGAAGTCGCTCAGTCGTATCCGACTCTTTGTGACCCCATGGACTGCAGCCTACCAGGCTCCTCCGCCCATGGGATTTTCCAGGCAAGAGTACTGGAGTGGGGTGCCATTGCCTTCTCCCTTAAATGTCCTATGAGTATCCAAAACTGAACATATCCAAACTAAACTTGAGATTCCACCATGAAATCTTCTTCCCTGCAAATGATCCCATTTTAGGAAACTACATCATTGGTTGCTCAGGGCAGGAGTCTGGGAATGAAGCTCGATTTTTCTTTGCTTTCTCCAACCATTTCCCCATCTCCATCCGGTTGTGTTCTTTTTTATCTCCTTTCCATCCCCACCCCTTCCTTTTTTTTTTTTTTTTTTAATCTATCTTCTTCTGTCCCCACTGTCATATTCTAGTCTGAGTTATCATTATCTGTCATCTGTCACAACCCCTGGTCTTTCCTCAACCCACACAGCAGCCAGAATGATCTTCCTAAAAGCACACGTCATCAGGCCAATGCCCCTCACTCTCGTGGACCCTGTGGCTGCTCCCAGTCCCATCCCTGCCTCTCTCTGGCCTCACCCTGGGCTTCTTTCCTCCACATCTCTGTGCCTTGGCCAGCTGGCTTTCCTTCAGTTCTCTGAATGCATCATGTCCTTTGTCCACTCCAGCTAGTTCCTACACCCAGAGTGTTCTTTTCTTCCCTTTTAACCTAGTTAAGTCCCAGTCATTCTTCAAATCTCAGTGAGAAATCCATTCTCCAATGAGGTTTACTTAACCTCCTAGCTTAGGCGGTCCTTACTTGCTGTCTATTCTGAAAGCACCATGACCCTGCACCCTGCCCCCTCCCAACTCTTCACTCAGGGTTTGTCTTGACCTAGACTGGAAGCTCTAACACTGGAGCAGGGGCTGAGGCTCTTAGGTTCCTCCTAAAGTTAGGCACTGAGACAGGGCTTTGTATGGAACAGGTGCTCAATTCATATGATTGTACTATATTGTGTAAAGCATTGATTGAATTTCTAAACCTGTAACTCCTATTGTTTCAAATATGTTCTAACTCACAAAATACTCGAGTACCTTGTTTTTATTGTATTTGTTATTTAGATAAGTCTAACTCTACATGTTAATTCACTTTAGTAAAAAACAGTATCCAAACCATATGAAATGATATGATGTCTTCTTCCTAAGCAGAGCTTTGTGGCAATACGTATTAATGGGTGGTAGTGGTGGCTTAGTCGCTATGTCATGTCTGACTTGCTACCCCATGGACTGAAGCCTGCCAGGCTCCTCTGTCCATGGGATTCTCCAGGCAAGAATACTAGAGTAGGTCGCCATTTCCTTCTCCAGGGGATCTTCCTGACCCAGGCATTGAACCCATGTCTCCTATATTGTAGGTGGTCTCCTGCATTGCAGGCGAATTCTTAAACTGCTGAGCCACAATGGATAATCCAATATTTATCATCAAAGTAACAAATTTTGTTTGAAATAGTGACATTTTCATAACAATTGTCTCTAGTATGACATCTGTATACCTGTTTCAAACTGCAATATTTTGGCTAAATAGCAAAAGTCTTTACATTTCAGAACAATCTATCCACTGGTTTTATAACATCAGACTATCAACCTATTCATTTCTGAGGTAACTGAATTATTTTGCCTTAATCTACCAAAGGGGTTGGAGGTAAAAGAAAACAAAAAGAGAGAAGAAAGAAAGAACCATGAGTTGGGGGCAGAACCATGCCGGAAGCCAGAAGTGAAAAGGGAAAATATTGACAGATGAAAAGTAATTTAAGTACAATAAAAACAAAAACAAAGGCAAGAAAAACCTAACTTTACCATTCGAAGCCAAGATGGTAAAAACCCTTTATAGAGACTCAGGAATCCTTCTCCTTGAACAGCTTGAATCAAGCAGTCAGTCGATGATTTATACAGAAGGCCCCTAAAAAGGAAAGCAGACAATTTTGTTAAATTTCTTACATGTAAATAGATGTATAAATAAAATTTAAAAAATAGTCTAGGAAACTTATTTATCTTCCACTAGTTTAGAACAAATAATATTTGTGCTTCTGTATACATAGGACACCTCTTTTGAATTTAAAGATATTTTTCAAGGTTGACTCTTGGGATTCACCCCACCCTTGGTCTGATAACTTAGAATTCACTCCATCTAGTCTCTTCACAGAGAACATACTGTTTTATAGCCAATCAAATTTGGGTAATTTGTGTAACTTGGGTAATTTGTGTAACTTGTATTACTCACAAATCATGAGCTTCTGAAAAAATGCCCTGCAAATTCTTAACGAAGTATATTTTCAAAAACTCTATGGAAACAACAAAGTCACAATAAACACCTCGTGTCTAAACAATATGACAGTTAAATTAGCTGATTTCCCCAAATGCACAGTACTTTTCCATCAGACACAAAGCGGGTAACTGCATAAAAACAATTTCCTGGTTGAACACACGTAAACACAAAAATACATTTCCAGCAAGAGTAAACAGGAGGAAGAGTCTTTAAAGAACACTGTTATTATAGACATTCAGATACACGGAGACTAGACATTCAGATACACGGAGACTAAGACTTTATATCTACCTTCCTTGTTTATCTCGTGGTTGATTCATTATTCGGCTTTTGATGACATCAGCAGGTGTTCCCAGAATAGAAGCTACCAGTCCAGAACATAAGCTGTAGATACAAATAAATGAAATTGAAAGGTAATATGTAGCAGCTTCCAAATTTTAAGGAAGGGGGATTTGATATTTGGAAAGAATGAAATACTAAATCTAGTCCAATAATATTCTTCATACTAATGCTCTTAGCATAAAATCAATGATAAATTCATTCATTAAAGAGCTAAAAAAAATTAAAACAATATCTGGTCAACAGATATACACTGAACATCTGCTGGAGGCAGGCACTCTTCTAGGCAGTGAACAAGACAAAAAGATCCTGTCCTCAAGGTACTTAACTGGGGAGAGGCAGAGGAGAAATGAATAATTTCAGGTAAGCTTAGTGCTGTGGAAAAAAAAAAATTAAATGAGATCACGTGATAGGGATTAACCAGGTGAGAGGCAGTCATGAAAAGGCTCTTGGGTGAGAGCAGATCTTGACATAGATGGTTCCTTCTCACCAGACAGATCAGAGACTAAAGATGCAGGCAGAGAAGGCTGAGATTTTATTCTCAATGCAAAGGGAAAGGATCTTAAAGTGGGGGGGCAGAAATCACATAATCACTCCTTTTTGAAAAAGGCTTCTGGTCAGTTATTCAAGACAGACAAAATGGATGTGGCCAACCCACTGCAGACTAAATCAAGATTCTTTTAAATGAGTGACTCAACAGTTCAGAGGCCACCAGCAGTTCATTATGTATGTGGGCATGAGAGAGGCAATACAGGAATATGATCGACATCCCATAATCCGAGAAGCCATTAACTGCTGTAAACTTTTCCAGGAGAAACACAGATGACGAGAAGATGGGTGGTCATCCTGAATCAAGCGAAATGAAGGCCTGAGACCCAGGAGTTGGCAGCTGAGTCTAGAGACGGGAATCAGAGGGGTAGGAAGAGTATCTTATCTTGGGCTAATAGAAAGCTAGAACGGAAAACTGTGGACAACTTTTATCTCTTCCCGGAACATCAAGTGTCTCCCAGAGATAAGGACCTCTGACTTCCGGGCCAAGCAAGGCCTTTGAAGTTTCTGAAGGCTGTGTGGTGGGGAGATTGAAATTGCATTAGGAATCTTCACACTCTCTTACTTTGAACTGCTGGAGCAGCAAGCACCCAAGTTCTTTTATGACTCTTTCAGATCAGGATTGATCATTCAAAGGAGAAACACACTTCAGGAATACCTGAATTCAAGAGAAAGAACCCATATAACCTATTTACATTTTCCAGCAAGTGACCCGACTGTGTATATAACTTTTCTTGGGTCTCTGTTCACACGACAGGCCTATAAGCAAAGAACTTACTGCTTCACCATATATATCCCGGAGGGATATATTTAACATTCTTTCTTTTAACATTTTTAACATTCTTTTAAAGTTTAACATTCTTTTAACATTCTTTCCTATTTGTTCAGATCCTCTGAAAGTCAAGATTTAATATCAGAATTCCCCAGCCCAGAATACTGGAGTGGGTAGCCTTTCCCTTCTCCAGGGGATCTTCCCAACCCAGGGACTGAACCGAGGTCTCCCACATTGCAGGCAGATTCTTTACCAGCTGAGCCACAAGGGAAGCCCAAGAATACTGGAGTGGGTAGCCTACCCCTTCTCCAGCAGATCTTCCCAACCCAGGAATCAAACTGGGGTCTCCTGCATTGCAGGCAGATTCTTTACCAACTGAGCTACGAGGGAAGCCCTCATTTTAATATACCTTCATTATTTTTACATAGAAACAGGCAACCAACTACAAAATTCACCTACGTTCTAAAACTGAAGTCTACTAGAAACAGCATGCAAGGCCAGTCAAGAGGTGAGAAAAACAAAGAAGACAGAAAAATATACACAATTTCCCCTTTTTGGCTCAAAAGACTAGAAAGAAACACTACGTTTTCACTTGTTCACTTGCTTCAGAGAGGCTGGGTGCCAGCTCAGCTATACATATGTTTCAAGAGTGGAGACTACTTCTACCAGAGTGTTAATATTATTAATAAATTCTACTTTTAAAAGATAGGCAGCCCTCATTCATTAGTTGTCATTAATTAATGTACTTATTAAAGGATTTTTTTTACCTGTACAATAACCACATCAAGGATCCCCTTTGGCAACTGTGGGCCTGTTCGGCACACAGACACCTTGGGGGGCAGCTGCCAGTGGCCTGCCTCATCCTCCTCTTATCAAATTGTTTGCAGGAGGTAGTGTGATCTGGCTAGGTTCCTTTAAATATTAAGAGAGCAAACACTGCATTAAGGAGGCCTCAGGTAAGGTGGTTATCTAAAGTCAAAGTGAGAAGACAGAGCTGTAAAAGTTACATCAATTTTGCCTAGATAGTTGACAGGAACATGGCTACTTTTTGCTATTGACCTTTGTCACTCCTTGCCAGTAATACCCGCCAAGTGAAGCCCAGAATGTGTCTTAAGTGATGATAGACAGAGAGTGATTGGGTACGTCTTCTGTTCTCTCCAGGAGACCAGATGGCTCTGTGCAAGGCTACTCTGAATTAGTCCATCAGCATGGTTTCAGGATGAACAATCCTCTTCTGCATCAACTAAATAACCACGCTCATGTATGATCTTCATACAGTGTAGGCTCATCTTTTGCCCAGTTTCACCTCTCAACAGCCTCATGATTTAAGAAGAGGGAAAAGGGGGACTCTTCTGGTTTTCCTGTTCTGTGTAATTTCCTTTCTACTTCCTCCTACATTAACATACCTCGCCACGTGCCTCCCCATCTCACTAAAACCCTAGCCGCACGTCTTCTACTGCTCCTTCCCTGCCCTAGAACTTCAGCGTACCCACACCATTGCTTTTAGTAGATGAGCTGCTCAAGTGAGCACAGACCCCATTGTTTTTAATTACGGTAAAATACACATAACATACAGTTTACCCTTAACCATTCTGAAGCACCCAGTTCAGTACCTGCACTATTTTTACTCCTCTTCTTCGTATCAAACTCCCTTCCCTAGGATGTTGATGGGTCCTATAAATCTCTCGATTGCACAGCTGCAACCCTCTTTAAACCTCGGTGAGCACTCATTCTACCCTGTGATGCAGCGTCCAGAACTTCTAGATCACACAGCACTGTTTACCTACCCAGCTGTGAGTTCATGGACAGCAGCTTTTGAGCTGCCTCACGGACCACACATAGTCCCCCTGACCCCATTTAAAAACCTGATCCAGTGGGTAGCTAGTCCCTTTCTTTTAGCACTTACTGTGCAGTGTTTTTATACTTGTTCTGTTTTTCCCCTTGGTAAACTCCCTGGGAAGCAGTGTGGTTTACCTTTTGTATCTACTGCAGGGCCTTGCACAGTGTCTTTAACCCAAACGATGCTCAAACGTACCCACTGAATTGAGTTGGATAATCAATTGTCAGAATCTGACCCTGGGATAGCCCTACAAAAGGGCAAATATTTGGGGAAACTTAACCTGAAATATCCTGCCCCTCTCTTCCACATTTTAACTGTAACACACTTTAAGAAATTGCTCTTTATAAAGGTACTATCGCCTTTCTTTAAGGGTGTTATCACTAGGTTCCCAATCAGAAGAGATAAAAGTTAGAATTTATGCCAAATATGGAAGAAAGAGTGCGATAGAAAAAAATAGAAAGAGACAAGTTAAAACAGTCTTACCTTGATAAGCCATGAGTCACGATATTGTCCTCAAGTGGCGTATTCAATACCAAGTAGTGTTTTACTGTGTCATAAGTGGTTAAATCTGGCAATACACAGAGAAAGAAAGTTTAAATGTCATTCACTCAACAATGAACGTCTTCTGTGTCAAGAATGTGCTAAGCGTGGGACAAGAATGTATACAAAGATGAAAGATCCCATTCTTGTTCTCAAGCAGAGAAAAGCAGAGCGACAGAGGGAGGGGGAGGAAAAAAGGAAGAGAGACAGACACTCAATTATATCATCTGAACATCTGAATCCAGCTTTGCTCAGAGTCAGCTCAACCCCTGCACTTTTCAGTGCTGGAGCTCACAAATGCCTTTTTTAGCCTAAGCTAGGCTGAATTGAGATTCTATCACTTTAAACAAAAGATCCTGGCCATTATTCTACATGAAGCTTTTTACACTTTTTTTCTAATGGCAATGAAGAGCTGTTGAAAGGTTTTAAACAGGGGAGGACTAGATCACAACCATGGAATTTTATAAAGATTACCTACACCAAAGAATAGGGAAGTGAACTGTAAAGAGCTAGGAATGGGTAGATATATTTGATCATTCACCGGACATCCGAGAGCGTACCATGTGGTGGGCATTATTCTACATACTGGGGCAAGAGCCATGGACAATCGCCATTCTTTGTTGAAGGAGGAGACAATAAACAAGTAAGTAAGCCACGTGGCATTTCGGATGGCAGTAACTGCTCTGAAGACAAATCAGGCAGGAAAAGGGGACAGTGAGGGTGCAAGGGTGGGGAAGGATGGTGTGTGTGAATTTTAAATAGAACAGTTGGAGATGACCTCAAAATAATCTTTGAGTGGAGACCTGCAGGAAGCTTGAGGAAGTAAACTTTGGAGATATCTATGAGAAAGTGTCCTAGGCAGAACCACAGTAGGTCAAAAAGGCAAAAGTCAGCTTCGTATGTTAGAGGAACGGCAAGAACACTGGTTTAACAGGAGCGGAGGAGGCAAGAGTCGGAGAAGGGGACTGGGGCAGAGGAGTGGCTAACCTGGGCTAGTATTTACAAGATCACTGTGATAGTCTACTCAGACTATGGGAGACAAGGCACATTAGACACGACACTACTGTGGTTCTTCTGGTAAGAAAGAGTGGTGGCTTGGATACTGGGGTGTGGAGCACTGGTCAGATTTTGAGTGTTTTGAAGACAGAATCAACAGATCAGCAAGCAGACTAAATATGGAGGGAAAGAAAGGAAGCAAAGATGACTACAAGGCTTTGAGCTTGAACAACTGGAAGGACAGAGCTGCCATTTATAGCGATGTGAAAATGTGAATGGACTGATTTAAATGTTTTAAAATAAGATGACAGACACCAGTGATCCTGATGAGAACAATTTCAGATGCATAGCGGGGCAGAATGGCTGTGCGATGTATGTGTGTATGTGTGTGGGGGGACCAGTTAGGAGATATTTGTAGTGGTCCAGGAGGAGGAGATTAATAGTACTTTGGACCAGGGCGTAGCTCTAGGGATGAGGAGAAGTGGATGAACTTGAGATCTCTCTGGGAGACAGAACTGGCTGGATTTGGTGACTGGTTGGCTGTAAGGAGTAAGTGAAAGCAAAGAGATCAAAATCATGCCTAGGTTTCTGGGTTGTTCAACTAAAAAGCCATCATAAAAATATGATGATATCATATTTTGAGATTGGGAAGAACAGAAAAGGAAGTGATTCAGTAAATGATTTGGTTTGGACACATTCAAAGAAATATATATTTGAGATACCAAATGAAGATGCTAAGCAGATGCTAGAACTTGGAAGAGAACTCTGGGCTGCAAAGATATTGAAGCAATCAATTGAGAAATGATAATCTGAAAGGTTTTCTGAAAACCAGAATATCTACTAATAGGATGCAGGAGACATCGATGGACTGAAATAGCAAAATATAAAATAGACTTACTTCCTTTGGTGTTTAAGTGGTATGTTACTGTAGCTCTCAAAACTGCTATTTATCAGTTTCTTAGAATCATATACTCTTGGTCTTAGAAAGGAGTCTTTCATCCACTGATTCATTCATTAAACATTTGTTGATTATGTAAGACGGACTGGGAAAGGTAAGAGGGACTGGGAAAATAAAGAAGAATAAAATACAGTCCACGCCTTCAGGGGGCTCAGAATCCAGGGGGAGGAGATAGACACATAGAAGAAAGCAATGAAATGAGGTAAAAACAGCAAGAGAGCTAAGCCCAGAGAACTACGGGAGCACATAAAGGGCATCCAGCACACCACGACCCGGGAGGGCTGGCTGTGGGAGGCGCAGGGAAAGCACATGATGGAGAAGACAGCTTAGCCACGTATTAAAACATCTGCAGAAGGAACTAAAGAGAAGAGGAAGAGGACAGACGGAGCAGACGTTGAGGCGGTTTGGTGCGTGTAGGCAGTGGAACCTTTCCACTTAGGACTGCTTCACCACGTGCTCCAGAATCAATGAAGCGCTCAAACCCAGAAGGCACGGGTTGATTTACGCACACCTTCTGTGTTATGAAATTTCCACTTTATTCTGTGAGTGATGAGAAGCCAGTTAGGGGTTGTAGGGATACCAGTAACGTGTTGAGATCTGTATGTTCGATAAAGCTCTCTGGATGTTGGGTCCAAATTTGAGGGCAGTGGAAGAGATGAGGTAGATGCCGTGGCAGTGGTCTACTTGTGTTTTGATGGTTACTACTGTAAAAATGGTCATTGTAAGGATACAAAGGTAGTAGTTACTGGATGGGGGAACCTTTTTCTTTTCAATGAAATATAGTTGACATACAATATTATGTAGGTGTACTACACAGTGATTTGACAGGTGCGTACATTATACAAAGGTCACCATGACAACAAGCCTAGTAATCACTGGTGCTCGTAGAAAGGTACTGGGATATACTGGAATAATTCCTTATGCTGTACCTTACATCCCCGTGGCTCATTTTTATAACTGAAGTTTGTACCTCTTAATCCCTTGCGATTACTTTGGTTCCCTACTCCTCTCCCCTTAAGCAACCACTCATTTGTTCTCTGTATCCATAAGTCTGTTTTCATTTTGTTTTGTTTTTTAGGTCCCAACTTAAGTGAGATCATCTGGTACTTGTCTTTCTCTGACTGACTTATTTCACTTAGCATAAGGCTGGAGGGGGGAACATTTAAGAAATATTTAGAAGACAGAAGAAATCAGGACTGACTATGGGAAGTGAGAGATGGGAATGAGTGAAGGCAACATTCAGGTTTCCAGCCTGAGGTGTCCAGCTGTACAAGATGGATTATATAGCAAGAGGAGCAGGATGACTGGGGAGAAAGATCTGTAATCTAGATATAATGACCATCACATATGGTACATATATCAGTTTGAATCTTAGAGGAAGGTATGGGGTGGGGAGGAACCCTTAGTCATGGTTTGGTGTTATCTCCTTACTGTCACAAGTTGCTAGTTTTAGGAAATCCTTTTCATACATCATTGTAGAATAAAGTGAAACCACTCTAGGGAAAATATTCAATTACAACATTACAACATAAAATAAGACTGTTGCCAGTACATATTATTAAAAATAATAAGATAAAAATTCTCATTTTCTCCATTGTAGTGCTTATAGTTAAAATGATTAAGGTGATCAGGACTTCTCAGAATTCAATAAAGTTTCCATTACCTCCCATATTCACCAGCGCTGCTCTTTGTATATTGGGTACCCAGCCTGCCCAAAGCCCACGTATTCCTCCTTCAGCTAAAATTTTTGCAAATGCATGATGCACACCACGAAATCTAAAGGGAAATAATAATAAATGTGAAAACTCTATGCATTCCTGTGTATCAGATGCAACCGCATAAGCTTCACCTATAACTGTTATGAGTTGGAGAACAATAATATCTTAACTATCTAGAATTGTTAAAAATTAAAGCAACCCATGTAGGTCTAATTCCCAAATAAACTTAATAGTTTTTTAGAAAAAAGGCCAATTTTTTATTTAAACATCTTTTATGGAAATCTTTATAAACTGTAACATACATCCTCTTCTCAGATTAAATAGATCAAAACTCTTTTCTTGACATTTTACATCATCTGTGCACATATTAATTATAGGAGGGAACAGTGTCTATCAGACCTCTAAGTTCATTTTCCTCATATTATGGGAGACCTTCAAATTTTGTAATTTTATCAAATGACAACATTAAAAGATTAATTCTCATATCACTTCATGAAAGAAATAATATTTTAGACCAAAAGTTAGGAAGAAGAATTTCAGAAGAGTTCTTAAAACTGAATACTTTTGGCTTTATGAAAATTTATCTTTTCCTTATTTTGCACATTTTTCTATACACAGATGAAAATGGTGCTGGTGAACCAAAGCTGGAGACCTCTGATATAAAATAAAAACCTGGGTTGTATATAGCCAGAAATACCTGGTGTCGAATACCACCTTATCACTTACTACTTGTGTGGCTTTACTCAGGCATTAAACTCTCTGAGTCTCACCAAAAAGATAATATGTTCTTTTACTGGGCATTCATAATTGCTATTCTGCTACATAAGAAGTATGCTCATGAATAATGGTCACCATAGCCAGAATGTATTAATAGAATTTACTTATTAATGCACTTACTAAGCACCAGGCTTGTTATATATGTGTATATATGTGTGTGTGTGTGTGTGTGTGTGTGTGTGTGTGTGTGTGTGTGTGTATATATATGATACATTTTATTCCTAAAAACTCTATGAAGTATGTTATTATTATTCCAATTCTCATCCGAATGAAGAAACTGAGGCTTAGAGAAGTTAAGAACTTGGCTAGGGTTATACAGCTAAAATGAGGTAAAGGCTGGATTTGAATCCCAGGTTGCTTGATCCCAAGGTTCATGTTCTTTACAGCAATTTTTTTAAAAACTATTATATCAAAACCAAAATGTCTAACATGAGAGACAAAGAGAAGGAAAAATATTGAGGTGATCAGTGAAAACTCAGACGTTTCTGGACCCCAACAGTTCCTTTTCTCCACATAGCCAACCAAGGCAATATCACTTTGCCCTGCTCCATAGTAATCAGAAGTAGTTACAAGATGACAAAATGGGTCCTGGGATGCTATAAACTATACGGTTAAGTCAGAGTGGTACCCTTTTCTCCTCCCTGGTCCACGTTACTTAGGTCCCTGTTGGGAAGGGGGCCTGGACTGCCACAGCCCACCCTCACTTTGCACTGTGTCAGCTGGAGGGGCTGGAGAAGGCAACGGCACCCCACTCCAGTACTCTTGCCTGGAAAATCCCACGGACGGAGGCGCCTGGTGGGCTACAGTCCATGCGGTCTCGAAGAGTCAGATACGACCGAGCGACTTCACTTTCACTTTTCACTTTCATGCATTGGAAAAGGAAATGGCAACCCACTCCAGTGTTCTTGCCTGGAGAATCCCAAGGACGGGGGAGCCTGGTGAGCTGCTGTCTATGGGGTCGCACAGGGTCGGACATGACTGAAGCGACTTAGCAGCAGCAGCAGCTGGAGGGGCAGCAGGGCAGAGGGCAGTGGTCGTGGCAAACCACCAGAGGAGACCCCAAACCCTCTTCCACCTCTGGCTCAGCCACACAGCCATAGTGTTCGGAGGAGCAGACCCCTGCACGCTCAGCTCAGGACAGCCTACATTTTCTCTATTTCCTGGCAGAGGGTTATCTGTCTGTCTGCAAGATCTGCCTCTTTTCCAGAAGAAAATGCCTAAGTGGTATTTGAATAAACTTGAATGAGAGGCCCTTTGAAAAAAGGCACATTTTGACAATACAGCATAGTGCAACAGGAGGACTTTATATCACAACAGTATAGTAATATTGAAGTTAAAAAAAAAAACAAAAAACTTCCTTAAACTTGGGAAAAGAGGCAGAGAGAAATCAGACAGGGAAGTAGAACAATTCATAAGGTTTACCTTGCTATTTCCCTTCCTGCATGGAGAAAGGGAAAGAAAACAGGCTCTCTGGCACCTGATGAGCCAGACCTTCTGTCATGGAAACCATCTCAGATAGTGTCTCTTAAAGATGAAGAAACAGAGACTAGAAACGATAAGGGACTTCCACAAGGCCAAGCCACGATGGCAGAATTGGAATTCACACCAGGGCAACTGTTAATGATCAGATTCTTTCTAGCAAGCACCAGTAGGGGACAAGTCTAGCTGCCTTGGCTGGAAAAGGAGCAGGGTGATGCACGCATGTCGTTTGTCTGGTAAAGAACAGGTACACCATAGCAGGTAAAGAGAAGGCCCCACTCCAGTCTCCTCTTAGTGAGTATCACTTCCAAACTAGGAGTCACAGTGAATGCCTTTACTGAATGTTGGGGCCCAAAAATGCAGAGGTCAAAGGGGAAAGGAAAGGTACCTGTTAGCGGAGGACCTACCGCAGTGGTTTTCCTTCAAGTTTCCTTTTTCCTTCCATTTGCATTTGAACCTTCACTAGGTCAGTGGGGTTGGCTAAAAATTGGCCAACAACACCAGCCATCATCCCTCCAATCACTGATTTCCTAATTATAAAAGGAAATACATTTTTCTAAAGGTTGTTATCAATTTCACACATTTTGCAGGAAACAATAGCATGCTGGTACAGCCCCTGCATAAGAGATTTAAGACAAAGTGAAGCAAAAAAATAAATCCACACAAATCACAGAGGAGAGTAGATGGTTTGTTTACTGATGGGAGGGCTCAGGGACCAGGAGTAAAAATTCAAATCTGAAGTTTCAGGCCCCTTTAATGGCCTGAAATTCAAAGGAAGGACAGTTGCCTCAAAGATATAATTTAACTGCAGTTTAATTCTGACCACAGGGGAATAAAAACAGCATTGATGTAGTCAGTCTAACAAAGGCTGGTAAGCCAAGTTTTATAGGTTACTGTTTTAGTAGTTTTATGAAATGAAAGGGTTTTCAAAACGTTCCTCTCTTTGAAGAGACTCTGTCCCTGGACTCTTTCTCCTTTCTTTTTATAAAAACTGAAATACAGTGGATGTATGATATTATATAAATTATAGGTGTACAATATAGTGATTCACAATTTGTAAAGGTTAGGCTCTATTTATAGTTATTATAAGATACTGGCTACATTCCCTGTGTTGTACAATACAGTGTATTATTTTCAAAGCAAAACTTACCAAAGGGGATAATGCTTATCTTCACTTTTGCCAAACACAACTTCACGGAGATGTTCATAAGTGACCATTCGACCTCCAGAATACACTGTACAAAACAGAGCATGGAAAGGATGAATTCAGCCCTATGTTTAATAAAGTAAGAGGATGCTTTCACGTGGCCTAGCTGATCTCCCTAGCTGCGTCCTTTCTCTCATATAACCTAGGCTTCTGACACCTGGCCTTGGTGGTTCTCCAAATGTGCATGCCTTGTAAAGCCTCAGGCCTTCTATGTTGCCTGATCTTTCTTGAATGGATTATCCCTTCTCGTCATTGCTAACTCCTCCTACTCTTTCAAGACTCCACTCAAAGAACATGTTTTCCAGAAAGTGCCCTCTGACCTGGCCTCCAGTGTTCTGGGCTGTCATTACACCTGTCATGCTTCTATGATCCCCCAGAACTTCCCAGGCGTGTGTCTAATACTGCATTTATCATCTTGATTAGAAACTAACTTGGTGTACTTGTTCATCTTTCCAGCAGACCATGAGCCTTTCAAGGCAGGTTTTGTGTGTTTTCATTACACTATACACCCTAGTACAGAGCTTGGGACACAGCAGGCATTTTCATTCAATAAACATGCAACTTCACTGGATAATTTACTATGTTAAGGTAATCAATCTCAAACATATGAAATTAATCTTATCTATAAAATCATATATGGTGGTCAGTAACATACAAATGAAAAGAAGTGAAACTCAAAATGATAATGGGAGGCAAGAAGAAGCTATTAAAGAAAAAAAAATCATGAAAATCAATACACGGTATTCAGAAAGAGAGCTTTTCTTGATATTTCAGGAAGTTTGATGCAGGATTTTAGGATATTCAAAAACATACAAAGTACCAAAACAATCATCTTTCTGGACAGTTCCTGGTGAATATACTGTAATGTGCTCATCTGGAAAAC
>NW_011495047.1:4978175-5062437 GCF_000754665.1 Bison bison bison
TCTGGAAAACCGAAGCTTTAAAAATTCAAAGCTGGTAAATATTAGTACTGGGCACTTGTCTGATCAAAAGTCCTTACATACTTGAGGAGTAATTAAGAATATACAGAGAGAAGGAAAATGCCATACCCATCCCTCCTCCTTTTGAAGGCAAGTTTATGTTCTGTCCACAAGCTAGAAACTCAATAACTTCTATCATTGTGGTGCTCCACTGGAAGCAGAGCAGAAAAGTTTCTCATTGGCAGTGTTTTCCTTTCAGAGTGACTAAAGGCCCACATAGGTAGCCTGGGAAGTGAGGCAAAAACCACCTGTGCTGCTTTTACTCTATTGCCAAGGTTGGATTAGATAGTCACCCTTGCTGTCTTTCAGATCAACCTGGCCTTGGACACAAGGGACAGAGACTGGTAAGATCTGGCATTGCATTCAAATATATTTTCAGTTTCAAAGAATATTAAAAAAATAATAATAATTTTGTGTTTAAAAGTTCCTCAAGTTGATAAAAATTGTAGTGATTCATCTTCTTCTTAAACTTAAAAAACCTGTTCATTAGGAATCCTTTCAAGCATACAGCAAAGTAGAGAAAAATAATACTCTATGTCTATCAGGGAGATTTATCAATTACTAACATTTTCATCTTACTTGCTTTTTCTTTTCCTCAATTATTTTAGAGTGCGTTAGAAAATATCATGACATTGGGACAGTTCATCCCTAAATACTTTTGTATGAATTTATAAAGCCCCGAGGCTATAATTCCTTAATAAGCATTGGTGGTTAAGAGATTATATATTCATTTATCTCATTATTAGAAGGAAACTAGCTGGCTTTTGGACACAACTCAACAGGAAAGCAGAGGAGACAAACACAGAAATCATGACAAGCTCACCAGCTAGAATCAAGATAAATACCTATGTGTCTGTAAATGGCGGGTGTCACTCCTTGCCAGAGCTTTAGAAAGCCTTCCTCCTGGACAATCCCTAGGGCCGTGCGTACCATGCCCCTATATGGAGCAGACTCTGTTGCACCATCTCCCAACCGAGCAAGGGCAGCTTCTCCTTGTATTTGAAGTCGAGTTTTTGTGAGGTCGAGGGGAAAGGTTGCTGATAACAACAAAGACAAGAAAAAAACAAAACGAGGGGGAAACTCATAACATTCAGAAAAGTGAACCAAATTTTTTTTAGAAAATCACAGGACCCAGATTTTAGTCACCACAAGATCGGTGATTCTCAAATTTCAGAATACATCAGAATCAAGTAGGGAGATTGTTAAAAATTACATTATTTCCTAGCCCCATGCCTATGGAATTTCAGTAGGCAGATGGGGTTAAGACATCAGTGGATTCTGACACACTCCCAAACTTGAGAATCACTGTCCCAGAGCGCCATAAGGAAAACAAAAAGTGACAAGCCTTGGGTTCTTTTCAGAACATTTTCTTTAAATGTCCATCTAAAACCTACTTTTGTCCTCAATTTTTGCTTTCCAGTGGGAATAATTTCAGGTATCTATAGTCTAAGACGTGCCCTGGTCTGCAACCATGATTAAGAGCCAATGTGACTTTTAGAATACTGTACTAATACGGCAGGTTCTTTTTTTTTTTTTGAATGGCAGGTTCTTAATAAATGCCAGACGAAGCTCAATTCTGTCATTTCATGGGTGATCTCCCATGTAGATGAATCACTGGCCTGACTGTCTGAAAAATAGAAGATGCATCATAGATTTTATCATTTCTTTTCTACCCAAGGGTGGCAGGCTCAATATTCTTTCAAGTAAGGTACGTGTTGAGTGTTTTTCCCCCAGCACTGATGAGTTTTCTGCATGACCTCCTTAACAAAATACCAACTATCCTAGAAATTTTTTTCCTAATGATTACATCTTGAATTAGAGGTAGACCTTTTGCCTTGAAACAAGTGAAGCTAACTGGCTCACATAAGGAAGATCAAGCTCATAACTTTATATGCACAATGATTCAGATAAGTTCATAAACATTAGTGACACTCCATGTCTTTCCAGTGACCACCGCCTGATACAAAACCATAGCTGTGCCTTTTCCACGAGAATATTCAATCTGCACCACTGGTCTTTGGAAAAGTTAATTATCTTGCTGATTGTTTTCCTAAAACACAAGTTGTGTGCATACAGAGAATTTAAGCAGTGCTTTACTGACATATGAAGCCTGCAAAATCTTAAGATATAGTCACTTCTATATTAGCATAATTATGCCTCGTCAAATAATTTTGACTTTCTTGCTGGTTACTTAAATAATGCTTCAGGTTCTGATCCTAAATCGTTTTGTACTCAAAACTATCTCATATTTTGATTCCCCTGGTTCTCACTCCACGCCGCCACACAATTCTCCACAAGTTTTTAACAGGAGGACGTTTCCTTTACAAAAGCCAATGGTCACAGGGGAAACTGGGTTTAAAAAAAAACAACAAGAAACTGGGATATAGCTAATCATTTAGCAATCTGCTTTAAAATTTTTTAAGTTGATGAATTGTATTTCGGTGAAAACAATGTATAATAATTCTTCAGCTTTGGGGGAACAGAAAGAAAAAAATAAGGAGGGTTCAAAGGGCAGGAATGGATGAGCACTGGGAGCAAAAAAAAGAGATCATGTTTTGGCGCTGCTGGAAATACAAAGTAAACTTATTTTAGAACAGGGCAAACGAACACTTACAAACTATAACATATTGGAGCTAATGCTTTTTCTTTCTTTCTTTTTTTTTAACGGGCAAGAAGATGAAAGCGTCATGTTAAAATGCACAGGGAAGGCTTCACAGGGGAAACACGGGCACTATACTCATAAAATTCCTGCAAGAAGCATCTCCTGTTCTTGCAAGAGCATCATAACTCCGCTCTAAGTAGCCCCTCTGACTTGTTCATGCAGATGTAATTGTTCATCCTCTCTGCCCTTATAATAACACCTCCATTACAATAAGTAGCATAATGTTAACTGTCTGTCTCTGCATGTCTCCCCACCAACCTGTAAGAAGGTCAGGGCTGGGTCTTTTTAACTGTATCTCCACAGTCTTCTGCACTGTGGTCATTATAATAATGTCGTGATCAATCGATGCCTTGCCTTGGATTTAGCATTTATATATTAACCTCTCAGACTCTCGCAAGGTATACACAGTATAGCTGAGTTCAGCTCAAAGAGGTCAACAGGCAGATGCCGAGTGGATGGATGCTCGGTAAGGAATGGGTTAAGAACTTAAGTCCCACAAGTTGAGTTCACAACTTGGACCCAAAACACAACGATATAGTGAGGCTGGGTAAGAATATAAACAGAGATGTCCTCAATAAAGACGGAAAGTGGACTGTGGTTTTAAAAAGGGCATCCTCACAAAAGGGGAAATGATGCTATAGAGGAGTAACAGCTCAGGAAGCTTCTAAAAGGACACATTCAGGCGCAACAGCACATCCGACGGAGACAAAACTGGGAGGAAGAAACCTTCGTGACCTCCACTCCCTCCTCCTCCTCCCAAGACTGGCCTTGCCCCCACCCCGCCACATCTGCCCGCAGGACAGGTGTGGACCGACAGGGTTGCATCCACTCGGAAACGAAGCCACCCGCCCGGCCCCCCACCCTCGGGCGGCCCCTGGAGGTCGAGCGGGGGAGGCCCAGGCTGGACGGCCGGGTACCTAGCTCGGCCACGGTGGCCGCGCAGCCCGACAGGAGGAACTTGCACGCGCGGGGCCATCTCTGGGCGAGCGGCGAGAGCCTCTCCGCATCGTCTGGAGTCGACATTCAGCAGCAGCACGGGACGACGATACGCCCCTTCTGGCCCGCGTCCCGCGCCGCGGCTGGCCTGCCACCCGGCCAGGGCGGCCCCTTCTCAAGCGACACGCAGCGAGGCGGGGATCATTTCTCTAGCTTGGCTCGGCCAGGCGGGCCCAACGAACCCGCAGCCTCCCTGGCAGCCCCAGGCTGGAACAGCCCAGTGGATGGGGAGCGGAAAACAGCTCGAAGCCCCCGAGGCTTCTGGGAAATGTAGTCCGCGTGGCTCCGCCCCTTCAGCTGAGTTCTCTGATTGGCCTCAAGCCAGCTGCCCTGAACCACTCCCCCGGTCTCCATGGTAGCAGGGCTCCTGCCTCCACCCTCTGCTCTCGCCCCAGCTGGAACCAACCCCCGCATTCTGTCCGGGATAGTCAGGACTTGAAAAAGACGTGTACGTGGTAGGAAGAGATGTTGCAAAAGTTACCTAAAAATTGGGGCGGGGAAAAGAGGCTACAGTTAAGAAGTCGACCAAGCTGCAAAAGTCACAGCGGAAAAGTTGGGAGGTCGAGTGAGTGCCCTGTTCCAGGGCGAAGAAGCAAGACTTTTCCCTTCTCTGACTCAGGAAGGTGCTAGACAAAAACATGGAATTCATTTCCCCAACAGTGATTATAATCTTAGGTTGTGTTGCTGTTTTATTCTTTCTTCAGTGGAAGAACTTGCGTAGACCCCCGTGCATAAGGGGCTGGATTCCTTGGATTGGAGCTGGATTTGAGTTTGGAAAAACCCCTCTAGAATTTATAGAGAAAGCAAGAATCAAGGTATGTGGCCTGAGCACATAGGGTTTCCGGAAGAGATAATGTATTCTTTTTTATTTTCTTTCGTTACATCTCAAATGCAGTGTTAGAACGTGGGGAACCTACCTACTGCCCACAGTTAAACGATCTAGCCATTTATAAGTAAGTTAACTAACAACAACTGCCTTATGCAAGATTTTTCTAAAGAAATAGGTTTTTATGAGTTGTGAAATACAAGACAGCTTGTCAGTGCCTTTTTGGAAGTAGAAATTAAAAGTGCTAGTTACTTCATCATAGATGAAAAATCTAAAGTGTATATATATTACTAAATTCAATGATTGGGAAGACAGAAGTGTAATATAATTAATTTCGATTTATGAAAACACTTAATAAATTAGTATCCAAATCGATAAACACCAGGCAGTTGTAAAAGTGGCTTGCAAACTTGGTCTTTACAAATACAGTGGGCACTGTATTTTCAGCTGGTGCTATTTGATTATGGTGAGGTCTATTTTCACTGCACACTAAGGATATTAGTAATCATTGTTGTACATGTTTTTGTCTTTAAAATCACTTTTAAATATATCTTTCAAAAATAGTATATAGGTTGCTGCTAACTTTTTCCTTTATTTCAAACAATACTTCAATTAATAGTCTTGTGTGTATGTTCCTGTGTGTTTATACTGTTTGTAGTTTTTGCACTTACTTGATTGTTTCATCTGAAAGTGAAAGTGAAGCAGCTCAGTCGTGCTGGACTCTTTGCGACCCCGTGAGCTGTAGGCTACCAGGCTCCTCTGTCCCTGGGATTCTTCAGGCAAGAACACTGGAGTGGGTTGCCATTTCCTTCTCCAGGGCATCTTCCCGACCCAGGGATTGAACCCAGATCTCCCACATTGCAGGCAGATGCTTAAACCTCTGAGCCACTAGGGCAGCTCATCAGAATAAATACCTAAATGTAAGACTACCTAAAGGACATTAAATTGTTTATATTATTGTGTTGCCCCTAGGGATTATGTAAGGATTAAAGAATGATGTAAGAATCCTTTTTCTTTTCCTTTGAGTGTAGGAGAGTTCTGACTCTCATATCCTGGCCCACACTAAGTACCGTAGTTTGATAGATGAAAAATACTGTCTTTTAAATAAATACATCTTGGTCTTCTGTAGCCTTCCTTAGATATATGATTTTGATAAATCTTTAGGAATGTTTCTGAAAGCTTGTCTTAGAAGGCCAAGCAAGGTCACAAAGTTTATTCTGTTTTCTTCTAAAAGGTTTATAGCTTTCTATTTTACATTTAGGTCCTAGAGCCACTTAGAGTTAATTTTTTTGTAACGTGTACAGAAGGGATGAGTTTTACTTTTTTCCCGTCTCCATGTCCAGTTGTTTCAGTATCATTTCTTGAAGGACTTTCCTCTCCTCACTGAATTGCCTTTTGCAGCATTTCAAAGATTAATTGATATATATGTGTAGATCTATGTCTAGCCTTTCTATCCTATTCCGTTGATTAAATGCCCACTCCTTTGTTAACACTAATACAGTAAATAAATACAGTAAATAAATAAAAACTAATACAGTTATAGTAAATCTTTAAAACAAGTAGTGAAAATTCTTTGAATATTTTGGCATTGATGTGGCATTCAAGATTCAGTTCAGTTCAGTTCAGTCACTCAGTGGTGTCCGATTCTTTGCGACCCCGTGGACTGCAGTGTGCCAGGCTTCCCTGTCCATCACCAACTCCCGGAGCTTGCTCAAACTCATGTCCATGGAGTCAGTGATGCCATCCAACCGTCTCATCCTCTGTGGTCCCCTTCTCTTCCCGCCTTTAATCTTTCCCAGCATCAGGGTCTTTTCCAATGAGTCAGTTCTTTGCATCAGGTGGCCAAAGTATTGGAATTTCAGCTTCAGCATCAGTCCTTCCAGTGAATATTCAGGACTGATTTCCTTTAGGATGGACTGGTTGGATCTCCTTGCAGTCCAAGGGACTCTCAAGAGTCTTCTCCAACACCACAGTTCAAAGGCATCAATTCTTGGGTGCTCAGCTTTTTTTATGGTCCAACTCTCACATCTGTACATGACTACTGGAAAAACCATAGCTTTGACTAGACGGACCTTTGTCGGCAAAGTAATGTCTCTGCTTTTTAATATGCTGTCTAGGTTTGTCACAGCTTTTCTTCCAAGGACTAAGCGTCTTTTAATCTCATGGGTGCAGTCACCATCTGCAATGATTTTGGAGCCCAGAAAAATAAAGTCTGTCACTGTTTACATTGTTCCCCCATCTATTTGCCATGAAGTGATGGGACCAGATGCCATGATCTTCGTTTTTTGAAGGTTGAGTTTTAAGCCAGCTTTTTCACTCTCCTCTTTCACTTTCATCAAGAGGCTCTTTAGTTCCTCTTTGCTTTCTGCCATAAGGGGGGTGTCATCTGCATATCTGAGGTTATTGATATTTCTCCCGGCAATCTTGATTCCAACTTGTGCTTCATCCAGTTGGGCATTTCACATGATGTACTCTGCATATAAGTTAAATAAGCAAGGTGACAATATGCAGCCTTGATGTACTCCTTGCCCAATTTGGAACCGGTTGGTGTTCCATGACCAGTTCTAACTGTGGCTCAAACAAAACCTTGTGGGCACCAGGATGCAGGGACCCCACAAGAGACTGAGCCAGACTTGCCTTTGAGTATTTGGGTGTCTCCTGTGGAGGCATGGGTCAGCAGTGGCCTGCTGCAGGGATAGGGGCTTAGGCTGCAGCAGACGTGGGAGGCTCTGCGTGTGTGTCCCACCATAGAGCCACTGAGCAGACGACCCACAAACTGGAGAACCGTTATGTCAAAGAAGTTCTCACACTGTTGTGAAAGTTCTAGGGCCCACAACAGGTTTTCCAGCATCTGGGGATCTGGAGAGGGACTGAGAACCCTCAGGGAATTTGACTTTGGAGGCCAGAGGGATTTGATTACCAAACTTCCATAGGACTAGGGAAACATACTCTTGGACAGCATGAACAAAACCTTGTGCACACCTGGACCCAGGAGAAAGGAGCAGTGACCTCACAAGAGACTGAACCAGTGTCTGTATGTGTCCAGGAGTCACCAGCAGAGGCGTGAGTTGACAGTGGCCTGCCATGGAGTCAGGGACACTGAATTCTGTAGTCTGGCATAAGTCCTTTTGAAGGAGGTCGCCATTACCAGCATTAACCCTACCATAGTTTGGCTTTAGGCCAAACAATTGGGAGGGAACACAGCCCCACCCATCAACAGACAATTGGATTAAAGATTTACTGAGCATGGCCCTGCCCACCAGAGCAAGACCCAGATTCCCCAGCAGCCAGTTTCTCCTATCAGAAAGCTTCCAAAGGCTCTTTTCCTTATCCATCAAATGGCAGACAGAATGGAAACTACAATTACAGAAAACTAACCCAACTGATCACTTGGATCACAGCCTTGTCTAACTCAATGAAACTATGAGCCATGCATGCCATGTAGGGCCACCCAGGATGGACGGGTCATGGTGGACAGTTCTTACAAAACGTGGGAGAATGACATTGAAACATGTATAATATCATGTATGAAATGAGTCGCCAGTCCAGGTTCGATGCACGACACTGGATGCTTGGGGCTGCTGCACTGGGACGACCCAGAGGGATGGTATGGGGAGGGAGGAGGGAGGAGGGTTCAGGATGGGGAACACATGTATACCTGTGGCGGATTCATTTCAATATTTGGCAAAACCAATACAATATTGTAAAGTTTAAAAATAAAATTAAAAAAAAAAAAGAAAAAAACAAAAAACAAAACGTGGTCTGTTGGAGAAAGGAATGGTAACCCACTTCAGTATTCTTGCCTTGAGAACCCCATGAACAGTATGAAAATGCATTTAAGATTATTTGCATTTTAATATAAATTTTTAAATTGGCTTGGCAATATCAGTAATAAAAACTGATGGAAATATAATTGGAAGTTTGTTAAGTCTACAGAAAAATTGACTTTTTAATGCTATTGTCTTCTATAACTGCCGTATCTCCCATTTGTTATATAACTTTTTTAGGCATATTCTGTAGTTTCTAATGATGGGAGTCTTGCCTGTGATTGTTAATTATTTTTCTGAACTATTTAATATTCTTGAGGCTATTGTAGATACCTTGAGGATATTGCAGAAATTGTTTTCACTTTTTATTCCCCTTGGCTGCACTGCATAGCAGGCATATGGGGATCTTAGTTCCCTGATCAGGGATCAAACCTGCACCCCCTGCCTTAGAAGTGCAGAGTGTTAACCACTGGATGCCCAGGGAAGTCCATAAATTGTTTCCACTTTTGTTTTCCAGTGATGTCACTCTGGCACATAAAAGATATAATTGTTTTTGTTTTGTATTCTCTTATCTTGCCAAATTCACTTATTATTCCAGTAGTTATTTGGTAGATTTCCTAGGATTTTTAGACATACACAATATATCCTACAAACAGATAAGTTTATTTCCCGTATTCTGATCTTTATGCCTTTTATTTCTTTTTCTTACATAAAGAGAAGTGAAGTGAAGTGAAAGTCGCTCAGTCGTGTCCAACTCTTTGCGACCCCATGGACTATACAGTCCCTGGAATTCTCCAGGCCAGAATACTGGAGTGGGTAGCCGTTCCCTTCTCCAACATAAAGAGAAACTTCTAATATATCGTTGAATAAAAATGGTATACATAGATAAGCTTGTCTTTTTCCTAATATTCGGGAAAAAGTGTTCAATGTTGCAGCATTAAATTTCTTACTACCTGTAGGTTTTTCAAATGTGCCTATTTCAGACCTGACCTGGTCCATACCCAGAATTCACAGATGCTACCAGGGAAATAGTGACCTAGTCACTAAATCAGTTCACTCCTATTCTTGGAGGAGTTTTAGTCCATTTAGATCTTATTATTTCCCCAACTCTCTGATGCCTTTAAAAATATGATTTTTGTAATCTACCCCTCTTTTCTTTCATCCTACACAGACACAAAAGCATCTGCATTTGTTTTAAAAGCTGCAGAATATTCCTTGAGTCATAGTTCACTTAGATAGTCATCTAATGATTGACATGGTTTGTTTTCCATATTTCACTATTATAAATAATGTAGCAACAAATGTCATTTCTATGTGTGCCAGTATATCTGTGGAGTAACTGATCAGATCAAAATATCAGTGTATTTTTTAAATTTAATTTTTATTTTAGATTAGATTATGGGGTTTCCCAGGTGGCGCTAGTGGTAAAGAAAGAACCTACCTCCCAGTACAGGAGACTTAAGACTTAAGACACCCTGATCCCTGGGTCAGGAAGATCCCCTGGAGGAGGGCATGGCAACCTACTCCAGTATTCTTACCTGGGAAATCCCATGGACAGAGGAGTCTGGTGGGCTATGGTCTGTAGGGTCGCAAAGAGTCGAACAAGACTGAAGCAATTAAGTATGCACGCACACATTAGGGTATAGTCGATGTTGTGTTAGTTTCAGATGTACAGCAGAGTTATTCAGTTATACATGTTCATATATTCATTCTTCTTCAAATTCTTTTCCCATATAGGTTATTACAGATTATTAAGAGAACATTGTAACTTAGAGTGAAGTGGGAAAATTTGTGTTTTGAGCAGAGGAGTAATGTGATCTGATTTAAATTTTAAGCGGTCACTTTGGGCACTCCGTTAAAAATAAAAACATAAAACTAAAAGAAAAAAGATGATTTGAAGGTTTTGGTAAGAATTCACGCTTGAGACCCTGCTGGCTTGTACCATGGTGATAGCAGTGGAAGTTGGAGAAGTGACTGGATCTCTCTTAAAGGTGGAAGCAGCAGGATTTCCTGGTGAATGGAACGTGGTGTGTGAAGGAATGAAAAGGGTCCGAGGTGACTCTAAAAAGTTAGGCTTGAGAAACTAGAACTTGGACTTACTATCAAGTGAGATGGACAATATTACCTATAATGTGGCCAGAGTGCCTGTACATGTTGCCAAAGGCCACTTTCCTGATGGAAACTTAAGAATTCTCACTTGAGCAAACCTTCAACAATGAAAATGATTCATCTTCTTCTAAGTGTTCAGTAATAAACCACTGAAGGTAGGGAACCTGGGAAGCAACGTAGATGTCTGCATCACTAATGGAAAAATATGAGGCTTCACTATTTTGGGGTATCAGCTATTAGGCCCATAATTGCCTAATAGCATCCAACAGTGTGTTCCAGGAATGATCACATGCCATGCAGATCTGGAAATGACTCATATTGAAGTACTATGAGCCTGACGGTACTTTGAGATATTCATAATAACTGTTGTTGTTCAGTCACCAACTCATGTCCGACACTTTGCCACCTCACGAATTGCAGCATGCCAGGCTTCCCTGTCCTTCACTACCTCCCAGAGTTTGCTCAAACTCGTGTCCATTGAGTCAGTGATGCCAGCCAACCATCTCATCCTCTGTTGCCCCGTTCTCCTCCCGCCCTCAGTCTTTCCCAGCATCAGGGTCTTTTCCAAAGAGTTGTCTCTTTGTATCAGATGGCCAAAGTATTGATGCTTCAGCTTCAGATTCAGTCCTTCTAATGACTATTCAGGGTTGATTTCCTTAAGAATTGACTGGCTTGACCCCCTTTCTGTCCAAGGGACTCTTAAGAGTCTTCTGCAGCACCACAATTTGAAAGCATCAATTTACTATAATGGGATATAAAAGTATGGGTGGTGGTTCCAAAAATATACATGTTGAATGTGGTCCGGGAAAGTCAGTGTGGCCACAGGAGGAAATGAGAATGAGCCTTTGAAGGAAGAAGGTTATAAAACTCATGGGTCCAAGGCAAGGGTCACTGTGTGCTAGGCAAGGCCACAGCAGAAAGAACTCTGTCAGTCAAGATGCAGAAGATGGAACAGAAAAAGCCCCATGCACAGCATTTGTTGGAGTTTCCTCTGAAAAGCAAGGCAAAGCAGGGTAGACAGTTTAGGACTGACGACTCTGAAGAGTTTCTTGGGGCTTTGAGCTCTAGGGTTGGTCTCCAGATGCCCAGTGACTTTTTCTGGGATGATTTAGGGCAGGGATCATACTGGCTTGGCTGTGTCAGAGTTAGACCAGGAAGGGGTTGGTGATATAGACTCAAGATGGGTTGACTTCCATATGAAAGGTATGTTCCTGGTTGGCTGAATCCTTTGCTCTCTCTAATTATCAGCTAGCTCTGAGAGAGCCATTTCTACCCAGTAGTGAGGCCACTGGGCTTCCCTGGTGGTTCAGTGGTAAGGAATCTGCCTGCCAGTTCGATCCCTGGGTCGGGAAGATCCCCTGGAGAAAGAAATGGCTACCCACTACAGTATTCTTGCCTGGGGAGTCCTATGGACAGAGGAGCCTGGCAGGCTACATACAGACCATGGAATCGCAAAAGAGTTGGACTTGACTTAGCAACTCAACAACAACATCGTGAGGCCTCCAAAACTGAACATCATGAATAAGAAAATATAGCTCAAGAAGACAAAAGAATCGTATCAATTTGGGACTTCTGTAAATTTTGGATAGAAGCTATAAAATACTTTTTTGTTAGTGGAATTTGAAAGACTTGTATGGCTTAAAAACAATTAAAATATTCTTAATGTAATGGTTCCTCTTCTCCTCCATTTGTGCTGCCTGTACTTTTCTTTTGAAATATGAGATTGGTTTGTGTTTAAATGTGTTCATTTTGAGTATTCTAAGAAAATAAAAATACATCTTAATCAACCCTTTGTATTTTACCTCTGGTTATTTAAATGTATTCTAGAGAACATTCAAGAGAATTTAAGAGTCGTCATTTGAATAGAAAAAGAAAAAAGAAAATGTAGCTAATGTAATTGACCCTGTGATGAATGGATGCCAAATAGACACCAAATCTAAAAAAGTACAATTGGAACAGTAAGCTCTTTTGAGGTTAGAGTTGTGGGGAAGATTGTGGTTTATTGCCTCCATTCATAATTGAAGAAAATGTTAAATTATAATTAGAGGCCAGTGAAAATAATATCTTTTTCTCCCAGTAAAGTTGTGGACTCCCTGAAGCCAAACTCTGCACTAGAGGATGTTTGTAGGCTCCTAGGAGTGATCTGGGGAGAAGGCAATGGCACCCCACTCCAGTACTCTTGCCTGGAGAATCCCATGGACGGAGGAGCCTGGTAGGCTGCAGTCCATGGGGTCACAAAGAGTCGGACACGACTGAGTGACTTCACTTTGACTTTTTCACTTTCATGCATTGGAGAAGGAAATGGCAACCCACTCCAGTGTTCTTGCCTAGAGAATCCCAGGGACGTGGGAGCCTGGTGGGCTGCCGTCTGTGGGGTCGCACAGAGTCAGACACGACTGAAGCGACTTAGAAGCAGCAGCAGCAGCAGCAGCAACAGGAGTGATCTGATAGAAAAGGTGCAACTGATGGTGTATGAGAGAGAAGGTATCCATGAAGAACAAAGAGACTGTGGGCTCCATATCACAAGTGAAGGAGAGTGGGCATTTCCCAGGGGCAGGACCCTCCATCTGTTGACTTGAGGGGAAGCATGGAGAATGAGTACAAATGGGTACAATTCTTTGCCCTGGTGGTGAGAAGCTGAGAGTGCTCATTTTTCCCCAGTGAGTTACAGGAACACTCATAATGGAGAGGGTTGGGCAGGGTGAACAGGTGAGTCATTTTGGAAAGGGAGAAAGTGAACACTACAGAACTTTCTACTGTAGACATTGTTGAGTGGCCAGAGATTGACAATGAAATCAGTCAGCAGTTTATCTTTTTCTTGAACAAAGTTCAGCCATAGGTTGCTTATAACCCTCCAGGTATCTTGAAAACAGTGTTGGAATATCACAGTGTTTAACCTAATTTCTAACAATTATTTCTGAGTATTATTTCCTACTGCCAGAATGGAAGGTGCAAACAAATAAAAATACGATCAAAAGGAAGGTTAAATATTATGACAGAATAAATTAGGATTTATATAATTAAATTTCACTCCATCAATCAAAATTTATAACTAATTACTAGGAAATGGAAAGCCACTCCAGTATTCTTGCCTGGAAAATTCCGTGGACAGAGGAGCCTGGCAGGTTATAGTCCATGGGGTCGCAAAGTGTTGGATGCGACTGAGCACACATACATTATACATAATCTTAATAGTTTTTATCTTGACTGTAATTTCAGTGTCGGGGTTCTTGAGGAACTCTGTCTTAAGCATAATCCATGTCCAGTAACTTATCTATTAGAAATGCTTACTAATCTGATCTCTACTTATGTGTTTTCTTTCAGTATGGACCAGTATTTACAGTCATTGTTATGGGCACCCGAATGACCTTTGTTACTGAAGAAGAGGGAATTAATGTGTTTCTAAAATCCAAAGAAATAAATTTTGAACTAGCAGTGCAAAATCCCGTCTATCATACAGGTAAACAGTATTTTCAGATAGGCCATTTGAAATACAACATGGAATCCCAAGGGCAGTTCTAGGTAACAAGCACATCTTCACTCCTCTATCAAAAATGAGGCAGACCCACTATTTTATTCTTTAGAGTAGGGATAGAAAAGAGTTTGTGATGAGTTTGGCCTTTGAAAAACAAATTGTGTGCTTAGTTGCTCAGTTGTGTCAATTCTTTGTGGCCTCATGGACTGTAGCCTGCCAGGCTCCTCTGTGCATGGGTTTTTCCAGGCAAGAATATTGAAGTGGTAGCCATTCCCTTCTCCAGGAGAATCTTCCCATCCCAGGGGTCAAAGGCAGGTCTCCTGCATTGCAGGTGGATTCTTTACTGTCTGAACCAAGCCCTAAAAATGAATTATTTGTAGTGTCAAACATTAGGATCTCCACAAGGCATGTAAAAGATAAGGTCACCTCACGTTTACTTGGGAAAATATTGGAATTCATATCCTGTTAACAGCCCCCAAGATGTCACTGACTCTGTTATGCTGCTGTGCATATATTTTACAGGCTATTGCTCTTTGTTTGATCTCATGCTGCACCACTGAGTAAGCCCCGCTCCTTTATTTTGGCTGTGCTCTGTCTTTTGTTGCAGGGCAGGAGACCTCTTTGTGCCATCGGCTCCCTAGTTGCAGTGTGTGCCTTTAGTTACCCCACAGTATGAGGGATCTTAGTTCCCTGACCAGGGATCAAACCCACATCCCCTGCATTGGAAGGCAGATTCTTAACCCCTGGTCCACCAAGGAAGCCCCAGTAAGCTCTTTACTGTGGCATTTCCTGACATAGTCCACAGGGTTATTAAGGTGAGTGGGGCTTGGCTTCATATAATTGGTGCCCTTTCTTTCTTCATCCTCAGAGACTGCTGGACTCAATCAGCATACTTTCAGTGTGACTGTCTGCCTTTATTTCTCCCAAGGATGTGAACATGCATGCTAAGGCCATTTGTCTTCCCAGGAATACAGAGCTGGTTCATTTCACACCTGGTTCTTTTCTCTGCTTTCACAATGCCTGTTCTTGCTTCTAACATCTTTCTTTCCCTTGGCTTCCTTTTTTTGCTTCTTCCTTAGGTTCCTTTTCCTATAGCTTCTTTTATGCATTTCTTGCCATTAAGACATGAAAGTTTGTTTTCAAGGCTGTTAGATCAATAGCATGATTATTAATTTTTGTTGCTTGCATGAAAAATCACAACATGTTGATAACATTTTTGACTTTAATGCTTCTTGACTGTGGCATTCCAGATCAAAGAAATATAAATACTTGGAAGATTCTTGATCTGTAAATTCACATATTCCTTCATAAAAATAATACCAACTTACGTATCAGAGGTATATTGAAATGATCACATTTTTTTTTTCAGCTCTGCCCCCCCGGGGGACTTTCGTATTTAAATATTTCTATTTAACAGATAAAATGTCTTAATATTTACTCATGAGCCAGCTTCTCATTCCTTTTAAATATACCCCTACCACAGAGATGATACATAGTCAAGAAATCTACAAATTATTTTTCATTAATTTATGTGAAATGTAACCTACATATAATAGGATGATGAAATATAAAATTAAAAATTAGTTTTTAAAAAACTTATTTCAAAGATAATTAAAGAGGATTAAAGAAAAATATAAAGGAATAATGAGTTCAAAAATTCATACTCTTTAACACCCAGACCAGACCAGGTGTGTCATGAAAGGAGCATGAACACTGAGATAAAGGGAATGATGGAACAGTGTGGGGAATTCCCTGGTCGTCCAGTGGTTAAGCGTTCACCTTCCAATCAAAGGGATGCAGGTTTGATTCCTGGTCTGGATGCTAATATCCCACATGCCTCATGGCCAAAAAACCAAAACATAAAGCAAAAACAATATTGTAATAAATTCAATAGAGACTAAAAATGATCCACCTTAAAAAAAAAAGTCTAAAAAAAAAAGGGGGGGTGGGAAACAGTGGGGCCAAAGCTATTCATGGAGTTAGGAAGATCCTGCTGGTGGAGACAATATTGAAGATACTTAAAGGAGAAAAGAAGTCAGAAGGAGAGATGTATATCTTATAGGTGTGTAAGGGAAGAGAGGGTTGTTGTCAAAAATAGATAACATTCAGAGCAGATAGAACAGCTCATGAAGATGGTGAGATGTAAAACAGAGTGTCTTTTACCCGGAATATATATTTGGAGGGCGAAGACACTGGAAATACCATTGGAGAGCTGGAAAGAGGGTAGAAGGTCTTGCAAACTTTGTTAAGGCTTTCACCATCTCACAGTCTATGTTGACTCTTCACCTTTGGCTCTAGTTCCTGCTGATCAAGACATATTGACTGTTTACTTTAAGAAGGGGTTGCTTCTTTTGAAAAGTGTTTTCTCTGTTTATAGCATCCATCGCAAAGAATATCTTTTTAAAACTGCACGAGAAACTTTATATCACGGTGAAAGGGAAAATGGGGATTTTCAACCTATACAAATTCACTGGACAATTGACTGAAGAATTACAGGAACAGTTGCAGAATTTAGGTACTCACGGGACCACAGACCTGAACAAGTTTATGAGGTAAATCAGTGCCTTGTTATTTTTGTTTTGTTTTCTTTTTTTGGAGTAAGAAAGTTTGAAGCCTGTATGTTGGACCTGAAATACTATGTGGTGGATTATGAAATCTACCTTACTAAGCAATTAAAACATTCTGTTGATCTTTTAAATTCTAATTAATGGGCAGTTTTCATTTAGTACTTCAATTTGAAGTTAAGCAAACAAATCAATAGATCCTAGGCGGCGCTAGTGGTAAAGAACCTGCCTGCCAGTGCAGGAGATGTAAGAGATGGGTTCAATCCCTGGGTTGGGAAGATCCCCTGGAGTGGGGCATGGCAACCCACTCCAGTATTCTTGCCTGGAGAATCCCATGGACAGAGGAGCCTGGCAGGCTACAGTCCATGGGGTCACAAAGAGTTAGATACAACTGAAGCAACTTAGCAGGCATATATAATAATTTCATCTTAGTCATTCCTTACAATTCTGTATGTTCTACATGAGTTTCCTTCATATAATTGTCATGTATCCATCAGAATTTTGATAAAGCATTCAGTGCAATTTGTGATTATTAGAACAAGAGGACATTGAGAGGAGAGGAGAGAGGAGAGGATTGCAAAGTAGAGGACAAGGTTCCAGGAGATGTTTGTGAGACTTCACAAGGTGGCTGAGCCAAACCCACCATGGGCCTCAGGACTGAGCCCAGAGTCCTCTGAGAGCAGAGATGCTGAGACAGTGAGACAGGAAAGGACAGTATGGGGAGCCAGGTAGCGCTCAGTTATGTTCTGGAGCTTTCTGACAAATGTCAGGGCTGAGCATGGGAGCCATGTGAAAAATCCCCGCCACATGCAGGGAGATTTGGTAAATTGAAGTTACCAGTGAGGCACTTTTCCATCTCAGGGGGATGCCCTGATACTGGAGGCAGGATTCAACTGTTCAGACTCGTAAAGCACAACAACATTTAACATTTTGTTAGAAGTCTAGAAATAGAGACAGAAAAAAAAAATGAAAACAACCAACCAACCAAACTTTTGACATGCCTAATATATACAACAAAACAAAACAGATTCTTGAATAACTTTGGGACTGTGACAGAAGGAGATCCTGAGAATTTTCTGTAAAGGAGAGATGGCAAACAAAAATGGAAGAAACAGTACTTAGTGTTACTAATCTAGAACATATTAATAATATTTGATATTCTTTTACATAAATATTCCACAGTAATTTTATTCACTTGAGGGAAAACTTACTGATAACAGATAACGTAGACTTCAGAAATATTCACAACCTAAAAGCTGAGAGTTATGTTTTGTTTGGTGGGAATTTTTAGGATTTCAAGCCCTAAAATTTCAACTTCATCTTGAGTTACCCTTAGAGAACTGCTCTGAAAAGGTGAGACCAGGAGCCAGGTCATATAGAAGTTTTGCAACAAAGGACAGGTAGTCTGAACATCTATCAGAAGATTTTTATTAATCAAAGAAAACCACATGTCTCAGGAATTTAGCACTTTTCTATGTTTGGGAATATGCAAGAGCCTGGGCTTACTGAAATCATTCCTTTGATACACACCTCAGCTCTCTGGGGCTAATATCCCGTGTTTTCACATCTTGAGGCTCCTGGGGCTCCCTGCAGGGAGTGGCTGCAGTCTGAGGGCTGCCAGATGGCAGGTATTCTTTTCCTTCCTGAGTTTCCTCAGGGCTCGCCAGCTCACCATCAGTGGTGGCTATAGGTGCTGATGACTATGATATCCTTTGTTTACTGATATGGCAGGAAATATTCCATTTCTCACTACTTCATTTGAATTTTCAGTATGGTTCAAAGTCATAAGATCCTGGGAGATATAGGAATTTGGTGACTAATATTGCCCTTGATTCTTTGTTTGGTTATTTTTTTGCTGCTGTCTAAAGGTAAGAGCAGTATCTTGGTTATTGTTGTTATTTGCTAAAAATAAATGCTTGTTGAAATTGTGTTGAATTTTTCTGTGTATCAGCTTGATGAGGACAGAGTATAGGGACAAAGTAGGTGATTAAATAGTTAATCCCAGTAGGGGATTGCAAGTAGAATAAAATGTGGGAGGCCCCTGTAAGTTAATGATTACTCAAGAAAACAGATTTACGTAACCATGAAACCAGGCAGGCTTGCTTAGCAGCAAAACCGTGCACAGAAGCACAAGACATGCCCCCAAACAATATAACAATGGTGGCATGAGACCCTCTTCCAGCTCAGTGAGCTCAGTAAGTTAGGACACGCTCTCTGTACACATAAAAAACAATAATTTATGGACGTAGCTTGACCATGTAGGGACAAGAAAACTCCCCTGCCCAACCAGCAGGAGGAACTGATGATGGAAGCATGACATCTGCTCAAGAAAAAGAAGGTCTTCTCAGCTTCCCCACTTTTCCTTTGATTATAAAACTGTAGCCCAGTAAGTTCTTGGGTTGTAGCCTCCTCTGACCCACTACTCGTAAGCCTCACAAGCATCCTATCCTAATAAGTCACTCCTTATCTATCACTCTGCCTCTCGCTGAATTCTTTCTGTGCTGAAATGTAAAGAACTATGGTACCAGAGCTCTTCAGAGCCCCCCTGAAGCACCACCTAAGAGTTTTAAGCTCACATTTATCAGGATCGAACAATACTTGCTTAGAAAGCATTTGAAAATCTTTAGATAAATAAGACCCCAATTTTACCCCCAAGTTATCTTGAGCACAGTAACCAAATATTAAAAGCTCTTAAGAGTGACTTCCCCCCACTAAATTTATCACATATGATTGCGTGCATGCGTGTGTGCTAAGTCCCTTGAATTGTATCTGACTCTTTGCTACCCCATGGACTGTAGCGCACCAGGCTTCTCTGTCCATGGAATTCTCCAGGCAAGAATACTGGAGTGGGTTGCCATTTCCTCTTCTAGGGGATCTTCCCAACCCAGGGATCGAATTGACGTCTCTGATGTCTCCTACATTGGTAGGCAGGTTCTTTACCACTGCGGCCTTGGCAGCCCCACATTTGATTGTCCGCCCCTAGTATACAGCTGCTCAGTAATAGCTCCTTGTATCCCGTGCCTTTCTTCCTTGGTCATTGGCTCTGACATTTTATGTGTTTCTATCTTTGCAGGCACCTGCTTTACCCAGTGACAGTGAACATACTCTTTAAAAAAGGTCTGTTTCCCACAGACGAGAGGAAAATCAGGGAGTTTCATCAGCACTTTCAAGCTTACGATGAAGGTTTCGAATACGGGTCCCAGTTGCCAGAATGCCTCCTCAGGTAGACAGCCATTTCCTGTACTAATTCCCTTTTCAAGCTCCCCTCAGCCGTTAATATTTGTCACTCCTTTCTTTGTTCTAAGTAGATGTAACAGCAGTTTACATGGAAGAGACAGAAGCTAATTCTTATGACCAGTTAGGTGTGTGTGTGTGTGTGAATTGAGGGAGGAACTAAAGAAAAGTGATGGATTATTTCTTCAGTCTCATTTTGAGGAGCAAAAACAAGAGGGGAAGGGGAGAATACGAGAACAAAATGAAGAGCCTGTTTTGAGACCTTCTGTGTCGTTTCCCTTCTATGCCATTTCCAGCTTACTCTTACCAGTCATTTCTGCATTATCACGTGTGACTTGGGTCAGAATCAGACTTTGTCCATATTCTCCCCTGAGGCAACAGTAGTTGTGGTCAATTGTATTTCTCACGATTGGCTCAGATAAAAGTTTATGAAACACTTTGATTAGAAAGTACTGTGATTTTTTTTTTTTTTTTTAGTTTCTTGGCAGTTGGTCTACACTGATGACTGGTCAGAAAAGATTAAAAATTTTGCTCTTAGTCAGTTTGCTTTACCTCATTTAACCTAATCACAGGTCGCTGTGCTAGTTTTTCATCCTCCTGAGACTGGCAACAGCCAGAGTAAACTTAGGCTGAGCAAGTCGTCGGCCCTGTTTTCTCATTCAGCACCTGTCTCCTAGGAATGCAAGCATTTCTTTGCAAAAGATACTAAAATGTGGCTGCCTTGCCCCCTCAGTTTTCCTTGGGTACTGATAAATCTGAAGGAAGACCTCTCATGAAGTTCCCGCTGAAAAAGAAGACGTTAGGAGAATTAAGATTCCATAGATAGTGTCCCTTTTCTGCTGTGATCTATTACTTCTAGAGTGCTTTTCAGTTAATTTATACACGTATTCTTTCTCACCTAGAAACTGGTCAAAATCCAAAAAGTGGCTTCTAGCACTTTTTGAGAAAAACATTCCAGATATAAAAACACACAAATCTGCAAAAGAAAATTACCCGGTAAGTTTTCCTTAGCTTTTTTTGTGGTTGTTGTTGTTGCTAAAAATCATGAAACGCCTTAGATACCATTTTGCCATCCTTGTGTTGGATGTTTACATACGTTATTTTATTATTACATCCTCACAACAGGGAGGGAGGAATTAGCCCTATTTTCCATAAACGAAAAACTGAGACTACAGATAACAAAATAACGCAATAGTCTGAGTTCCTTTTTAAATTGATTTACGGTGGCACAGTGGTGAAGAACCCGCCTGCCAGTGAGGGAGATGTAAGAGATGCCAGTTCAATCTCTGGGTTGGGAAGATCCCCTGTAAGAGAGCATGGCAACCCACTCCAGTATTCTTACCTGGAGAATCCCATGAACAGAGGTGCTTGGCAGGCTAGGGTCCATAGGGTCACAAAGAGTTGAACATGATTGAAGTGATTTAGCATACACACATTGATTAGAGAGTTGTTTGTGTCCACAGTCACAGGTGGGAGTTACAGCCAGTTAGGCAAAGATAATAAAGCTTGACAAAGTTGACTTTTTTCCCTGAGGTCACCACCACTCATTGTTTCTCTTTTCAAATGCAGCCAGGTAGTATGATATACAACTTAAGGAGCAAGGCACCAGGAGTCACTCTTCTAAGTGTCCTGGATCTACTGCTCTCCACGTGTGGTCCCTAGACCAATGGTACCAATATCACTTGGGAACCCCTCAGGCAGAAACCCTGGGAGCCAAGCCATCTGTGGTTTAATGCACCTTCCAGATGGTTCTGATGCTTGCTAATGCATGGTTCTCAGTCCTGACCGCTCATTAGAATCCCTGGAAGCTTTGGAAAACTACCCGATTCTCTAGACTCACCCTCGGAGGCTGGACTTCCTTTTGGCCTGGACTGCCTGGACTCAAATCCAGTCACTGCTCTGTGACCTTGGATGTGGTGCCTAACCTCTTGGTCTCAAGTTTTGTCACCTACTTCATAGAGTGTGGGATCCAGTGAGTTAATATTTGGAAAGCACTTGGAAGAGAGTAAAGACTGTGTAAGAATTTATCATTGTTATCATCATTGAAGAAATCACTTCCTATCTTTTAGCACTTAAAGATGATATCAAATATTTTTGTTCGTTTGCTTTTAGTTAACAATAGCAAGTGTTATTTTAAACAACTCTGCTTAACACTGGAGGGGAAGTTCACTTTAGAAAAAAAAAGGAATGTGTGAATGTTTGGGGATCTCCCTCTTGAATAGAGGGGATAGAAAGTTAGACTGGGTACCAGGACAGCTGGAGAATTAAATTGTTTAATGCAAACAATCTTTGCTGTATATCTTAAGCTGTCATTATATTCTGCAAGGCATTTCTGAAAAGACAGAAAAGGGGGAAAATCACATTGCCTTTTATTTTCTTAAATTAAAAAAATAATAATACAGTAAAGTACAAAAAAAATATAATCACCATATACACATTATTCAGAATTAAACAGTCAACAGTTACCCAAAAGGAAAGGAAGTTAGACTGGGATGCCCTTCACTGACAAACTTTGTCTCAGCTAAGAATTCTGTTTTACAAACAGATCTAGATAAACACATTTTTCTTTGCATTATTTTCCAGGATTTAGAGGCAAAACCATCTGTGTATAAAAGCTGGACCCAAGTAGATCTGTAATCTAGGAGCCTATAAAACAGGGGTTTTAATGCCCCAGTTAAAACTTGCCAGGATTCCCTTGTGGCTCAGCTGCAAGAATCCACCTGCAATGTGGGATACCTGTGTTCTATCCCTGGATTGGGAAGATCCCCTGGAGACAGGAAAGGCTACGCACTCCAGTATTCTGGCCTGGAGAGTTCCGTGGACTGTATAGTCTATGGGGTAGCAAAGAGTCGGACGTGACTGAACGACTTTCACCTCACTTCACTTAAAACTCCCCACTGACAGTAATTCTAGAATAGCATTTATTTTTCTTACTCTGAAGAAATGAGATACTTTAATCATAAGTACTTGAACTCCCTCTTTGAATAAAGACAGATTTTGAACTTTGGTGAAGCTTATTCAGTGTTTATGGCTGGAACTGAATTCAGTTTGAACACTCATGAGCTGTGTGACTTCATTTTTTTAAAAAGGCCCTTTCTAAACAAGAGATGCAATCTGCTGGATGACAAAGAGCTTGTGGAGGTAGATCTGGCAACTTTATGGGTCGTGGAGGAAACTGGAGGTGGTGGGAACTTTGGTGGAAGAGGAGGCTATGGTGATGGAGGTGGTGGCAGCAGAGGGAGTTATGGAGGGGGTGATGGTGGATATAGTGGATTTGGAGGTGATGGTGGCAGCTATGGCGGTGATCCTGGTTATAGTAGTAGAGGAGGCTATGGTGGTGGTAGACCAGGATATGGAAACCAAGGTGGTGGATATGGTGGTCGTGGTGGAGGATATGATGGTATCGATGAAGGAGGACATTTTGGAGGCAACTCTGGTGGTGGTGGAAACTCTAATGATTTTGGAAATTATAATTGACAACAGCAATCAAATTATGGACCCATGAAAGGGGGCAGTTTTGGTGGAAGAAGCTCGGGCAGTCCCCATGGTGGCAGTTATGGATCTGGTGGTGGAAGTGGTGGATATGGTAGCAGAAAATTCCAAAAACTCAGAAGAAAAGGACTACAGTTCTTAGCAGGAGAGAGAGTGAGGAGTTGTCAGAAAAGCTGCAGGTTACTTTGAGACAGTTGTCCCAAATGCATTAGAGAAACTGTAAAAATCTGCCACAGAAAGAACGATGATCCATAGTCAGAAAAGTTACTGCAGCTTAAAGAGGAAACCCTTCTGTTCAGGACTGTTATATCCACAGTTTGCAAAAAGTGCAGCTACTGATTAATGCAATGTAATGTCAATTACAGAGAAGGCAATGGCACCCCACTCCAGTACTCTTGCTTGGAAAATCCCATGGACGGAAGAGCCTGGTGGGCTGCAGTCCATGGGGTCGCTAAGAGTCGGCCATGACTGAGTGACTTCACTTTCACTTTTCACTTTCATGCATTGGAGAAGGAAATGGCACCCCACTCCAGTACTCTTGCCTGGAAAATCCCATGGACGGAGGAGCCTGGCAGGCTGCAGTCCATGAGGTCACTAAGAGTTGGACATGACTGAGCGACTTCACTTTCACTTTTCACTTTCATGCATTGGAGAAGGAAATGGCAACCCACTCCGGTGTTCTTACCTGGAGAATCCCAGGGATGGTGGAGCCTGATGGGCTGCCGTCTATGGGGTCGCACAGAGTCGGACACGACTGAAGCGACTTAGCAGCAGCAGCAGCAGCAGCAACAGCAGCAATGTCAATTAGATGTTACATTCCTGAGGTCTTTTATCTGTTGTAGCTTTGTCTTTTTCTTTGCATTACATCAGATATATTGCCCTGTAAATTGTGGTAGTGGTACCAGGAATAAAAAATTAGGGAATATTTAACTTTTCAAAAATAAAATTTGTTTCTGTTTTCCTCCAGCAGTGTTCACACAGAGTTTATGTCTTTATACCAACAATCTTTTAAAAAACATGAGCTAAGAAGAAAATAAAAGATTTTGTTGTCTTTTACTGTATAAGTGGATTTCAATGACCGAGGGTTTTTTTGTTTTTTTTTTGACTGCACCGAGTCTTAGCAGCAGCATGTGGGCTCTAGTTCCCTGACCAGGGATTGAACCCAGGGCCTCTGCATTGGGAGCCCAGAGTCTTAGCCACTGGACCACCGTGGAAGTCCCTCAATGGCCTAGTTAAGCAAAAGACTAGAAGAAGATTTTTTTTTTAATATTATACACACTCTTATCACATCATAATTTTATCATATTTTAACTTGAATGTTGTCTCCCGTGTTATTCTGCTGCTGCTAAGTCGTTTCAGTTGTGTCCGACTCTGTGCGACCCCAGAGACGGCAGCCCAACAGGCTCCCCCGTCCCTGGGATTCTCCAGGCAAGAACACTGGAATGGGTTGCCATTTCCTTCTCCAATGCAGGAAAATGAAAAGTGGAAAGTGAAGTCGCTCAGTCGTGTCCGACTCTTAGCGACCCCATGGACTGCAGCCCACCAGGCTCCTCCGTCCATGGGTATGGAGGCAGGCAAGAGTACTGGAGTGGGGTGCCATCTCCTTCTCCCATGTTATTCTAGATACATATTAAACTAATGTTTTTATTTTAAAAGACTGTGCCACAGAATAGCCTATCAAGAGAATGAAATATATCTGTAGGATTTTCAATGAAACATTAACTTTGTACCATAACAACTTGCATTGTAAATCTGATAGAAATCAGAAGTAAATGAAATTTATACTTAAACTATTTTCAAACCTGCTAATCCATTGTTACAAAAACAATAAGACATCACTAACATGTGTGGGGTGCTTACTGTGTCCCAGCCATACTATTACACATTTCACAAATTCACTACTCATTTATTTTTCACAACAACTTCAATACCTGGAAAACAAGGGATTGTTAAAACCAGAAAGCCAGGGTTAATCACTTTTGAAACAGAACATTCTTTGTAAGTAACAGGAACAGCCTCTAGTCATGTGTTTGCTTTGATAGTGATGTAATTGGTGTTTTCCATATTATAGAATCTGAAGAAAAACCACTGCATTCTAGCGTAGTGCACTTCTCCAAATGCCGAATCCATGCGTTAAGGACTGAGTCTCTAAGGGGCAGCATAGCCCTAGTGGCTAAGATTGTCCCTAAAGGGCTTTCCTGGTGGCTCAGATAGTAAAGAAAAGAATCTGCCTGCAATGCAGGAAACCTGAGTTCGATCCCTGGGTTGGAAAGATCCCCTGGAGAAGGGAATGGCTATACCCACTCCAGTATTCTTGCCCGGAGAATTCCATGGACAGAGGAGCCTGGCAGGCTACAGTCAATGGAGTCTCACAAAGAGTCAGACATGACTAAACAACTTTCACTTTCAAAGGGTAGATAGTCTAGTAGCTAAGATTGTGGGCACTGGAGCCAGGGGCCAGACTCCCAGGATTCAATCCCAGCTCAACCAGTGACAATCTGTATGTCTCTAGCAAAGCTCCCCAACTTAATTGTGCCTTCATTTCCTCAAATGTAAAACAGTGAAAATAACAGATCTACTCCTTAGAGCTGGGGTGAGCACTGAATGCTTTGATCCCTGTGAAGCCCTTAAAACAGTACTTGCCTTCCAAAGCAGTGACTACTGTTATTTCTATTGCCTATTTAAGATTCACAGTGCACAAGTAAGTTTAATGGAAATGTTACAATGTCTAAGTTTCTTCATGGTGATGGAGATGACCACTGGCAGAGGCAAATCTGGGAAACCTTCCAATGAAGGAAATGCTTTCATGGAATTTGTGTGATGACCCGAGAACAGCCACAGTAGGTGGCCTTGGATGTAGCCCTGATCTGACCTGGCACCGTCCATGTCAAATGTCAGTTCTCTGCATAGTTTTAGAGTATTGTAATATTTATAATATACTGATTTAGACACAACCAACATGCCCTTCAGTATGTAAGTGGGTAAATGGATAAGCTGTGCTACCTACAGAGAACAGAGTATTAGTGCTAAAAAGAAATGAGTTATCAAGCCATGAAAAGACATGGAGGAACCATAAATGCATATTACTAAGTGAAAGAAGCTAGTATGAGAAGGCTATGTACTGTCTGATTCCAATTATGTGACATTTTGGAAAAGGCAAAACTATGAAGAAAGTAGAAAGATCAGTGGTTGTTAGGGACTGGGCAGAGATGAGTAGACAGAGCCTAGGGGATGTTTTAGGGACATGAAAATACTCTGTGTGATATTGTAATGACAATAGATGTCATTATGCATTTGTCCAAAGCCATAGAGTTTACAACACCAAGAATGAATCCTAAGGTAAGCTATACACTTTAGATGATTATGATATATCCATTTAGTTTCATCCTTGGTTAAAAAAAAAAATGTACAGTTCTGGTAAGCGATGCTGACAACAATGGAGAAGCTACGCAGATGTGGGGGTGAGGGTTATATGAGAAATTTCTGTACTCTCCTCTCAATTTTATTGTAAACCTATAACTGCTCTAAAAAATAAAGTGTTTAAAAAAATTAAGCCAGGATTTGAACCAATGTGGTAAAAGTATTGAACCTCAGAGTCCCTACTTCCAATCACTATTCTACCAGTAAGTATGTAAATCCCTTAGCATGCCTGAAATCGCAAACCTAAGAAAAGCAAAAATAGTATCTTTCAGATTAAAGAAAAATGTTCTTTTCAGATTAAAGAAAGATGATCTTTATTAATATCAGTCTTGGTCACATAGCTCTGGTTTGACAATATTTCTTTTTTTTTTTTTTTTTTAAACAGACTGTAATGCAGGCTGTACTGGACCTCCTAGAGATGGAAGCAAATGAACAAAAGAGTCCTAATTATGGGCTCTTACTACTTTGGGCTTCTCTGTCCAATACTGTCCCTGTAAGTATATTAGTAAAGGAAGGCATGCATTTCTGTCTACTGTACTTTCAGTTTTTCCCTTCCTTTTTCTTCCTTTTTTATAATTTATTTATTTGTTCATTTATTTTTGGCTGTGTCAGGTCTTTGCTGCTGTGCGGACTTTTCTCTAGTTGCAGAGAGCAGGAGCTACTCTCTCGTTGCAGGGCGTGGGCTTCTCATTGCAGTGGCTTCTCTTGCTGCAGAGCACAGGCTCTAGCGTGCAGGCTTCAGCAGCTCCCAGACTCTGGAGCACAAGCTCAGGAGTTGTGGTGCACGGGCTTCATTGCTCCACGGCCCGTGGGATCTTCCTGGACCAGGGATGGTACCTGTGTCTCCCTGCATTGGCAGGTAGATTCTTTACCACTGAGCCACTAGGGAATTTAAAAAAAAAATTTTTTTTTTTTTCACATGTTATGGGGAAGAAAATGACTGTAATGGATTTGGTTGTGAGATAGGAAAACAAAACTAAGTGCCTAAGCAAATCTGTTAAGATCACAAAGGAGACACAGCAGATATCTGAAATGCATTCTGTTCTTTGTAAGGCAGCATGTAAGAGGCTAAGGGAAAACTTCGCACTTTGGGGGCAGATGTGACAACACCTGTGTATGGAGCACTTTCTGTACTTTCCATGTTGGGCAACGTGCTTAATATCAGTGCTGCAAAGATGAGTAAGTCTTGACCCCTGCCATTTATTGGGGAGAGCGTAGATAAATGGGTAGTTCAGTTAAAATTGAGCTGAATCCAGGTATCCTAGCCACAGCATAGGATCTTATGGAGGTAACAGACTCTGATCCTCCGTTCCCTTATTGGTAAAAAGGGATAGTAAAAGTCCTAGTGTGGTCCTAGGTTTGAGCCTTTTAATAGTCCATAACCCTCATTTTCTACAAGATTACTGTGAGGATTCAGTGAGATAAACCAGCTGCTACCCAGGGATCATGAGTTCTTTGTCTTCCCTTGAACCCATTCTTCTGTGTATCCTTCCTGTTGGCATGATGTGGACCTGAAGCCTCCCCATGAGTGAGCTGGTGACATTAGAACTTACCATACTTCTAAAGAAAGAGGAGTGTGTGTGTGTGTGTGTGTGTTTCTTTTGCAGTCACAGATAAGATTTATTATAGCAGAAGGATACAAAGCAAAATCAGCAAAGGAAAAAGGGGAGTGGGGGGGTTGAAGCCCAGAGAGAACCAGGTACAAGCTTCCAAGAGTCTTCTCCCTGCAGGGTCACGCAAGACACACATCATTCCTCCAGCAATTAAGTTGTGACAAACTTTGGGAAGTGTTATGAACCAGGGAAGCTCATTAGAGACTCGGTGTCCCAGATTTTCTTGGGGGGTTGATCACAAAAGCACCCTCTGCCTAGCATCATCAACATTCCAGACTCTCAGAAGGTATTCCTTATAAGCATCATTGTTTGCACAAAAATGTAGATGCACCGAGCTCCTCTTAGCAGTTCGGGTGGTGGGGATGAGAGCAGAGATTTTTGAACTGTTTCCTTTTAAAACTGTTATGAATTAGAATAAAGCTACAAGACTTGTCTGACACTTCATGATCGATGCACAACTGTTTCCTGTGTCAGGAAGACTTTATGTTAGCTTAAGTTGCACTTATATAATTTGAGAGTTTAAAGGTTAAACTTTTTATGTGTTTGTTTTCTACTAAACAGGAACTTTTAACCCACGTATAATGTTAAATGTATTCTTTTTTCTTCTAACAAATAGAAATAAGATGTGTTAAGTATTATTTGTTTCTCCTTCCTCTGGTAAAAGTTATGGAAGGCTTTCTAAGTATCAATATTTTGGTTTCCTGTAACCCATTATAAAGAAAGTGAAAGTTGCTCAGTCATGTCCAACTCTGCGAGCCCATGGAGTATATAGTCCATGGAATTCCCTAGGCCAGAATACTGAAGTGGGTAGCTGTTCCCTTCTCCAGGAGATCTTCCCAACCCAGGGATCAAACACAGGTCTCCCACATTGCAGGTGGATTCTTTACCAGCTGAACTGCAAGAAGGGAAGCCCAAGAATACTGGAGTGGGTAGCCTATCCCTTCTCCAGTGGATCTGCCCAACCCAGGAATCAAGCTGGGGTCTCCTGCATTGCAGGTGGATTCTGTAAAGAGCAGAAATAGAAATTCTGGCTTCTCTGTTCGAGTGTGTGTCAGTCACTAAAATATATATTTCATCTAGGGTAGGAGAAATTAAAAACAGTCTACCCTTTCCCTTTCTTTATGTACCTCTAATACTATTCTCTGATTTTTCCTTGTGCAGTTCTTTTGGAAACTGATTAAGCTAGAGCAAAATTAAAAGGCAGATATCAAAAGCAACTTCCAAAGCAGCAACAAAACAGTCACTCCTGTCACAGGATTAATTTTCAAGATCTCATTAGAAAGGACCCCCTGGAAGAAAGGGACACAAAGCCCCATTGATCTGACCCAGGGGAAGTCAGTTTTTTGGAATCTGTTCCTGGCACTGGTGCGAAAGAATTTAAATCAATAATTTCAGAAAGCAAGTGTCTGATGATCAGTGAAAGTTCTGTCTTACTGGTTCTTGTTGGCACTTCTAAGAGGGAGCTGGCATGTAGGCAGAGACCCTGAACTGGCTTTCGAGTCAAGTCCAATGCCAAATCACAGCGTCATATGAGAGTGGGCCATTGTTTAACTTCGAGCCGTATGTCCATATCTATAAGATAGGATGAATGTTATCTGCCTCATAGGATATTGTGAGCATTATGTTTTTAAGGAGTGGCAAGTGCCTTATAGTCCCTGGCTCAAAAAGCATTCACTTTCTTTTCTTATAAAAAGCAACACCATGGTTTCAATCAGTCATTTTGTTCAGTGGCCAACTAATAATGAACTGCCTTGGCTTCCAAAACTTGACCTCTCAGATGCCCTAGGGTGAGAGTAGCTACTGCTGTTCCCAGCTTCTATAATCTCCCACCGTGGCCTGGAGAGCCTCCAAAAGCCCTGCCAGAGGTGTGGATTATGGGGCCTGTGCTTCCCTGGTGCCTGGATCATATTCTACTCTCTGCTGTGTCTCAAGGGCCATGGAACTCAGAGCTCAGGCGTCAGATGGGCTTGGTACAGGGCACCAGGAGGCTCTGTTATGAGACCAAGGTCTTGGTGAACTTCGGTGGACTGGTCCAAGACATTAACCATGATTTATGAAATTATTTCTACAGGAAACCCATTTCCAAAGTCCAAGAAATTCCTGACTACCAAATAAACTTTTCAGGACCATTGTTCCAAACCAATCACAAAGTTGATGTTTTACCTGTTCAATCTGCTTCTCTGAAGCTCTTTCTAACCACTTTCAGTGGTGACGATCCCCCACCCCTCCCCAACCCCACCCTCAATTCCCACAGCATTTATTGTCTGTACCATCTGCTGCCTGTATATTTAGCTCATTTTTTTCTCTTGTCTCTCTCTCATACTTTCAACAGACGTGAAAGTCCTTTGGGCAGGAAGTATATCTTCTGTAAGTTTTGTGTTTACCATGGTTGGTGGAAGACTCTGTGGCCAGTTATAGAGATTCCGTCAATATTTGTTAAGTGTTTCATTTGTTGGTTGGTTTGTTTTAATTTGGCTGTGCTGGGTCTGAGCTGTGGCACACGGGATCTTCGGTCTTGGTCACGCCATGTGGAATCCTTAGCTGCAGCGTGCGAACTCTCAGTTGTGGAATGTGAGATCTAGTTCCCTGACCAGGGATCCAACCTGGGCCCGTGGCATCGGGAGCTCAGAGTCTTAGCCACTGGATAAGCGGGGACGCCCCCTAGTAAATCTAGTTCTGAACGGAAGAACAAATGAGGCTGAAAAACACTCTCAGTTCATCTTGTCCCTGACTCAACGGGCAGAGCTTTCCTCCCCATCTCTTCTTTCCTATATTCTTACCTTTTCAAGATGATGGAGAGGCATTTTGGTGGCTGCTTCTGAAGCTCAGTGAGTCCAGTGGTCCTTCTTCTTTTTCCCTAGCCCTCACCATGGATATGACCCCTCTGACAAAACATGAACTGGTATTTTTGGGAGAAGTTTTGAACTCTTTTGCCAAATGTGGTGCACAACAATCCCAAGGTCATGTATTCTTATTTGTTGATTCAGTAATGTGTATAAACTTCTTACGCATCATTGCTCTTCTCTGTCCCTTTCTGTTTAAAAGAGTGATTTTTTTAATTTAAAAGATTTTATGTAGAATATAATATAGATTTTTAGAAGAAAATCTGTTAAGAAAAGAGGCATCAAACACAGTAACTAACACCACTATACAACCATTTATAGTTTAACTGAATTCCTTGAGTTTGCTTTAAAAATAAGTAATAGCCAATTTTAGTCAATCTCTAAAACTGTAATTAACCACATAAAACTTTATTTTTTTTAATTTGTTTATTTTTATTTATTTTTTTATTTTATTTTTAAACTTTACATAATTGTATTAGTTTTGCCAAATATCAAAATGAATCCGCCACAGGTATACATGTGTTCCCCATCCCGAACCCTCCTCCCTCCTCACATAAAACTTTAAACCCCTCTTTTGTATATCTGAAAATCTATGCAGTATCACTAAGATGTATTTTTCCCGCACTTGAACTCTGAGTCTTTAATTAACAAGTCCTACTGTATAGCATAGGGAACTATATTCAATATCCTGTATAAACCTTAATGGAAGAAATATGAAAATATATGTAATATTGTATTAATTTCTGCTGTATGGCAAAGTGATTTAGTTGTATATACGTGTATACATGCTTCCCAGGTTGATCAGTGTTAAAGAATCCACCTGCCAAGCAGGAGACATAAGAGACACAGGTTCAATCCCTGGGTCTGGAAGATCCCCTGGAGGAGAAAACGGCAACCCACTCCAGTATTCTTGCCTGGGAGAATCCCGTGAACAGAGGAGCCTGATGGGCTACAGTCCATGCAGTCACAAAGAGCCGGACACAGCTACAGCAACTGAGCATGCGTGCACCCACATGTATACATATATGTACAAATACATATAACTAAATCACTTTGCTGTACAGCAGAAATTAATTCAACATTATAAATCAATTTTACTTCAATACAATAAATTTAAAAAAAAAACAGATTGAGTATGTAGTGGCTATTAATTAAATCCAGTAATTCCAGTAATTCAGCACTTCCCCTATCGATAATGTAGAAAGGGCCCATGTCGGGAGAAGGTGATGAGAGCTCACTGAGCATGTTTCCTCTAAAAATGAACTAGTTGATATCTTGGGTAAGTGTGTCCTAATCCGAATACACCACACAAAGTAAGTGGGTCTTGGGCTTGTAGAGGCCTCAGTTCTCTGTTCACTTTGCTTGTGTAAACAGCACTGTGTTTATCCCCACAGTATCAGTCTACTGTCACAAAGGGGACAGCAATGAGTAGGATGGAATTTGGTTTTGTCCAGGCACTTCCCTGGTGGTTCAGTCAGTAAAGAATCTGCCTGCAATGCAGGAGACCTGAGTTCGATCCCTGGGTTGGGAAGATCCTCTGGAGGAGGGCATGGCAACCCACTCCAGTATTCTTGCTTGGAGAATCCCCATGGACAGAGGAGCCTGGCAGGCTGCAGACCAGGGGCTCGCAAAGAGTTGGACGCTACTGAGCGACTGAACACAAGCACTTCCTTTCAGTTGCTTGCTCTTCGTCTTCTGACCACAGAGGGGAGCATTGGGATCATTTAAAGACGTTTAGCATTCTCTCAGGACGGACAAAAAAGCTTGAATGACACAAAGTGTTAGCCATCTGAGTCTTTTCAGGATTGGTTTTCCTAGATGAATTCTTTCACAATATGTGTTTACAAAAAAAAAAAAAAAAAGGATGAGAGGGAAACCAAAGCTTCTTTTAATGGTTTGGTATGTTTTCTTTACTGTGTAATCTAAAATAGAAGCAAAAACATCTACCTGAACTAAGGGGAAAAAAAATTTTTTTTTCAATTAGATTGTAGTTTATTTGGGGCTTCCCAGGTCGCTCAGTGGATGAAAATCTGCCTGCAGTGCAGGAGACGCCGGAGATGTGGGTTCAATCCCTGGTAGGGAAGATCCCCTGGAGGAGGTCTTGGCAACCCACTCCAGTAGTTTATTTACTATACTGTGTATAGTTTTAGGTGTACAGCACAGTGATTCCGTCTTTTTTCAGCTATGCTTCATGATATGTTATTGCAAGGTAATGGGTATAATTTCCTGCGCTGTCCAGGGCATCCTGTTTCTTATCTATCTTAGTAATTTTTCTCTCTTAATTCCATACCCCTAATTTGTCCTTCTGCCTTCTCTCTCCCTTTGTTAGCCACAATTTTGTTTTCTATGTCTATGAGTATGTTTCTGTTTTTCCTGTACATTTATTTGTATTTTTTTTTTTTTTTTAGATTCTACATATAGGTGATATCATACAGTATTTGCCTTTCTCTGTCTGACTTATTTCATAAGCACACTATTCTCTAGGCCCATCCGTGTTGCTGCAAATGGCAGTGTTTCATTCTTTTTATGGCTGAGTAATATTCTATTGTGTATATATACTACATCTTCTTAATCCAGTCATCTGTTAATGGGTGATTGGGTTGCTTCTATGTCTTGGCTATAGTAAATGATGCTGCTATCAACACTGGGGTACATGTACTTTTTTGAATTAGTGTTTTCATGTTTTCTGGATGTATACCCAGGAATGAAATTTTTGGCTCATATGGTAGTTCTAGTTTTAGTTTTGTAAGCAACCTCCATACTGTTTTCCATAGTGGCCGCACGAGTTTACATTCCCAGCAGCAGTGTACAAGGGTTTCATTTCCTCCACATCCTCTCCAGCATTTGTTATTTGTAGGCTTTTTGATGACAGTCATTCTGACCAGTGTGAGGGGATGTGTCATTGTGGTTTTGATGTACATTTCTCTAGTAATTAGTAATGTTGAGCATCTTGTTCGTGCAGTTGTTAGCCATCTGTATGTCTTTGATGTTTAGCAGTATAATTTTATTGGTTGGTGGTATTTTCTTGGTTGTGCTATTTTCTAATACCACAATGAGGAAAGATGTGAAATAATTTTGTTTGGCCTAGAGCGAGAACTTGCAAACATACTGTATTCAGTAATACTCTATAAACTTGCAAGCATCCTTGCTCAATAGGGTGTGAAAGAACCCTATTTTTGGTATTGAGTTTATGAGATTTTAGATATAGTTTCTGAGGCTTATTTAAAATTACCATGTTTCATTTGCAGAGTATATGATTTGCTAATTTATTTGTATTTCAAAGAGACTGAATCTTTAAAAATGTCTTTGTTTTGGACTAACTTGCTTAAGTGTCATAACTTGTTTCTGAAATTCTAATATGTGCTGGTATAATATTTTATATTGTATATTAGTAAAATAAAAATCCTGATTTTCCCTTTTTTTTTTGTAGTGAAGATAGTTTACTCTGTATAAACAATATAGTAAAACTGTAGTGGCAGAATAAAATTGTAAAGTTAACCCCTCAGAGATATATAACATCTCTTTGTTCGTAACATCTAGTTGTTTTCAAAGATACTCTTTACTAACGTTTTTAAGTTTAACTTCAATATTTTAACTGTTTGTGGCTAATCTTATGTATTCTTTTGTTCACCTTCAAAGGTTATATTTTTTGACACATGTTTTTCTTTTTAAGGTTGCATTTTGGACATTTGCATTTGTCCTCTCTCATCCCAATATCCACAGGACCATTATGGAAGGCATATCATCTGTGTTTGGCACAGCAGGTACTAACACTGAATTAAATTGCATAATTGCAGTTACATTTAATAATGTGTGCTTGTCACACATTCTGGGCAAAGTTAAATGCCCATAATTTAATAGAATTTCAAAATAATCCAAATTGAACATAATTTATATGTTTCAAAATATAAATTGATCAGGTAGAATCTTAGAATTTAATTACTGTCAAGGATTTTAGAATTCATCTGGACCAACTCCCTTGTTTCCAAATAATGAAACAGAGAGATTATAATTTGCCCAACTTTCCTGATTAAACACAAGTGTAATACACAGGGCTTTTCTTCTAATCTCCTGGCCCATTGCCTCAACTGAACTCCAAGTCCATAGTTTTGGAATTCAGGATTTTCCAGATTTTATAAAAGTAATATGGTGCATATTCTTTATGCTACTTAACAGTACTAATGGGATATGGATGATAGTTCCAAAGGAACTTTTAAAATGTTATAATTTTTAAAGGTTTTGTGGCTTTGAACTGCAGGTAGAGATTTCTACTTTGCCATTTTAGTTCAGATTTGAGCTCATCAGTTGTCATCTGTTTTAAAAAAAAACAGAAGCTTGAATGGAGAAAATTCCAGTCCTTGTTTATTCAGCGTTATTTTACCGGTTTGAGAGTGGATTTACCAAAAAAAAAAACAACTTTAATATGTCAAATTATGTATTCTGATGTGAAAAAGAAACAAAAAATGACATGGTCTCTTAGAAGAACACAAAATAATAGGGCAAAGTGGTGTGATGACAATTAAGTTATTCCCTTCTCCCCTTCGTGATTGCTGAAAATATTTTATTTGGATTTTTAAACTTATTTTGACTACTTCCTTTCAAGTTAAGCCAAAAATCAAATTGGCTTGGCCAACGTGGATATGGAAGCCGTATTGCCTCTGAGATTTGAGTGTGAATCGGCCACTGCTAGGTCATATTTCATGGAAGTGATGAGCATTAGAATCATTGAGTCCTGACAATGCTAACAAGTTAGATTCTGGAATTATTACAGTGGTGGATGTAAGACAAGATGACTTGCGTTTATGGAGCTTATATCTGCAAAGCTAAGGGAAATGTGCGTGCCTGCGTGTCTATAGATGACAAAGGAAATGCATCCTTGGTCATCACATACTCTCCTTTATCTTACCAGAGTCTTTTCCTGACGCAGTGTTCTCCAAAATCCTGGTCTTTCAGAAATAGAAAGGTAGTATGAGTAGTGGTTGGAATAATATAAGAAGTCTACCTGACCCAAAGGCCACAGTAGAAGCATAATGTTTATCAAAATTTTTACTGCGTTTGAATCTTGAACTCTAAAATGCAGTTCTAAAGGAGAAAGACAAAAATCTTTTGTCTTTTTCTATATTCCTGTTTTAGAACCTGTGCTTCCCTGGTGGCTTAGAGGTTAAAGCATCTGCCCGCAATGTGGGAGACCTGGGTTCGATCCCTGGGTCAGGAAGATCCCCTGGAGAAGGAAATGGCAATCCACTCCAGTATTCTTACCTGGAGAATCCCATGGACGGAGGATCCTGCTGGGCTACAGTCCACGGGGTTGCAAAGAGTCAGACATGACTGAGCGACTTCACTTTCACTTCCACTTCACTTTATTCTCCTCTAACAGGCTTCCCAGCGGGCGCTAGCGGTAAAGAACCCTCCTGCCAATGTAGGAGATGTGAGAGATGCAGGTTCAATCCCTGGGTTGGGAAGATCCCCTGGAGCAGGGCATGGCAATCCACTCCAGTATTCTTGCCTGGAGAATACCCATGGACAGCCGAGCCTGGTGGGCTACAGTCCATATGGTCACACAGAATTGGACAAGACTGAAGTAACTTAGCATGAACACATTCCCCTCTAACAGAAAAAAAAAATCTTTAAATAGGTATCAGTGTACTAGCTATATTGTGTCAGTGCTTTCAGTTTATAAGACTCTTGTAGAATTGAAATTAGTCGATAATGTATCAAACATTTTTTGCCATGCTTATGCAGAATCAGTTCATGTCAATTCATGAATATGATATAGCAGTTCAAGAATTTAGATAATGGGAGAGGAAGCCACAGATCTTTGGAAGTTACTATCAGGGGAGATACCCATATGCCCAAACAAAGGATTCTGTCAAGGAAGAATGTTAAAAGTGGATGAAATAACCTGACACAGCATGACATTTCTCCCATTTTTATGCTTTTGTGGATTTCCAACTCAGAATCTCACTAGCCTCACTACTAGAGCCCATCTCAGACATTTTCCCCAACTTTCTTATACAATAAGTCTTAGGGTAAAGCTGCTATTAAATAGCTGGTCCTTTATGTCTGGCTTCTTTCATTTGGTATAATGTTATATTTTGTATCATGATGTTTTAAATTAGCTGATTTTCATGTTTCAACCTTCTTGCCTTCCTGAGATAAATCTTTAGTCATGGTGTATAATTCACATAAAACATATGATTTTTATATATGTTGCTGGATTCAGTCTGTTAGTATTTTGTTGAGGAATTTTACATCTTTATTAATAAGATATACTGATTTATAGTTTTCTTTCTTGTGATATCTTTGTCTAGTTATCCTATCAGAATCAGTTCAGTTCAGTTGCTCAGTAATGTCTGACTCTTTGCGACCCCATGGACTGCAGCATGCCAGGATTCCCTGTCTATCACCAACTCCCGGAGCTTACTCAAACTCATGTCCATCAAGTTGGTGATGCCATACAATCAACTCATCCTCTGCCGTCCCCTTCTCCTCCCACCTTCAATCTTTCCCAGCATCAGGGTCTTTTCCAATGAGTCAGTCATTCACACTGGGTGGCCAAAGTATTGGAGTTTCAGCTTCAGCATTAGTCCTTCCAATAAATATTCAGGACAGATTTCCTTTAGGATGGACTGGTTGGATCTCCTTGCAGTCCAAGGAACTCTCAAGGGTCTTCTCCAACACTACAGTTCAAAAGCATCAATTCTTCGGCGCTCAGCTTTCTTTATAGTCCAATTCTCACATCCATACATGACTACTGGAAAAACCAAAGCCTTGACTAGATGGACCTCTGTTGGCAAAGTAATGTCTCTGCTTTTTAATATGCTGTCTAGGTTTGTCATAGCTTTTCTTCCAATGAGTAAGCATCTTTTAATTTCATGGCTGTAATCACCATCTGCAGTGATTTTGGAGCCCAAGAAAATAAAGTCTGTCACTGTTTCCATTGTTTCCCCATCTACTTGCCATGAAGTGATGGGACCAGATGCCATGATCTTACTTTTTTGAATGTTGAGTTTTAAGCCAACTTTTTCACTCTCCTCTTTCACTTGCATCAACAGGCTTTTTAGTTCCTCTTCACTTTCTGCCATAAGGGTGGTGCCATCTGCATATCTGAGATTATTGATATCTCTCCCGACAGTCTTGACTCCAGCTTGTACTTCATCCAGCCCAGCGTTTCTCATGATGTACTCTGCTAGTAGTTTAGTGTGTAAAGCATCCGCCTGCAATGCAGAAGACCGGGGTTTGATCCCTGGTTTGATCCCCTGGAGAAGGAAATGGCAACCCACTCCAGTATCCTTGCCTGGAAAATTCCATGGACAGAGAAGCCTGGTGGGCTATCATCCATGGGGTCTCAAAGAGTTGGCCACAACTGAGTAACTAACACACACACTCTGCGTACAAGTTAAATAAGCAGGGTGACAATATACAGCCTTGACGTACTCCTTTCCCAATTTGAAACCAATGTGTTGTTCCATGTCCAGTTCTAACTGTTGCTTCTTGACCTGCATACAGATTTCTCAGGAGGCAGGTCAAGTGGCCTGGTATTTCCACCTCTTGAAGAATTTTCCACAGTTTGTTGTGATCCACACAGTCAAAGGCTTTGGCATAGTCAATAAAGCAGAAGTAGATGTTTTTCTGGAACTCTCTAGCTTTTTTGATGACAATTTGATTTCTGGTTCCCCTGCCTTTTCTAAATCCAGTTTGAACATCTGGAAGTTCACAGTTCACATACTGTTGAAGCCTGGCTTGGAGAATTTTGAGCATTACTTTGCTAGCATGTAAGATGAGTGTAATTGTGTGGTAGTTTGAATATTCTTTGGCATTGCCTTTCTTTGGGATTGGAATGAAAACTGACCTTTTCCAGTCCTGTGGCCACTGCTGAGTTTTCCAAATTTGCTGGCATATTGAGTGCAGCACTTTAACAGCAGCATCTTTCAGGATTTGAAATAGATGAACTGGAATTCCATCACCTCCACTAGCTTTGTTCGTAGTGATGCTTCCTAAGGCCCACTTGACTTCGCATTCCAGGATGTCTGGCTCTAGATGTGTGATCACACCATTGTGGTTATCTGGGTCATGAAGTTATTTTTTGTATAGTTCTTTGGAGAAGGAAATGGCAACCCACTCCAGTATTCTTGCCTGGAGAATCCCACGGGGTCACAAAGAGTTGGACACGACTAGCGACTTCACTTTCTTTCTTTCTGTGTATTCTTGCCTCCTCTTCTTAATATCTTCTGGTTCTGTTAGGTTGATACTATTTCTGTCCTTTATTGATCCCATCTTTGCATGGAATGTTCCCTTGGTATCTCTAATTTTCTTGAAGAGATCTTTAGTCTTTCCCATTCTGTTGTTTTCCTCTATTTCTTTGCATTGATCGCTGAGGAAGGCTTTCTTATCTCTCCTTGCTATTCTTTGGAACTCTGCATTCAAATGGGTATATCTTTACTTTTCTCCTTTGCCTTTAGCTTCTTTTCCTTTCTTAGCTATTTGTAAGTCCTCCTCAGACAACCATTTTGCCTTTTTGCATTTCTTTTTCTTGGGGATGGTCTTGATCCCCGCCTCCTGTACAATGTCATGAACCTCCATCCATAGTTCATCAGGCACTCTGTCTATCAGATCTAATCCCTTCAATCTATTTCTCACTTTCACTGTGTAATCATAAGGGATTTGATTTAGGTCATACCTGAATGGTCTAGTGGTTTTCCCTACTTTCTTCAATTTAAGTCTGAATTTGGCAATAAAGAGTTCATGCTATGAGCCACAGTCAGCTCCCAGTCTTTTTTTTGCTGATTGCATAGAGCTTCTCCATTTTTGACTGCAAAGAATATAATCAGTCTGATTTCAGTATTGACCGTCTGGTAATGTCCATGTATAGAGTCTTCTCTTGTGTTGTTAGAAGAGGGTGTTTGCTATGACCAGTGCATTCTCTTGGCAAAACTCTGTTAGCTTTTGACCTGCTCCATTTTGTACTCCAAGGCCATATTTGCCTATTACTCCAGGTATCTCCTGACTTCCTACTTTTGCATTCTAGTCCCCTATAATGAAAAGGACATCTTTTTTGGATGTTAGTTCTAGAAGGTCTTGTAGGTCTTCATAGAACTGTTCAACTTCAGCTTCTTCAGCATTAGTGGTTGGGGCATAGACTTGGATTACTGTGGTATTGAGTGTTTGCCTTGGAAACGGAGATCATTCTCTCATTTTTGAGACTGCATCCAAGTACTGCATTTCAGTCTTTTTTGTTGACTATGACAGCTACACCATTTCTGCTAAGGGATTCTTGCCCACAGTAGTAGATATAATCATCATCTGAATTAAATTTGCCCATTCCAGTCCATTTTAGTTTGCTGATTCCTAAAATGTCGATGTTCACTCTTGCCATCTGCTGTTTGACCACTTCCAATTTGCCTTGATTCATGGATGTAACATTCCAGGTTCCTATGCCATATTGTTCTTTACAGCATTGGACCTTGCTTCTATCACCAGTCACATCCGCAACTGGGTGTTGTTTTTCCTTTGGCTCCATCCCTTCATTCTTTCTGGAGTTATTTCTCCACTGATCTCCAGTAGCATATTGGGTACCTACCAACCCAGGGAGTTCCCCTTTCACTATCCTATCATTTTTGCCTTTTCATACTGCTCAGTCATGCCTAACTCAGTTAATTGCTCAGTCATGCCTAACTCTTTGCGACCCCATGGACTGCAGCCCACCAGGCTCCTCTGTCCTTGAGATTCTCCAGGCAAGGGTACTGGAGTGGGTTGCCATTTCCCTCTCCAGGGGATCTTCCTGACCCAGGGATTGAACCGAGTCTTCTGCTCTGCAGGCAGATTCTTTACCAACTGAGCTATAAGGGAAGCCATATATATATATATAGTGAATTGGTTACCACAATAAATTTAGTTAATTCCATCACCACATGTATATTCTTATGATGAGAACTTTTAAAGACCAACTTAAGTATCAAATATATAAAACAGTATTGTTAGCTATAGTTACCATGCTGTATGTTACATCAGCACAACAATATGGGATACTTTGCAAATTTTAGTTTCATCCTTACACAGGAGCCATGTTAATCTTCTCTGTATCTTTGCAATTTTAGTACATGTGTTGCTGAAGTGAGAACTGTATTATTCTTCTTGGAGTTTGTGTCTTCTTAGGAATTTGTCTATTTCATGTAGGTCATTTAACTTGTTGGCATACAATAGTTCATGGTTTTCCCCATAATCTTCTTTATATCTGTAAGTTCTCTAGGAAAATATCTCCCTCATCCATGGTTTTAGTAATTTGTGCCCTCTTTCTGTTTTCATGGTCAGTGTAGCTAAAAGGTTGTCAATTTTTTTTTTTTTTTGGAGAGCTAACTGACAGTTTTGTTGATTTGATCTTATTTTTACTATTGATTTTCTATTCTCTATTTCATTATTTGTTTCAATCTTTGTTATTTAACCTTTTGTCTCTCCTTACCGATATTCTCTAGTTCTTTACACACAATTTCTTTAATTCTTTGAATATATTTAAAATATCAGATTGAACAACTCTCCTTAGTAAGTCCAATATTTGAGTTTCTTCAGGAATAGTTTCTGCTGATTGCTTTTTCCCCGTATGGTCTATGTATGCTTGTTACACATCACATTTCATATTTTTGTCATGTGTCTTGCAATTTTTTGTTGAGAATTGGGCATTTAAAATAATATACTGTGGTAACCCTGGAAATCAGATTCTCCTCTCTGTTCAGAGTCTTTTTTTTTTTTTTATTGCCACTTGTTATTTTTCCTTGTTTGTTCACAGAAGTAAACTCTTAAAAATATTTGATATTGTTAAATGCTATGTGAAAAAGAAAACAGCAGATTAGGGATGATCAGGAGTGCCAGAATTGGAGAAAAGTGAAAGTGGCTCAGTCATGTCTGACTCTTTGCAACCCCATGGGCTATACAGTCCATGGAATTCTCCAGGCCAGAATACTAGAGTGGGTAGCCTTTCCCTTCTCCAGGGGATCTTCCCTACCCAGGGATCGAGCCCAGGTCTCCTGCATTGCAGACAGATTCTTTACCAGCTGAGCCACAAGGAAAGTCCAAGAATACTGGAGTGGGTAGCCTATCCCTTCTCCAGTGGATCTTCCCAACCCAGGAATGGAACCTGGGTCTCCTAGATTGCAGGTAGATTCTTTACCAAATGAACTATCAGAGAAGCCCAGAAGGAGGTGGTAGCATTAAATAGTTGGATCAGAGCTGACCTTCCCGGAAAGGTGAGATTTGAGCAAGGACTTATAGATGGTTAGGAGTTAGCACATATCTGGAAGAGAAGCCTGTTAGAGTTAGATATTACAGGTGTGGCCTCACTGCATTCTCACAAAATCCTTGCAGACATTCACTTTGGGTCCTGTTTAGACTGTGTTTTCAAGCAGTTTTCTTTTCTAATTTAGGATTCCCACTGTGAGTGTCTGCCCAAGAGCAGAAGGTCATTCCATCTTAAAAACAAACAATAACAAATAAAAATGCACTTAAATTGTTACCTGGTTGCATTTGACCCTTCTCACCTACTTGTTTTGATTTAGGGTAGCATATACAGCGGAGAAGGCAATGGCACCCCAGTCCAGTACTTTGCCTGGAAAATCCCATGGACGGAGGAGCCTGGTAGGCTGCAGTCCATGGGGTCGCTGAGGGTCGGACACGACTGAGCGACTTCACTTTGACTTTTCACTTTCGTGCATTGGAGAAGGAAATGGCAACCCACTCCAGTGTTCTTGCCTGGAGAATCCCAGGGACGGGGGAGCCTGGTGGGCTGCCGTCTCTGGAGTCACACAGAGTCGGACATGACTGAAGCGACTTAGCAGCAGCAGCAGCAGCATACACAGCACACTGGTTTGTTTTTTGTGATTTTTTTTGCCTGTGTGTTTTGTTTTTGTTTCTTGGTGGCCATTCAGTTGTAATGCACATTTAATTGAGGGGAAAAAATAGTAAATTTTTTTCTGTTAATTTAAAATAAATCAGGTTAATTAACAGAAATACACCTGCATAGAAATAATTCCATAAAACATCAGGAATTGTTTTTTTGTCTTACATAAAAATCATGATTTGTGGATCATAAAAGACACAGTACAAAATTTTCATTGGATTATAATTTTTGTTTGAAAATTTGATTCATGCCTTTGTACCCTGTCACTTAGTGATTATGTGACTTTGGATAAAAGAGAAAAGTTACTCAGAGCCAACCAGTAACATTTCTTGACACCGCTGAGTCCTGATTTAGCAGCAGTTCTGCCTGGGGACAGACCAACTCTATCAAGTGACCAGATGCTATTAGCTGGTGACACTGACTCAGTGGCCACACTCATCATGTACTGGTGAGAAAGGATTGTCTCTCATATTTATAAACAAGCATAAAAACTAGCAGAGGGACAAATGAGGCTCAGGGCCTATGGTGATGTTCTGGGCAAATTTGATGTCATTTGCATCATTGTAACTAGTTCATCAATTTTACCTCATAGCATTGAAACATTTACATTTATTCTTGAGGTCTTCTCTGCAGTCACCTCTTACCCATACTATAACATGTGTGCAATTTTTATCTGCTTGGATGTGTCCCAGTATCTTGTCTAACCTAGAACAACATTCTTGGAGGATTCCATCATGGTATATCAAAGACCTGAGTCCCTCCAGCTAACTAAAGAAGCGTATTCTCATCACCGCTTTGCAGCCTGCTAGGACTCAATGGCTGATAGCCAAGGTTGTGTCTACGATAGAGTCTTGGCCTTTATGCCACACATCGACCAAAATATTGAAGAAAGAGATCATGTAGCAGAAGCTAAGGCCACTCCAGTGGAGTTATGAATGGAGAAAGGTTATTTTATTTATTTATTTTTTACATGATTACTAAGTTTGATTCAACAGCTACACCCACTCCTGCCTTGTAAACATAACAGGCTCCTCTCAAGGTTACATTGTGATGTGAGTACAGGTTTCTTGTTTTCAATGACAGCTTTACGAAAAAAGTGTTAGTTGCTCAGTCATGTCCAACTCTTTGTGACCCCAGGAGCCTGCCAGGCTCCTCTGTCTGTGGGATTTTGCAGGCAAGAACTGCTAGCCAGACAACAAGAATCTAATATGGACATTTGGAAGCTCTAGCATATCACAGAGGAATTTTTTTACATTTACATCTCACTTTCCTTTGCTAGCCCAGCTTTTAAAAATCCTAGAATAAACTCAGAAAACATTAAATTATGACAGAGCTGTTCACAAACTACTTCTCATCCATCAATCTTGAAGAACATATGTACATTACCTAAGAAAATGTTTATTAATGCAGGAGATTTCATTGGAAACCTGCTCCAAATGTTTAATTTTGTTATCTTCTTTTCTCCTTGGACTTAAAGACCAAGATGGTATCATTTTTGGAGCTCAGAACTCATTACTTGCCAATCCGCTCATACAGGTAAAAAGACCAGGGTGAAATTTCACATATAGTATCTGACCCATGAGAGATTTCCCAGGAGGCTGGATTTCCTCCACTATTTTCTGCTTTGAATGCTTGAAGTGTGCCTTGTGACACTAACTCAGGAGATTTTGTGTGAAGTCATTCTGTCCTCATTTATTGCTTGGCTTCAGTAGGTGGAAAGAGATACCTCTTATGGCTGCATATTATTTACGAGCTTGGAGATAGGTCCTATCTGGCACTTCTCATTTTATTAAGTCTTTCACTATCTCATTCCAGTGTAGCACAGTTAATCTGCTTTGTTTATTCTCTACATTTTTCATTCGGACACGTTCTTTTCTCTGAGTGTTCCTTTAGAGAATTATTCAGGCATTTGGATAACCTTTTTTCCTCTTTAGAAAATGAGATAAAGGTATTCAAGCCAGGTCAACTTCTCTCCAGAGAACACAATCCAGAAATTTAGAATTATTATGCAGGATTTATAAAGAAAGGTATTTCTAGATCAAAGTTGATTTTTATCTTTTATTATCTACCCATTGTCATCTTATTTGTCAATATCTCTACCTTTTACTTATTATAAATTAGGTCATGTCCTTTATTCTTTGTAAAAGACCATTATAATTATGAATCAGTCTTCATTGTATATTCCAGTAATAGAGAAATTGATACTCTTTTTAATATATGAAAGAAATATTTCTGAAGATAAATAGGATATTGTTTTTTCAGAAGAGAATCTTATGTGGTTGTCTTGGTATAGTTGCATGAATCTTTTCTTTAAATGATATCATGGGATTTGGTATATTTTTATATGTGTGTGTATAAATAGAAGAAGTGGTGGGATCAATCTTTTGATTCTTCACTCTATCTTCTATCTGTCTTAATAACCTGTTCTAAGCACCACTGCCGTCCTTGGCATCTTTCTCAATTCATTGTTATTGCTGCTTCGTTCATTCCTGGTCTGTAGTTATGAACATCCAACTGAAGCTGCTGATTAGCATCTACCTCTGAAAGGTTTTATAATTTTTCAGTGGGTGTCAAGCAGAGTGCTGTGCACCAGTTAGCAATCCCAGGGGAGGACTCTAAACATTTCTGCCCAATGCATCTTGGTATCAGAGTTGTCGAGGATAACACAGTGCTGTCAGGCACTGGCTACAACAATGTTAAACTCACAAAGAGCAGAAAGAGAGCGAGATCAGCTTCAGCAGTGGGTGTGGGTCCCCTGTGGCCAGCGTGTCTCTCCCTGGAGCTAATGAAGAGGAGTTGGCCTCTGCAAACCCCTCTCACACCGCAGTGAAAGGAGCCCTGTCCTCGTCCCTCTCGGGGCAGATGTAACGGGGGGTTGGACAGGTGTCTCATCCTGCCCTTGCATTAAGCAGAGACAAAAGAGTGTTTGCTGCCCCTGAAACAAGGAAAGGTATTCCCACACAAGGTGACGAGCTTGGCACAGGCTGTGTGGGCTCTTTGTGTCTCGTTGAGGAACAGTTCCAGGCTTAAGGCCCACCTTTGTATTGGGGTCGAAAGACTGAGCGTGAGACCACCTTTCCCAGCAATAGGAATCTGTGTTTTTGATAATAAGAATTTATCCTAAATCCTTCAAATGCCAAAAAGTCACATCCGCTGGAAAAGTTAGAAGAACCAGACCCGGGAGTTCAGGAATGACTGAGGTGTCTGGAATAAGGTGGTGGCTGGAGGGGGAGAATTGAAGGAGCTGTGACTTTCCAGGCTCCGGCTACAATCCCTAAAGCCCTAATGCCCATTTTCATCATCCGTGGGCAATCTCTAGGCTTTTTGTTTGCTTTTTCCAGTCTATATCCACCACAAACAGCTTAAGCTGTTTTTAAGCCTCCCTTTCCACTTTACTTCTGTTGTTCCTATTAATTTAACTGGTATTTTTCTTATATAAAGCTCTTGGTTTGGGGTAGGACCCTTAGAGAGGAAACTATTAATAACATTAAAAATACATATATATGTATATTTACAAAACAACTTAAATAAAGAAAAACATATTATGTTCCTTTATGGGAAGGTTTAATATCATGAAAATGCCAACACTTTTCAAATTAATCTATATTTAATTAATTATAAAAAGAATTCCAGTGGTTTGGAAGGGGAGGAAATTAATGAAGTGACTTAAATATTTTTTGAAGAAGAAATGTGATTAGAAAGACTATTAGAAGCATGAATTAGTAAGGCCATATTTTCCCAACCAGATTTTAAAACTTATTAGAAAGCTGCTGTAATAAGAGTATACAACTGCCACAGGACAAATAATTGACCATCATAGCCCTTGTTCGCTAACCTTTTGCCGCAATAAAGAGCAAATTCAGATTCTTTTCTTCCAAAGCTAAAAAAATATTATTAGAAAAAAGTCATTTTTCTATTTTGTTTTACATTCTCGAGGTCAAGGTTTCTAAAACTATCAGCATTTGCAGTGAGTTAATATTCTACAGACCTGCAGTCATTAGAGAGACTATATTTATAGTCTGTTTATAGGAAGAGCAGTGAACTAAAAAGCATGTAACTCTACAGCCTAGCCTAGACTTTATCATCTTTCATCTACTCTCATCTATTTTTCTTTTGATTTTTTAAGATAAATTTAACTTGCATCTTTCTCACAGAATTTTGTCTCACAGAACATGTATAATAATGGGCATGTACAGTCCATTCTAAAGGAGATCAGTCCTGGGTGTTCTTTGGAAGGACTGATGCTGTAGCTGAAACTCCAATACTTTGGCCACCTCATGCGAAGAGTTGACTCATTGGAAAAGACTCTGATGCTGGGAGGGATTGGGGGCAGGAGGAGAAGAGGACAACAGAGGATGAGATGGCTGGATGGCCTCACCAACTCGATGGACATGAGTTTGGGTGAACTCCGGGAGTTGGTGATGGACAGGGAGGCCTGGCGGGCTGCAATTCATGGGGTCGCAAAGAGTCGGACATGACTGAGCGACTGAACTGAACAGTAATGAACATGCACAATAGTAAAGGAAGGAAGCTAGTATTTTATAAGGGATAAAACCCAAAGAGTACCTTTTTTTCCCCTCTATTGAACAAATATTTAGCGGTTCCAGATCAAGAAGGCAGAGTGGGAAGATCCTGAGCTCAGCTCCTCCTGTGGACACACCAAGACTACAACTACATGCAGAACGATTATCTCTGGGAATGAACTGAAGACTAGCACAGCAGATTTTCTGCAACTTGGAATGTAAACAGAATGCCGTGTCAAGGTGGGCAGGAGGGTCAAAGATGCAGTCTAGACAGAAACCGTACCCAGACTGCGTGACCCACTAGTGGGAGAGATATCACAACTGTGGAGGTGCCCCTATGGAGTGAGGGCTCCAAGTCCCACCTGGGGATCCCCTTTGTACCTACACAAGGAAGATGAGCCCACATAACATTTGGCTTTGAAGACCAGTGGGGTTTATACTTGGAAGAGCTGGAGGGTTGTGGAAAACTGAGACTTGCTCTTGAAAGGTTCACATGTAAACTCACTTGCTCTGAGTACAAGCACAGAGGCAGGAAAATGTGAAGGGTGCCTGGGTCACACCCTGAAGGAGGCTCACTGGTCATTTTGGGAGTGATGCTGGAGGGGTAGGGAGCTGGGACACCTTCTCCAGGGATGAGGGCATTGGCAGGTGCCACTGAAGGTACCTCTCCTTCACCTAGCTGGCCCAGGACTGGCAAGCAACATTTCTGTCACTCTCCATCAACTAGCTAACACCCTGTGCACCACCCCAGATTCTCCTGAGGACCCACCCTGCTCGACTACCCACTTAGTTGGTCCCTTCAAAGTGGCCCTTGCCCCACCTGGCATGTGACCTAGCTGGCACGGGCAACTGTACAGAGTGGCTCCACCTCTGGGGAGCCATTGCCTGCATACCGTGAGCCCATAGCAGTCAATAGAGCCACACAGCCCCAACCAGGGCACAACTGTGATCCGAACACAGCAGGAGGATGCACACAGCACACACAGGGGACACCCCAGAGCACCTGGCTCTGGTGACCAGGAGGAATTGCCCCACAGGACACCTGCTACATACGCCTACTCTTTCAAGAACAGGAGCTGTAGCTGATCTACCTAATGCATACAAACAGACACACAGGCAAAATGAAAAGAGAAAGGAATTCTTATAAACCAAAGCCAAAGATAAAAACGTCAGAAAAAGAACTAAATGAGATGATAGCAATTTACCTGATAGAGTGTTCAAAATGATAGTCATCAGAATGGTCACCACAGTTAGGAGAGGAAGGGATGGACTCAGTGAGAACTTGCAAAGACAGACTGTATAAAAAAAGACCCAATCAGAACTGAAGAATTCAATAACTGAAATAGAAAATACAGTAGAGGAAATCAGCAGCACATTAGTGGATGCAGAAGAACGGATCAGCAATCTGGAAAACAGGTTAGTGGAAATCACCCCATGAGAACAGCAAAAAGAAAAAATGAATAAAAACCGATGAGGATTAAGATTCCCTGGGACAACTACAAGCATACTAACATTTACATTAGAGAGGCCCCAGAGGAGAAGAGAGAAAGGGATGGAAAACCTGTTTGAAGAAATAATGGCTGAAAACTTCCCTGTCCTGGCAAACGACACAGACAAGTCCAAGAAGCACACAGAGTTCTAAACAAGATGAATCAAAGACACCCACACCAAGACACATTATAATTAAATGTCAAAAGTTAAAGACAGAGAAGAGTATTAAAAGTTTTGCAGTATTTCTTTTTACATTTATAAGAATAAGTGCAGAAAAGGGTTTATTGCTATCCCCTTCTGGGAGACAAGTCACCAAATAAAATCTTTATTTATTTATTTATTTTTTAAAATTTTATTTAATTTTTAAATTTTACATAATTGTATTAGTTTTGCCAAATATCAGAATGAATCCACCACAGGTATACATGTGCATCTCACTAAAATTTTCCAGAAATCTATAACCAGTATGTTCTCACTGCCTATAAATAACCAATGTTATAGGGTCATTGGGTGTATAAAACCTATTGTAAATGCTATTATCTACTTCAGGACATTTTATCCTTTCTTATTCTTTCTGAGATGTTCTAACCTTTTCCAGTGAATGCAGATTTCTTCTGCAAAGGAAACAGCAATTTTATAAATTTAAGAAAAATATTCCTGGAACAGAAGTATAATTGTTAAAATTCAATATTTGAACATTATGTATCATATTCCATTTTTTTTTAATTCCTGAAATAAAGGATAGGGCATAAGATACTTGTTTTGTATTACTCTGGAATACTGTAGATTCTTTATTTATTGTTTCTCTTTAGCTTTGTCTCTTCTCTAAAACCTGATTTTTTTTCAGGAGCTTAGAAATATGCCAAGAAACTAGTTTTCTACCTCTGCCACCAATTGATATAATTGCTTCATTACTTTTTAAGATAAGTCACAGAAATGCTGGGTTTTTCCAAAGGTGTTACATTGTTTCCCCAAATAGCAGTATAAAGAAAACACTAACTTTTATTATTTGATATTGCTTTTTAGAGAAATTATTACAAAATTTGGGGAGCAAATTTCATGACCAAATTTGGTAGGCATCATTGCTTAAGGTTATTACATCAGATTCTTTACTTTCTTCAACCTTTATCTCATGTATTTTTTTTTAATCCTAGTGTGTTCTGTGAACTTTTGTACACACTTTAACTTTAAACAAGCTGTTGAAAGACAACTTCTGTGAAGGAAAACAACCTCACAACACTGAACAGCAGTCAAAACTGGGAATCCTTGCTTTCAAAAGTAAAGAGGTGGTAGAATGTGCAGGGACGCACTCTTTAAATTTCAGTGGAGCTTTGTTTGTGTTTTAGCTGCTCAGCATTCCGGATCTTAGTTCCCAGACCAGGGATCATCAAACCCAGGCCCCTTGCAGTGGACACGCAAAGTCTTAACCTCTGGATCACCAGGGAAATCCCTCAGTGACATCCCTTATGCTTTGCTTTTCTTCATCTTTCTGTGTGTCTTTCATTTGTGGGGAAGCATGGAGCCTCCTCAGTCGGTTTTCAATCCCACTTTCTGATTCAGTCACCTCAGAATTATGTCTCAAAAGATCTGAATGACTAAGCAAATGCCTGTCATTCTCCCTTTTTCTCAAAACATGTGTTATTTTCCCCAAATTATTAGTTAAATCTTGATGTAATGGTCCTTCAGGACTATAGGAACAGAATTTTTGTATTTTATGTATTTATTTATTGAGAGAGTGAGCATGTGTGTGTGTGTGTAAGGGGGAAGGAGCCTGAAATATGAAGGAGACAGAGGAGTCATCTCTCAGAGAAGGACCTGCTTTAGTGATTCCATTTGATTCATATTCCTTTTTTAAGTCTAAGAAATCATATATTTTATAATTAATTTTGGAGTTTAATTTCCTTTCTCTCTGCTTGGCTACATGCTACTCATCCTTCCAGGCCTAGCTGAAATTTTAGCCCTAGGCAAGAAGGGATGAACGCCACTGACACTCAAATTCACTCTTAAGAAACTTATGTTGTAGTTATTTGTAACCAGATATTATTTTGTGTCCTTGTGTTCAAACTTGTTTAATACAATGACGGTGTCTTTCTCATTCATTTCTCGTCTCAGGGAGGTGATGGGACACAGTGAACAAGTATAAGGGCTTTCAGTGTAGACAGACATGGGTTTGAAGGCTGTCCTGTCACTTTCAAGCTTCTCCTTGAACACATGATCACTTCATAGATGGCAGATCGTGATGAAGAGTAAATGAAGCGGTCCAACATGTTGGTGGCATTAGATAGTCAAAAATTAGTATGATTCTCTTCCTATCTCTTACAGCACCTATATTTGGGCTCGGAAGTAACAGATACAAAGCACATTTATACTGAGTGAATAAGTGGTTGAAGTAATAGAATTTTAATCTATTCTACATCCTTAGCAAATAAAAATCACAGTTACTGCATTCTAACATGCTTGTCATCATGTGTGCAGAATCCTAAAACTATACATAACAGTTTAGAAACGTTCTTTGCTATCTCTGAACTCAAGAATTATCCTTTTTTTTATTTGGTTTCCAATATCCTGTTATTGGTTTGACTTCTATTGCATTTGTGCCGAGAACAAAACAGATGTCTTCTACATTTTACCCCAAATCACCCATGGTTTCTTGCCTGGCAGTCTTTTATTCTGGTCCCGGTCTCCATTAGGTACTAGCCCTTCTGATGATTACCTTGGCTTTCTTCCAAGTGGAGCCTTCTAATTTTAGAGTCAAAACACTGGAAGAACAAACCACAGATGTGCATTGAAATATGCACAGTATGGGTACAGAGCTATTTCTAAGAGTTATAATAAGAAACATCTTTAACCTGAAGATGTTGTTTGGAAACAGCATCTCTCCCTTTCTTTTTCTTTGTCTAGTCTGGGAATCCTACCTTATTTTTCCTACCTCACACTGGGATTTGAGGAACTAAAAATATCTTATTAAAACATTTATTTTCCAAGTGTAGTCTGCATCTCTCCTATAATGGCAGGTCATAATAGATTTTAAATATTATTTTCAATTCAGAGCAAGCTTTTGTTTATTATATAATACAAAACATTTTTTGCACTTTATAATTCAGTTAGTCTCCTAAGAATATTTCAGAAGAAAAAAAGAAAACAAAACTTTTCTCCAAAAGAAAGTCAGAAACTTCACTATTACTGGAGTCCAAACTTTTTCAAGGCCAGAATTATGCCTGTCTCAAAGTAGGTAAGTCATTTTGGAGTCACACAGATCTGATTTTAAACACAAATTCTGACCCTTGGCAGTCATTTATTCTTGATTAAGTAGAGAAATCTTTATTTTCTATATCCTATACCTGCAGTAAAATAAAACACAGAAAATACTAGAAGGATTGTTTAGTGAATTTATCTAATGTAGATGCTCTAGATACATTTTTCAAGAGAAAACTCTTATTTTAAGTAAGATTTAGAATCTGAACTGCAGATTGCGTGCTAAGTCGCCTCAGTCATGTCTGACTCTGTGTGACCCTATGGACTGTAGCCTGCCAGGCTCCTCTGTCCATGGGAATTCTCCAGGCCAGAACACTGGAGTAGGTTGCTCTCCTCCAGGGTATCTTCCCGACCTAGGGATCAAACCTGCATCTCTTATGTCTCCTGCATTGGCAGGCAGGTTCTAAATAGATTTTTAAAGAGAAATGTCATATTTTAAGTAAGATTTAGAATCTGAATCGTAGATTATCACTGATCTATTTGTAATGTCCATTTGGCAAGGGCCCTTCTTGCTGGGGTCACCTTGGTTTCCAAGATAAAGGTGAAATTGTTCTGTATCTCCTCCAAGGATTCTAGGAATCTCTGGAAGAAGTGGGGAGGTGGCCAGAAGTCGAGGCCTGTGCCTCTCAGAGCTTCTCTTGATTTTCAGTCTCTCATTTCCTAATTTCTCCCCTTCCACTGTCTTTTCCTTTCTGGATGTTCTGCCTCTTTTCTGAATCTCACTGCCTCCTGGACACACCAGGTCTTTATTTCCTCAAGTGTTAACTTATGGTATGTGTTATCTGACTTTATTAAAATATTGAAAATATGGGACAAGGAAAGGGAACATTGCACAGTAGTCAGAGCAGCTTAAAAGCGAGCGTATGACGTAAAGTTGAATTTTCTGTTCTTGAAAGTTTCGTCCGGCATTTCTCCCATGGTGAGTCTTCTCCTTGTGCTTGTGCTTATGCCCACTCAGTTGTGTCCGACTCTTTGCAGCCTCATGGACTGTAGCCCACCAGGCAACTCTGTCCGTGGATTTCTGAGGCAAGAATCCTGGAGCGCGCTGCTACTTCCTACTCCAGGGGAATCTTCCTGACCTAGGGATCAAACCTGTGTCTCTAGAGTGTTCCTTAGCCTTCTACTAGGTTGCTGGTCACCTGCCAGGTAGCTGGGTCCCCTCTTGTCTTGAATCCCCTCCAGCCCTGTCTCACTTTCTCGAGACCCCAGCAGCCCCAGTTCCCTTGGGCTCCTTTGGCACAGTCATCGATACTCCCTTTGTCTCGTGTTTCCACCACAGGGCTAATATTTATTAGCCATATTTATTAGGCGACTACATCAGTCTTCTAATATAGGCCATTAGGCAGTGCTTTTCTTTTCCCTTTGTCTTTCTTTTTTTCTTTTTTTGAACTCAAGGAGGCTGGCAGGCTACGGTCCATAGTGTCACAAAGAGTCAGACAGGACTGAAGCAACAGAGCGCACACACGTGCACATTCTGAAAGAATCTCAGATCCCCTCTTACATTTTTAAGTTGACGTTCTCAAGTTTGTTATCCTGCATTTCAATACCCTCCCTGCTTTTAACTATCTTCGAATATCTTACATCTCACAGAATGGTTTCCTTGTCCGCATGGAAACCAATTATCCGTGCTCCTCTCTTACGGCCTGGACTGAGTGTATGGCAGGAATACCTTCATGGTTGTAACCCTGGTGGAGCCCGACTCAACTCCTGGGGCTTGCTCAGTGCTCAAAAATCTGTCAAGTTTAGTGGAGTGTATAGAGGCCCCTATGGGGATTAGTAGAATCAGGGCTCAAACAAAAACCCTGGTTCCCAGACTCTGCTAAGCAAAAACATTTGCTTCTGACTCCTTGGGAATTCCACATGTACTGACTGAGAAGGTTTCCCAGGCAGCACTCACCCAGCCCTCTCCCGCAGGATGGGCTGACTGTAGAACAAGCCGTATCTAGAGTCAGACAGATGCGTCTGGAGACCCGCATTCCACTCCCAGGCACTGGTTCCCAGTACAGTTGGGAGGCAAATGTGAAAGTTGACTTATTCAAACTTACCATGTTGTTGAATTTATTCAGCATACACTGTCAAAATGGAATGCTGAGTTGTTTCAAGTAATTTTCAGAGTGTAAACATTTTACTTAAAACACCATTAATTAAATTGTCTCATTTGATCAAAGGCCCTGGCCATATGTCAGTCCATAAAAAGGCCAACTCAGGTGCCTTCAACCTAAATATTAGTTCAGGTATACAACTTCCAGTAGGAATGTTTGATGCAGCTATGTGTGGGAAGCTCATAATTCCAGATGAAACACACATGTGCCATCGCCCCTTTCTTAATATTCTTTTTGCACCCTCTGAAATGTATGATTAAATGATTAAAAAACAAAAGCAAAAACAGAAACAGTTCAGCAAGGAAGAGATAAGAGAAGAAAGTCAGGTGGCATCTCACATCTCTTACTTTGTACTTTCTTTACAATTTTATTTGTTTGGCTGTGTCTGCTCTTAGTTGTGGCATACGGGATCTTTAGTTGTTACTTGCAGGAATCTTAGTTACGGCATGCGAGCTCTTTAGTTTTGGCATGTGGGATCTAGTTCCCTGATCAAGGATCAAGGATCAAGGCTGGTCCCCTGCATTGGGGGTGCACAGTCTTAGCCATTGTACCACTAGGGAAGTAAGACCCTTACTTTGTACTTTTGATGCCTGTCTTTTATTGCTCTTTCCCTAAGTGAAATGAGAATTTGGACAAGAAATAATGAAATGAATAAACTTGAACTCTTTTCTGACAGGAACTATCTTAGACATTTGGTAGCCATAGGACTGGTAAGAACCAAGGTTGGATACCAATCCATTACACTACAGTAATCATCACTGGTTTAGTTTTTTATACCACATTTTATCTTGGTAAGAATAAAATGATAAAAAGAGATAATAAATGGCCAAACTTGATATGCAAAGGTAATAGTAATATTGACACTTGATGTCAGAGGCAGTTCTTAAACTACGTTGATGACCTGACATAAAATCACTTTCTGGCCTCTTTAAATCCTTTTTTTTTAATTCTCTTTGCAGGTAAAGATAAGATTAAAGTGTCTGAGGACGACTTGAAGAAACTCCCTTTAATTAAATGGTGTATTTTGGAAACCATTCGTTTAAGAGCCCCTGGTGTCATCGCTCGAAAAGTGCTGAAGCCAGTTAAAATTTTGGTGAGCTTTGATTTTGTTTTAAAATAATGAACCTTCTAGGAAAAAAGTGGATACTTTATCCATTTGTTTGTTAGATACTTTCTCAATTTCCATTAAATACTGAGTGACACAGAAACAGGTTACTAGTAAAAGTTGTGCAGCAACATTTTGTTAATATGGGTATTTATCTGTTGGCAAATATTTCAGCTAAAACACAACCCTTTTGTAATCACTTTGGCTATGTGGTTCTGTATCAGAATTAGTATAATCCTATTTCAACAAGCAGGGAGGTTGGAAAATTTCTTCTTTGTTGTACCAACCTATTCCTCAGCTGGATAGGTTGGGGAATTGAGGGCATGAGGAAGGTCCTTTAGGATAACTGGAAGACTTCAGGCCCCAGATCACAGTTGCAGGTACACACAGCAGGAACGCCATGGGTAGCTGCAACTGATGTTAGGAATTAAAAACGGAGTGAGGTCTTTTCTATGGGCCAAGCAGAATTTTCTCAAGTGCACCAGAAAAGGTATGTACATATGGCAGATGTTTAGTTCCATAAACAGTGAACCAACCAGGCAGAACAAAATAATCTTTTTTAGATGATTGACTTGGGGCCTGAATTATCCAGATAGGTTGTATTTAGTCAGCCCTCCATTTATATTAGCTTTGTTTATACACAGCTTGAGAGTGCCTGGATTTAAATGAAGAAAATTTTGTGGTAGTAGAACACAAAAGAGACAAAAAATCCGAATTTTATACAAGTTGCTACTTGCTAAATACAAAGGAAATGTAGTTTATTTAACTGATCTTATGCAAATTGTAGCATTGAGTTTTAAAGGGATTTTTAACAGTTTTTTCTTTTTAATAATCAAAATATTAATTATATTAGACTATGGATATAAATGAATATATATTTAAATATTTATAAATCTAAATATATATATAATTTGTATAATAAACTTATATAATAAAAAATATACATATTGATTGGAAATAATCAAACAACTTCATGCAGTTAAGTAGAACAATGTGTTTATCACTCTGAATATTACTATTCAATATAATTGTTATTGAATTTTTATTAAGCTTTATTTATATCCTGGCCAGTAGATAAGTAGCTGAATTGCAGAATAGTTAATTGTCTGACAAAGACAAGTGGATGTTTGTTTTTATTGTTATTTTAAGCCTACCGATCCTATACAAATTCTGTTAGATCTATACCTGAATTTTTCTATTTCAGAGTTTAGAGGAGAAAAAGACTATAAAGAGAAGCTAAAAGAAGAAATTAAAAATTGCTTAGAATCTCACAAGTCAGAGATAACCACTGTGAACATTTTGATATTATTGTAATTTTAGAATTTTGTCTTATAGTATGTTCATTAAGATATAAATTGAGGTCACACCAAGCTAATTTTCTCACAACTTACTTTTATTTTATTTAATAATAGATCCAAAATAGTTTTTTTAATCAATAAAATTTATGTCATTTTAAATTACAGCATAATCTAATATTGAATATATGGACACCAAATAAATTTTTAAATCAGTTCTCTGTTCTTGAATATGTATGTGGCTTCCATTCTTTCACTATTATAAACAGTGTAAAGATGAACATTCTTATAGCTAAATTTTTGTGCACATTACTGATTATCTTCTTAGTATAAATGAACACAACTTGGTTCTTTTAAACATCAAATATTCTCTGAAACAAAGTAGAATATCTTTGCTGAAAATATTAACATGTTCCCAGGAGTTTGGACCATAAAAACATTCATAGATGGGATCACCTATGTCTTGACCCGTTGGACAACTGGTCAAGTTTCCTTGCTATGAGTTCTAGAAGTATTCTCCCTTGCTGTTTCCTAATGGAGTCTGAGCAGGATATATATTTTTGCTCTCGTAATTACTTCTGTATATATTTATATATATATATGAATAAGTGAGAATGGACAAACTTTATCTGCTTTCTTTGGTTTGCTCTGTTCCATCGTTCTCTTTATTATGCCACCTTTCCAAAATTCTTAAGCTTCTACTTGTGCTGTCTATTCAAGGTTTCATATTTAGTATCAGGTTAATCTGCAAGAATACCTAGGAAAGAAAGTGAAAGAAAAGAAAGTGAAGTTGCTCAGTCATGTCTGACTCTTTGCGACCCCATGGACTGTAGCCTACCAGGCTCCTCCGTCCATGAAATTTTCCAGGCAAGAGTACTGGAGTGGGGTGCCATTTCCTTCTCCAGGCGATCTTCCTGACCCAGGGATTGAACCCAGGTCTCCTGCATTGCAGGGAGAAGACGCTTTACCTTCTGAGCCACCAGGGAAGCCCCACCTAGGAAAAAACTAACCAAAAAAAGTGTTGGAAAATATGAGTAATTAAGGAATATTAGTTATATTCTCAAGGTATTAAAACATGTAACAAAACTACAGTAATTAAAATGGCATGATACTGGTGTCAGACGTGATAGTCAGGTCAATGTAACAGACTAGATAAGTACCAAAGACACAAGCCGTGCAGAATATGTAATATTGGATAGATAAATCTTTTTAAGTCCCTGAAGAAGAATGAGATTAACATATGGTTTGGGATGATTGGTTAACAATGGGTTTTTTTTTTTTTTTAGCTTCTAGAATAACAGTTCTCAAACTTTTTGACCTTTATGGCCCCTTTCTACTTTACAAAATTATTAAGAGCCTCAAAGAGCTTTTGTGTATATGAATTATATCTATCAAGATTTGCTGTACTGGAAAATAAAGCTGAGAAATTATTAAAATGTTTATCTAGTTGTTGTTGTTCAGTCACCAAGTAATTCATTTTAAAACTAAGAAACCTAATACATGTTAAAATAATAATGTGGTTTTATGAAACATGACTATATTTTTCAAAACACATAAAAAATAGAACAGCATCATTTCAAGTGTTTGCAAATATAACTGAATTCCCATATATGTGTCTGCTGTCAATCTGTTGTGATATATTGTTTTCTACTGATGGAAATGAAAAAAATTCAGCTTCCCACAGGCATGTAACCAAAAAAGGAAGGAGTATTTTATTCGCCTTTTTCAGATATCTTTGTGGCTATTCTTTGATTCTACACTAAAACTCAACAGAGATACTTTTTTAAGTTTGTTGCAATCTGAAATTTTATCAATGAATTTTTTTTGTACTTAGTTACATTAAAATACATTGGCCTGTCATGCTTCCCTGGTAGCTCAGTCAGTAAAGATTCCACCTGCAATGCAGGAGACTGCTTACAAGGCAGGAGACCCGAGTTCAATATCTGAGTCGGTAAGATCCCCTGAAGAAGGAAATAGCAACCCACTCTAGTATTCTTGCTTGGAAAATTCCATGGGCACAGAAGCCTGGAGTTCATGGGGTCGTAAGAACTGGACACCACTTTGAGTAAGTCTTTTATTCAAGACTGATTTTTGATGTAGCTGATTCTCTGCAAAGGTCTCCAGACTCCCAGAAGACCTACCCCCACCTTTGAAAGCCACTATTGTGAAGAGAGGGCTTCCCTGATAGCTCAGTTGGTAAAGAATCTGTCTGCAATTCAGGAGATCCCAGTTCGATTCCTGGGTCAGGAAGATTCACTGGAGAAGGGATAGGCTACCCACTCCAGTTTTCTTGGGCTTCCCTGGTGGCTCAGCGGGTAAAGAATCTGCCTGCTATGTGGGAGACCCTGGTTCTATTCCTGGGTTGAGAAGATCCCCTGGAGAAGGGAAAGGCTACCCACTCCAGTATTCTGGCCTGGAGAATTCCGTGGACTGTATAGTCCATGGGCTCACAAAGACTTGGACACAACTGAGCGACTTTCACTTCACATGAATATCATTTTGGAGAGAAGAGGGCTTCTTAGGTTTAGGATTAATCAGTGAAACCACAATGCAGATGAACAGACTGTACCATATCAAAATGTAACATGTCTTATTAAGTATAACCTAAATTAAATGTAAGCCAAAAAATTAAGAATAAATATCAGTATAAGCACAATGCAAATGTTAATGAATCACAGATTAATAAGTAAAGCACTAATATTACATAGATTACTAAGGGTAGGACATGACACAAATTTTATGGAAGAAAATAACTTAAAATGAAAAATACTCAGCTAAGACATAAATTCTTGACCAGCAATAAAAAAGAACCTATTTAAAATGTCAGGTTAGCAGATAAGAGGGCAATGAAATTGATACTCTCATATATTGCAGTTAGAAACATATCTTGCTACAAAATTTGAGGAAACAATTGAGCAATATGTATGATAGCCTTAGATATTCAGAAGACATAGGACATGTATATTCTCATGTCTTCTGAACATCTTTGTTAAAAGATTTTATATGAACAGTGCTTTGTGAAAGAAGATACTTGTGATAGCATTATTTGTTATAGAAATAATAGTAGAACATGATTAGTTAAGCATCCATTGGAAAGAAAATTATTTTATATGAATATATAATATAAAAATAATCCTTAGGCTATAATATCAAGTGAACAAAGTAGGAGTCAAAAATTATTCAATAGGGACAAAAACAATAATATGTGTATACTGGGTTTAGTTACGCATTTGTAAATGATACATATCAGCATATATAAACAGTGGGCTTCCCAGGTGGTCCTAGTGCTAACGAAAGTGCCTGCCAATGCAGGAAATGCGGATTCCATCCCTGGACTGGAAAAATCTCCTGAGGTAGGAAATGGCAACCCACTCCAGGATTCTTGCCTGGAAAATTCTGTGGACAGAGGAGCCTGGCAGGCTACAGACCATGAGGCCACAGAGAGTCAGACACAACTGAGCGACTAAGCACACACACAGATATAAACAATAAACCACATTTAAAAACAACAAAAACCTAAATTGCTGTTATTAGCTAAAAGTACTGGAGGGAAGTCTAGCCAGTTGATAACTGTCTTCTGTTGCCAGAACTCTGGTTGTTTTCTATTTTTTCTATTTTCCTGAATTTTCCCAAGTGTCTAGAGAGCAGTTTTTTATTATACAGAAGAATACACTTTTGTAAAGTACTTTTTCTTTTTCTTTTTTTTTAAGCAGCTCATACCAGCTAAGCTTCTGGCCCAAGAGCTAGAGAGAAAGAGTGTGCTTTTTGGGGTCGGGCTCCTCTGATGGATGCTTTGCTTTACAGGACTCTACTCGTCTTGAAGTAGAGTCTGCATTCCTTGCACCACTTTAGGTGTTGACATCCTTCTTGATTTACAGCAGAGACTCCTTCTCTTTGCTCATCAAGAAAGCTCATCTCCGGACTAGCAGATGAAGTTCATCTGACCTCACGGCATCCCTATGGGGTGGGCTGGTCAAGATCACTTCAGCTTACCTGACAGGTGCAATTATTGCAACACAGAGAAGTTGTGACTTCCACTTCCTCATGGTCTGTGCCCAGTCCTCTGACTGTTTCATCTCTCTCTTAATCTTTTTCTTCATCTGCCACATTGCAAGGACAGGACCATTTGGACCAGACATGATGATGTCCATTTGCTCAGACGGTTCCTTTGATACACCCGTTTCTCACATCCTCCTCACTCCCTCATCTGCCTACCATTTGCTGCAGCAACAGGAACTTCTTTCTAGTCTCCTCCCTGTTGCTAGTATGACTGCCGTTCCTGAGGCCCTTCTGAAGTCTTCCTCTACCAGCGTGCTTTGTGGGCTGCAGCAGTCAGTGTCTACACGTCACGATGCTAGGTCAGCAGCCACTGAAGGGAGCTATGAGGGTGGGGAGGGGAAGGTGGCGGCTGCCCGGACTGGACACCTGGCCCAGGGCGGCCCCTAAACATATCAGGGCCCTCCCCAGCTGACTTCAGAACCAGTTGTGATGCTTCTAGCCTCAGTTCCAACAGAGGTAGAGTGAACACACAGAACTGGGATCTCACAGGTCTCTTTCCACTTTAAAGATGTTAAGAGGACAGAAGCAAATGCCTGCATCTCTCCTCATTTTGATCTAAGTCTCTAGCAATCCTGGTACCGAAACCACCAGACTCAAGTACTACTCAGCTTCCATGGGAACCAACAGGGGTCTCTTGGGTTAAACAGTGACGGCCCCCTCCCCTCCCCTGTCCACTCCCTGCTTCCATAAAAAGAGATGTTTTCACCTGTAAGATGCTGCTATTCTAAATACGTAGATTTCAAGTAAGTGTTTTGCAAATACCTTGAGAAGACTTCAAAACTGCAGGATTAAACAGGTGTGGCTTCTGCCGCTTGGCACAGGGAGTTACTAGTAAAATATCTTCACCTCAGTAGAGGTGATGGCTCTCTAGCCATCTCACACCGTGCGGGAGCTCTTTGTCCTCTGGCTCCTGAAGAAGGTGATATAAAGATGATTATTTTTATAATTTTATTATTTATTTATTTTTGGCTGCGCGGGGTCTTCATCGCTGTGTGCAGGCTTTCTCTAGTTGCAGTGCATTGGCTTCTCATTGTGTAGCGGCTCTTGTCGTGGAACACGGGTGAGTAGCTGTGGCACACGGGCTTAGTTGTCCCACAGCACATGGGATCTTGGATCAGGGATCAAACCTGTGTCTCCTGCATTGGCAGGCAGATTCTTTATCACTGGACCACCAGGGAAGTCGTATAAAGATGATTTTGTGAAACAGTGTTTAGTTCTCAGGCTACAGTCCAAAGAGTCGCAAAGAGTCAGCCACGACTGAGTAACTAAGCGTGCACATGTTATATATCAAAAAACCTATTATAAGGTGAATGGAGAAGGATAATGCAGACTCTGCTGCTTCGGGAAACATAATGTTTATCATCAGTTTCACAACCACCAGCACCTCAAACGTAAAACAAACCCAATAAGCACACAGCACTTGCTTTGTCCTGTCTTCCTAATCAGTTGTCTTCAACTTCTTTCTGCCCTAACTGCTGCTGCTGCTGGAGTCAAACAGAGAATTCCCTGCCCCTTCCCTTACACTGTCATCAGCACTCCCAATGACAGGATACCCACTGCCCCTGTTCTCAGTGCTAATATGGCCAGTGTCTGTCTCAGAGTTAGTCTTTTCTGCTCAGAATCCACTGAGAATCCTCAGAATCATCAAGCCCACATGCTGCAAACCCCAATGTGTGCACACATGCTAAGTCACTGCATTCATGTCTAACTCTTTGCAACCCTATGGACTGCAACCCACCAGGATCCTCTGTCCATGAGATTCTCCAGGCAAGAACACTGGAGTGGGTTGCCATGGGTATTGACCCGGGGATCAAACCCACGTTTCCTGCATTGTCAGGCAGATTCTTTACCACCAGCTCCACCTGAGAAGCCTGATATCAAACATCAAAAGCTGCATTAGTGTATGTCTTGGTTGCTTAGTTGTGCTCAACTCTTTGCAACCCCAAGAACTGTAGCCCACGAGGCTCCTCTGTCCATGGGGTTCTCCAGGCAAGTTGCTGGAGTGGGTTGTTATTCCCTTCTCCAGGGGATCTTCCTGACCCGAGATCAAACCTGGGTCTCCTGCACTGCAGGTGGATTCTTTACCATCTGAGCCACCAAGGAAGACCTCACATTAGAGCAGACTTAAACTAATAAATATAATACTAAAATTTTCACATTTATCTACTATCTTCCCCCATGTAACCAAAGATATATGTATGTTTAACTGATCGTCAGAATTAGACGTAAGTAATTGCCTGCATTAGAAAATAGAAGTGAGCCATCCAGGAAAGAGATTGTCTTACCATCAGTTATACCATGGATATGTCTTCTCTCGAATATGGTTGTAGGATGAGTTTAAATGACCCACGATCTCATTAAAGCAAATTTCAAAACATGACTTGGAACTGATTTTTCTGTTGTAGGATTACACTGTTCCTTCTGGTGACTTATTGATGTTGTCTCCATTTTGGCTACATCGAAATCCAAAGTATTTTCCTGAACCCGACCTGTTCAAGCCTGTAAGTCGTCTCTTCCCATGTGCATTGTCCTTGGATTTCCTCTTAATGCTAAGAACATGAATTCATAAATCAATTAGGGCTATTAGCATTAGGAAGTCGTATTTTTCTCTAGTAACTAAAGCTATGAAGCACAGATTAGATTTGTAATATAAGCGGTATAACATTTACAAATCAGAGAAATTTTTGGAGTAAGCTTCACCCACTTTAAAATAAATTTTTATCTGAAACGAACAGGACGTGGCAAAGTAAACATGCTTGATTCTGATAGAAGCCTTATTTCATGTTCTTCAGGGAATTGCTTCTGTTATTGGTTTCCATGGAGTACAAAAAATAAAAATGAAGTAAATTAAAACTGTGTTCTGCTGTTTCTTAGAATTGAGGAATTACAGCACAAAATAGAATTTTAAGAGGTCATTTAGTCCACTCTCTGCCTTTAGGTGAAATTGTCAAAAATGGCATCCAGATGTATTCATTCTACACACCAAGCTTTCTCCAACTGGGAGGGCTGTCAGTGTCTCCTTGTTAAATTTATTACCAAGAGCAATTTTATGATGGAGCCTGGGGCCTTATTATAAATATTCTTCCTCTTCTGAGGTCAATTCTGTGGTTGATTTACATTATCATTTACATTTGCCACTTAAGAAAATTTCTTTTTTAAACCTTTTTATTTATTAGTTCATGTTCCAAAAACATAATGGTGGCTGATATTAATAACAGGTTGGAAAAAATGACCAACAACCCTGCAACTTTATATGCAAGGATTAGCTGTACAAGATCATTTTTAGCCTAGAGAAATAAAGTTAAGCTTATTTATATAAGACTGATTTGGGGAAAAAAATGCTTTCTTCCCACAGGAACGTTGGAAAGAGGCAAATTTAGAGAAGCATGCTTTCTTGGACTGCTTCATGGCATTTGGGAGCGGGAAGTACCAGTGTCCTGGAAGGTCAGTGTGACAGCTGGGTCACATTTATCCAGAAAGTCTGCAGAAAGATGAAGGCTCAGAGAGGGAAAGCTTTGGCTTAATCCCTCTTTTCTTTACTATCGAAACTAAAGGAAATCTAGGAGACCACATTCTCTTTGGTTGGCCCATCGTATTGTGTGATGTCTTTCTGGGAATGTCTGCAGTGGTTTCTGATAGGAGACCTCATGAGAATTAAATATTACAATTGCAGCTACCAGATGAAAGCTGGGTTTGTGTTTCAAATGCTCAACTTTCCTATAAGGATGATTTGAAGTGCTTTGACTTCTTTTTTAAAGATAAAGATAGTGTGCATGTGTGCTCGGTCGTGTCCAACCCTTTGCAGCCCATGGACTGTAGCCCACTGGGTTCCTCTGTCCATGAATTTTTCCAGGCAAGAATACTGGAGTAGGTTGCATTTCCTTCTCCAAAGGATCTTCCTGCCCCAGGGATTGAACCGAGTCTCCTGCATCTTCTGTATTGGCAGGCAGATTCTTTACTACTGAGCCATCTGGGAAGCCAAAGATAAAGATAGAAATATCAGTATTTCTTGATATGTCCATAACAGTGTTATGATGGACATTTGCTGGGGTTAGAGAACATCTTTAACTTGGACCATCACAGCAACTTATTAGGTGGTTTTTGTTTATTGAATTAGTTTGGTTCTATAATAACCTGCCTTTGATGTCTTTTAGAGTTAAATTAATATGGTACCCAGGCTGACTATTCAATGTGATGCCCTGTTCTAGTGCAAGTTACTTACTGTTTATTTAAGAACATCTTAAATAATGTTTATTTATTTTGAACATCTCACCTGTAGCAGGCCCTGTACTAAGCATTAAGAATAGAGCATGGAGAAAGATAGACACAGTCCCTGACCTTTGAAAACGTACAGCCTACATCGAATAAATACCGTTTCCTCATTGGAGATGGTTCTGTTGCAGAAATGTAGATACCTGTTTAGAACAAAATCTCACTCAGTGAACATACAAATCCTTTAAAAATTCTATATTCAAAATATTGTAGTTTTAACTTAAGGCACTCATCTCCATTGTTTGAACATAATTAAACCAATCCATATTTGTGATTATGACTTACTCAACAGCATCCATTCAACTCCTCCTTTGTTATATGTTTTATAATACCAATTTGGTTTTTGTTGTAGTTCAGTTGGTAAAGAATCTGCCTGCAATGCAGGAGACCTGGGTTTGATTCCTGGGTAGGGAAGATTCTCTGGAGAAGGGAATGGCAACCCACTCCAGTATTCTTGCCTGGAGAATCTCATGGACAGACGAGCCTGGCAGGCTAGAGTCCATGGGGTCGCAAGAGTCAGACACAACTTAGCGACTAAACCATCACCACCACCACCAAAATGGTTATAATTAGCCTTGGCCAACCATGGAAATTCTGTCTTCCTTCCTAGAAGTTGTTCTAGAAGCTGAGGGGTAGGTAAGCAGATTGGTGTCTGGTGTTTCCCTGGAGACAACTGTTCATCCTTGGCCTAAATTGGTCAATCAGATTCAAGGGAGAGACAATTTTCTTCTATGCATAGGAGAGAGGCCCCCTCTGTCCTCTCCCACTAGAAGTGAACAAGCAAGCAGGTAGCTCCGGTTGTTGCTAAGAGCAAGTTCAAGAGCAATAAGCTTTAGGACACAGAGGAGAAATACGGGAAAATCCTGGTCTGTGAGATGTCACGTGTCACTGAATCATCAATATTGAGGAGCTACTCTACTTACTGTTGTGATAGATAATAAATATTTTTAACCTTATAAATAATATATATTACACGTAATATATATGTGATAAATGTTCACTGTTTTTTAAGGCAGTTTGAGTTGGAGGTTTCATTGGTTAGACCTGAAAGCATGCTCACATGCCCACCAAAGAAACTCCAAAGTTGAACATTATAATTAAGCGTCAGATACTGTAAGGGAATAGTATCACAAACAAAAACAATAATAACTACAAAACTCCACGAAGCTCATCCTTCCTCTAATATTAGTTTTACTTTAGAAAAGCAGTTCTTAAACCAATAACATATTTATTATTTTTGTCATCTACTAATATCAATGTTGTAAGTCTTTTAAAAACATTAGCTAATGCTTTTTTTCAGTCCCTTTATATATATTCCTAGTTGTGCCTAAAGATTTTATCATAAGCATCTTTAAAATTGAGCAACGAGTAGTTTAAACCAAGGACTGAAATGCTTTGCCCTGCAGTGTATAGTGTGGGCCAATGACCAAGGATTAACTGATGACTGTGGTCTCTAAGAGAGGCTATTTACGATCTTACTGGGATATCTTCTGAGGCTGGCAGACATTTGCTTGGGTTTGATAGCAATGGGTCCAGTAGTGGGACATTTCAGCTCAATCAATAGTATATTATTTATTCAGAAACGATACATTTTTCAATGCACTAAGCTCATACTGTATGTTCTGCAGTGGGTACTGCAGAAGCTCTGGGCAAGAGTAAGACATATTCTCAGTCCTCAGGAGATGACATCTGGAGAAGGTGAGGAGGATATCATATCGAGTTCACAAATAACTGGAAGGAACACAGGATGAGAGATGGCCAAGCATCACGCTCTGGAGATTCAAGGGAGGGTGTATCTGATCAGGGTGATCTTAGACAGTTTTCTGGGGAGAAAAGCCTTTGAAGAGTTAGATGAACTTCTGGACAGAGGAAGCAGTAAGCAAAGGGTCATTTGATCAAGGGTATGTGGGTTAGGGGTTATGGTTTTACTATTACTGGGGCCAGTAGTGACTAGAAGACAGATTGAAAAAGAACATTGGTCCAATGATATATTACAAAGATTTGGGTAGAGCAGACTCGAGTGGGGCATGCCTTAGGTTATAAGGTCATGCTAACATTCCATCTCAGAGACATGAAGTGGTGGAATCTATCGGACTTGGAAAATGATTAGAAATGGTGATCAGCTGAAAGGGAGGATTTGAGGAGGATGGTGGCTTTAAATTTACATGGCTGGAAGAGATGGTAGAAATAGAGAAATTAGGAATAGGAGCAGTTTGGAGGACAAGACATTAGGTTTTCCTTCGAAAACTTTTGAGTGCAAAGTGTGGCAACATATGTATCGTATAACCAAAATCTGTAGGCTGAATACGAATGTTGAATAAATATGACTTAATTTTTAAAAACCAACTTAGTTTATTTAGTTTTATATTAAGTTTCTGTTTTTAATAGCCATAATTTTTCTGTTACTTATTTTAAACAGCCAACCCATAAAACATTAAAAAAAAAATAAGGCAAACAAAAACCAGAAAATTGTTCATGAGGGCGAATGATTTCATTTGGACAGTGTGTGCTAAGAAAGATCTTTGCCCTAGAAATATAATCCCACAAAACCTTAGTATAATCCCTAGAAAATGCACCCATTCTTAGTTTGTATGCCTCGAGCCAGTTTATTTTCTCATGTATCAAATACTCAGTGAGTCAGAGAAATTTGCCTGTGAACTAGCTGATGATCAAAGTTTGTCAAGAAAACACTGCGGGCTTGCAGCTGTCACTCCTTGGTGTTTAGGCCACCAAACCAGAAGAACCCCTCTCCAAAGTGAACACTGAGTAAGAACTTGGTGCTGCCATCAGCCGCCAACCAAAAAGCAGAATGGAAGAACTAGAGTTCCTCCTTGAAAGACAGAAGTTCAGAAAATATATTTAGAGGATGAACCCCTGGCGAGACACGTTTCTGCAGTGGAAGGGAATTCTTCCCAAATAAATCTGCTGGAGAAGTCTAGTGATTTTGCAGAAAAACAAACAGGAGAAAACACGTGAACTACTGGCCTGCCCCAGCCATAGTAGCATACGAAATGAAGAATGGGCATTTTCCTACTGAACTGTGAATTTCGATGGAGGAGTAGGATGGGGGATTTCCAGTGTCAAGTGGGTGTCTCTGAGAGTCGATGATCTTAGCAGAAAGGGATGTGCCTGCCATACCCACCCCTTGGAATGCACATCAAAGCCAACAGTCCTGTTTGCCCTTGGTGCCCATCCCTGCAAGAGGATCCCAGTGGGCTGTGTCATTGTGCTAATTGATATGGGTTAAATTCCAGTGTAAAACACTAGCTCTGATCTTTGGCAAGATTACCCTCCCCCCCTTACAAAGGCATGCTTGGATAAGAAAAGGGTGTAATAAGAGGAAGGCTGCAGTACTTGAGACATGGAAATGAAGCATGGACTTCTCGGGAAGAGAAACTATGATTTCTACTTTTTGTGTGTATTTGGGTTTTTCATGTATCCTAGGGCAGGCAGTGCTAGGTCACGGATTTATCTTGAATTACTAACAAAAATCACATTATTATTGGAAAATTAATTCAAACATAGGTCCAGCTGATAGATTAGATTCCTGGGTCAGGAAGTTCCCCTGGAGAAGGGATAGGGAACCCACTTGAGTATTCTTGGGCTTCCCTGGTGGCTCAGACAGTAAAGAATCCACCTGCAATGCAGGAGATCTGGGTTCGATCCCTGGGTTGGGAAGATCCCCTGCAGGAGGGCATGGCAACTCTCTCCAGTATTCTTGCCTGGAGAATCCCCATGGACAGAGGAGCCTGGGGCTACAGTTCATGGGATTGCAAAGAGTCAGACACAACTGAGTGACTGAGCACATTGCTGTTATCTCTTGGGCACCCAGTATTCATATGATTATCCTTCATTCAATAAATAGTCATCAGTTGTATGCTATATGTCTGGGTACAGTTCCAGGACTTACCTTGGAAAACAAAATGATGGACAAAGTCCCTTTTCTCAAGGAGCTTATAGTCTAACTCAAGACACCTCAAGACACTAGAGAGATTCAAAGACACACAGCGTTCCTAAACTGCTTATAATGCAGTTGGAGAGATGAGACATAGCAACATGAAAACCTTACTTAACAGCATAAGATGGCATTAGAGAAATGCCAGGTGATTCATCTATATTGTAAATGCCATAGGAGTTCAGAGGAAGGAGCATTGAAAAAGGCTTTGTGGACTAGATGAGAATAATCAATAAAATGCACAAAAGAAAGCATACCTGCCTGAAAGAGAGTGGTATCAAACGCTGAGGGGAAAAAAAAGCTAAGTGCTTGTAGGAATGTAATGTGCCTATAAGTTAGTGGTAGCAAGGCAGCTGTATATTTGTGGTTTGTGAAGCTCTGAGTACAGTTGTTTCTATGTGTTTATTATATTAATGATAATGTAATTTGTGTGTGTGTGTTGGGGAGGGGGACTTCCCTGATAGCTCAGTTGGTAAAGAATCCAGCTGCAATGTGGAAGACCTGGGTTTGATCCCTGGGTTGGAAAAATCCCTGGAGAAGGGAAAGGCTACCTACTCTAGTATTCTGGCCTGGAGAATTTCACGGATGGTATAGTCCATGGGGTTGCAACATGACTGAGCGACTTTCACTTTAATGTAATTTTAATAATTGTGCCTCATTCAGTAAAATATCTTTGGGCAATCTTGCATTTGAGAAGCACTATAAGTAGCTTTCCCCCTTTTCATGCTTAGAGGATGCTGTTGTCGTTCGATCGCTCAGTCATGTCCCACTCTTTGCAGCCCCATGAATTGCAGCAGGCCAGGCTTCCCTGTTCTTCACCATCTCCTGGAGCTTGCTCAAACTCATGTCCATTGAATTGGTGATGCTGTCTAACCATCTCAGACTTCCCTCGTGGCTTAGAGGGTAAAGTGTCTGCCTGCAATGTGGGAGACCCGGGTTTGATCCCTGGGTCGGGAAGATCCCCTGGAGAAGGAAATGGCAACCCACTCCAGTACTCTTGCCTGGAAAATCCCATGGACAGGAGGAGCCTGGTAGGCTATAGTCCATGGGGTCGCAAAGAGTTGGACACGACTGAGTGACTTCACTTTTACTTTCACTTTCTAACCATCTTGTTCTCTGTCATCCCCTTCTCCTGCCTTTAATCTTTCCCAGCATCAGAAGTGAAAGAAAGACCCAGCATCAGGGTCTTTTTCATTGAGTTGGCTCTTCACATCAGGTGGCCAAAATATTGGAGCTTCAGCTTCAGCATCAGTCCTTTCAGTGACTATTCAGGACTGATTTCCTTTAGGATGGACTGGTTTGATCTCTTTGCAGTCCAGAGGACTCTCAAGAGTCTTCTCCAACACCACAGTTCAAAAACATAAATTCTTTGGCGCTTAGCTTTCTTTATAGTTCAACTCCCCCATCCATACATGACTGCTGGAAAAACCATAGCTTTGACTACATGGACCTTTGTTGGTACAGTAATGTCTCTCTTTTTAATATCCTGTCTAGGTTGGTCATAATTTTTCTTCCAAAGAGCAAGTGTCTTTTAATTTCATGGCTGCAATCACCATCTGCAGTGATTTGGGAGCCCAAGAAAATAAAGTCTGTCACTGTTTTCATTGTTTCCCCATCTATTTGCCGTGGAGTGATGGGACCGGATGCCAGGATCTTAGTTTTCTGAATGTTGAGTTTTAAGTCAACTTTTTCACTCTCCTCTTTCACTTTCATCAAGAGGCTCTTTAGTTGCTCTTTGCTTTCTGTCATAAGGGTGGTGTCATCTGCATATCTGAGGTTATTGATATTTCTCCTGGCAATCTCGATTCCAGCTTGTGCTTCATCCAGCCCAGCGTTTCTCATGATGTACTCTGCATATAAGTTAAATAAGCAGGGTGATAATCTACAGCCTTGATGCTGATGTACTCCTTTCCCGATTTGGAACCAATCCGTTGTTCCATATCTGGTTCTAACTGTTGCTTCTTGACCTCTTAGAGGATAGCCAATTGCTTTTGAGGAGAGGGGAACCCCAGTCGCTCCGGATTTCATGATAAGTTGCAAGTTCAATTCATTCTAGGGAATTTGTTACATAAACAAATGCATCCTCTCCACTCCAGTTGCTCAATGGAACTGAATGAGCTGGATTTACTTATATGCTTGTTTCCATTTTCACTATGGCTGTGCATGTGTCCTGGAGGAGATGGGGAAAGGGCTGGGAGTGGGAAGAGCAGATGTGGTTACCTGCAAGACTGAACGAGGCGGCCAGGTTCCTTATTAACTTCCAGCCACACTTCTCTCTCCTTTCTGCTTTACTGAAGAGCACTGACTCACTCGAAGGGGCACAGAAACCATTGGCAAAATTGCAGTCATTACTTCCCCAAACATTTCATTCTGACACTTCTATGCGGCTAAGATTTAAGTCTGTCAAGAACAGAAGCAGCACACTCCAGAGCGATTTTTGATACTTAAGCCAAAGTGCTTCCAAAATAAAACATGCTCATGTGTTCATTTCTGCTCCAAAAATGCCAGCAAGGACCCTCTTTTCCTTTTGTTTACCAAATAGATTGCCGGCCCCTCCGTGGTGCACAGAACACCTGCACAGGACTTGTATCTGTTGGAAAGAATGAAAGCCCACTTTGGGCTGGGTATCTCCCCATCACTTTTTTTTCTCCGTGGGCTTTCTCCCCTCGTTAAACTGAACTGCTGCTCTTTAAAAAGTTTGGTCACTCTCATGTCAGAAAGAAGTTTTAATTCCTAGGAAAAGAGGACTGGAATTAAAGCTGTGGTATATTACAATATTGCCCATGGGTTATTTTTTTAATTGAACTTTTACTTCATATTGGCATATGCTTGATTTACAATGTTGTGTTAATTTCAGGCTTCAGCACAGTGGTTCAGTTATATCCATTCTTTATCTCCCCATCATTGACTGTCTCCTTCTTGCTTGCTAATTGCCCTAGTTTTCCTAGATTTTCTAGCATCCTAGATTCATGGGATGTTGGGGTGCTTTTTCCACCCCCAGCTCATAGCAATGAAGCACTGTTCCCTAAACCGATCCTCACATCCTTTCCCTTTGCCCTGCCGCCCCTCCCATAGTGATTGATTTTAGTCTTGCCTTGTGTTTTAAGTGATACAGTTAACTACCAAGTGAAAGTTTCTATTGAGACTTCTGGGTCAGAAATAATCACTCCCTGTAGGATGTGAACAAAGAAGCACTTGGCCCCAGAAACTGTCAGCAGCTATTTTGAAACTGCAAAAGCAGGATGAAGTTGGTACCGTAGAGCAGGGCAGCAGAGGCGAACTGGCTCCATGGTTATATCATTGAACTGTTGGAGTGATCTCTGCCTGAGGTCAGCACCAGCTCTAGATTTTTTAGGTGCATAATGTGATACAATCCCTTCCATACAGAAACCCAGCCTGTTGTGGATTATTCTGTCACTTGTAACCAAAAGCATCCTGTGAGTGAAAGTCACTCGATCATGTCCGACTCTTTGAGACCCCACGGACCATACTGTCATACAGTCTGTGGAATTCTCCAGGCCAGAATGCAGGATTGGGTAGTCTTCCCCTTCTCCAGGGGATCTTCCCAACCCAGGGATTGAACCCAGGTCTCCCACATTGTAGGCAGATTCTCCCACATTGCAGCCACAAGAGAAGCTCCAAAAGCATTCTAAGTAATCTATAATTTCCTTAAGAGCAAAAGCTTTCTTTCAAGATCTATTTAACTCCATGGCATATCATATTAACATATAGTAACCACATGAGTTAGTAGCTTTCTAAATAGCTTGGACTTCTTGGGGGATTGAGTTTCATTTAAGGTGGGTATATCACTGAAGAAAACGAAAACAAATGTCACTTCTTAATTTTTTCCTGGAGGGTCTGAAATTTAAGCTATAGCACAAGATCATTTCTATTTGGTGAGTAGTTTATCTTAATGAAGTCAGTAGTATTTTTTGCCCTTTCGTTGAATAAGAACGTTTAGAAAGAGGTATCAGATATCTAGCTCACAGCTCCTACATATAAGAGTTTTTCTTCTAGGAGGATCACTGTTAAAATAACCCTGGCTGCAGCTCTGAAAACCAGTGGCCTCAGAGACTGTACTCCCACTAGGATCTGATTCTCATCTCCCCAATGAAATATAAAACAGTGTCTCAAGTCAAGAAGCTCTGAGGTCCTCTCTTTTCTCTCCTTCCTTTCCCCCATTTAAATATGTCCCATTCCCTTCTCTTCTGTTTTTCCCATGTTTTCTTCTTTTCCTTCTCTTCCAGTTTACCCTAATCTGATTCTTCTCATTTTATTCTGGATTTATTTCGCCTTATTTAATATCACCATCTGTCTGCTCACTCTTCCAGATTTTGCCCACGCCATCATTCCCAATCAAAAGTTTGGTACCCCAGGCATAATGTTTCCTGTGTAGCTGAGGTATGCTTGGTCATTTTAATTTTATGTGCTAAAACTAAAAGATTTGATAGACTACAGCTTTTTAAAAAATTATTTTATTTATTTTAATTGGAGGCTAATTACTTTACAGTACTGTAGTGGTTTTTGCCATACATCGACATGAATCAGCCACGGGCGCACATGTGTTTCCCATCCAGAACCCTCCTCCTGCCTCCCTTCCCATCCCATCCCCCAGGGTAAACTACAGCTTTTAACGTATTTTCCCTTTTCTGCTTGATCATGTTCCTCTGCTAATGATTCTAAAATATGATCCCCATACCACTAGTAGCAACATTACGTGGAAACTTGTAAAAAGTGCAAATTGGGTGGCCCATCCCCAGATCTACTAAGTCAGAAACATGGTGGGGTGGGTCCAGTGATGTGGGTTTGAACAGCCTTCCATGTGATTCCAATGCATGCTGAAGTGTGAGAAACCCTGGTCTAGAAAATTTTGCCTCCTGACACCAAATGGTTTTCATTTTCCTGTAAGATTTCTTAAAGGGAATGAGGGTGTGGGAAAAGTACTTCCCCTTTAACTTGACCAGCCCTGCTTCAATGAAGGATGCCTGTGAAAGTATGTCTGTACACTGCCTTCTCTGAATTCCAGGGCAAGATCATTCTATTTTCATAAGCTGCAGCTGGTAGCAACTTGGAATATACTTCAGAGCCCCTGCTCCTGGCAACAGTGGCAGTTTTCCAGCCCATGCTGGCACTGCCCACAATGACTTCTAGTAGGACAAAAAGAGAGATTTTCTTTTAAAAAGGAAGAGAGGGATTCAGTCTCAAAATCAAGACATCTAAAATGAAAATCATGACTTACTGCTAACCCTAGCGTTCCTTCTGTGCTCCTTGTTCCTCTTCTGTGTATCACTGATTTCCTAGACACTCGGCTCCTGGAGTCACCCTTCACCCCTCTCTCTTTTCAATCTGCCGCATCCACTCCCACCTCCTAACCTAGGTCATCTTGACCCAGGAGATGTCATGGTTTTCTTATCCTTCTCCCCCTTTATCTCTTCTTTCAATCTGTCTTACTTACCACAAACAGATGAATTTTCCTTAAATAATCATCTCTAAGTTGTTCCTTTCTTGTTAAAGCTGGGCATCACTGCCTACTGGCAAAACCCATCGGCCTAGAACTCCAGACTCTTCAGAATCTGACACAAATACATCTTTCTGAACATCTAGGAACGCCCACCCTAGACAGTCTACCAGTTGTCGCCTGATGACTGTGCCCGTTCCTCTTCTGACTCTTGCTCTCTCCTGCGTCCGGAATGCCCCACTCAACATGTCTACTTATCAAAGCCAGTCCTTCTCTCCAGGACTAGCTCAAGCATCACCTCCATATGGAGTTGATCACTCTGGGCCACAGTGCTCGCTCCAGTCCCCGGATCTCCGTAGCCCTTTTGTCTCCACTTTTATCTCACACTGTTACCTTCCCCATCTCTCCGCGTGCATTACTAGCAATGTGATCGTCGAGTCTGGGTTTCGTAGGGCTTTGTGCGCTCAGTGTGTGTAGGTCTCCTTGAGCATTTATTTACAAATGGGGAAAACACGCAAGTACTCAGTATTTAAGGAATTTTCAACATGTTTATATTTTAATGAGCTTTATTTGTAGATGTGCAATGTTGTTCTTGCAAGTGTAAAAAATAAATCTGTGATAAATAATATGCCTCATTACTTTCACTGTTTTGACATTAGAAGTATTAAGAAAACATTCCTAGCATGAGCATAGCTCAACTTGCTTCTGAAGAGCTTTTGTAAAAATACGGATTTATGAAGCTCTCTTTCTTTGGAGTAAAAACCTTTAATGTCACAGAGATGTGTATGTTAGTCCCTAATATTTTAGACATCAGAACAAAATTCAGTAACAGGGTAAAGGCTTGTAAACACAAATTGCTTTTTGCCATTTCAAAAAAAATTAACTTCATTTTAGTGAATAACTGAGGTAGTAATTCTGCTAGAATATCCAAATATTTGGAGAAAATAAGAGTTTTAGCACATATTATTTTATTACCTGTTTTATTAACTCACCTTTTCTTTAGAATATCAGAATGTTTAGAAATGATAGTAAATATGATATTAATATTTATATTATTTCAATACCTAATACTAATTTAATAACTGAACTAGTTTACCCCTCAATAACAAAAGAAGAAAAAATTTAAAGCCTCCCTAATGCACACAATATCAGTTGGTCAAAAACCTAGAATATAGTTTTACCCTAAGGAAATTCAGTTTTATGATTTTTGAGAACATCACAGAGACTAAAATTAGTTCAGAAAATGCTTGCAGGTTCCAGTGGAAAACTATCTTAATGAACTAATAAACATTAGTTCTATTTCTAATCAAAATATACTTAGTGTTTCTAAAATAGTCCAATTTGTGCTCTTAAATAGCCTATGAACTATTTCTTGTTTACATATTTGCATAATAGAGGAAGTATTAGTGGAGGGCCTCTTATGTGTGATAATGTTTAAAGAGCCTTCATTTTCACATAGAAGTATCACTTTTCAGTACAGTTTCTTCACAAGGTCTGTTATACTCTCAGGGTCAAAGTACCCAGCGCCAGCACCTGACTCATTCCAGCCCCTCGGCAGCCTGTTCCTCAGTTCCTCCTGCTCTTCCGGCTCCGTCTCTCATCACCGTGCCTTCTGCAGGGAGCTGAGGGCTTTCTTCCCTGCAACAGCCCCACCACCCCATCAGACAGTCCACAGTCTTTATTATCACAGTGCCTCTCCTCCAGGGACTGGAGAGGAGGGGTGCCAGGCACTCTTTCCCCACGGGGCTGAGTTCAGAGAAGTGCTTTGGTCACAGCAAGCTAAACTTAGAAAAGGGCTAAAAACAGACTTCTAAGAAAATGGGATTTGTTTGGATAAAGGAGAGCCTATAAAACTTTTATAATTCACAAATGCAGAATTAACGAGCATTTTTTCTAGTGCTGCTGGGCAGCTGCTAAAGATCGAGGAGTCACTGCTTATTCTACTGAACGCAAAATGTCAGTGTAGTGATCGTTATCTAAGTCATTTCTAGAGAGGGAGCTGAGGACTGAGAAGAATTGGCTGTTTTATGTGAGCAGGAACTTTAATGTTTCTTTTCACATGTGGGTACTCATTGCCATGGGTTTCCTAGGTGGCTCAGTGGTAAAGAATCCACCTGCCAATGCAAGAGCTACTGGAGACACGGGTTCAATCCCTGGGTCTGGAAGATCCCCCAGGGGAGGAAATGGCAGCTCCACTCCAGTTTCCTTGCCTGGAAAATTCCATGGACAGAGGAGCCTCACAGGCTGAAGTGCATGGAGTTGCAAAGAATTTGACGTGACTGAGCAACTGAGCACACACCCAAGTGCTCACCGTCAGCCTTTCCCATTAGATCTGAAGGGGCTCAGGCCTCCATGGAATGCTTTCTTCACTGGACTTTGAAGATAATCACTCTTTTCATTATCCTACTCCTCTGGCTACTTCTTAGATTCCTTTGCTGGTCATCCTCACCTGTCTAACCTCTAAATTTTGGACTGCCTCAGAGCTGTCTCCTCAGATTTCTTATTTTTTTCTGTTTAACCTATCCCCTACTTCATCCTATCCCTTGGCTTTATATAATTGTCCCAATAGTGATGACTCTATTTATGTCTCTTGTACCTCCATCCCTGACTGAATCCCCCCAAACACCAGGCTCGTCCCTAGTCGTCACTCACCATCTCCATGGGATGTCTCCAAGGCACTGGTCAATAGCAAGCTGCAACGAACAGGTCCAAAAGTGAGCTCTGAATGATAACTCCTCAACTTGCTCCTCCTTCAGCTTTTCCCATTGCTCTACCCTTGTATTTCCTCAGGCCAAAAACTTGGAATCCCCCTTGATTCCTTCATTAAGTCTTTTTTTTTTTTTAACTTTACAATATTGTATTGGTTTTGCCATATATCAACATGAATCTGCCACAGGTATACACGTGTTCCCCATCCTGAACCCTCCTCCCTCCTCCCTCCCCGTACCCTCCCTCTGGGTCGTCCCAGTGCACCAGCCCCAAGCATCCAGTATCGCGCATCGAACCTGGACTGGTGACTCATTTCATATATGATATTATACATGTTTCAATGCCATTCTCCCAAATCATCCCACCCTCTCCCTCTCCCACAGAGTCCAAAAGACTGTTCTATACATCAGTGTCTCTTTTGCTGTCTCATATACAGGGTTATTGTTACCATCTTTCTAAATTCTATATATATGCGTTAGTATAGTGTATTGGTGTTTTTCTTTCTGGCTTACTTCACTCTGTATAATAGGCTCCAGTTTCATCCACCTCATTAGAACTGATTCAAATGTATTCTTTTTAATGGCTGAGTAATACTCCATTGTGTATACGTACCACAGCTTTCTTATCCATTCTCACGTCTGTCATGCAAACCATCAGCCTATCCTGCAAAGCATATCCAGATACTAACCACGACTCATGACTATTTCCATCATCCTGGCCCATTCAGGTCCAAGTTTTCCGTTGGCTGGAAGATCATAATTGTTTCCAAATCAGTCTTCTTCCATCACCATATATTTTATTCTCAAAGTAGCAGCCAGAATGATTTTTTAAAAACTTAAGTCAAATTTGTTCAAAACTGTCTAATGGCTTTTCGTCTCACAGAAATGAAGTATTTAGCATGCCCACAAAATTAAGATGATAATCAGTCATTCTGCAGAGAATCTGAAGAATAAACATTTGGATATATCTCTTTCTAAAAAAGTCATAATGCAAAGAATTTATTATTGATAGTTACATACATTAATAATCAACAACAATTAAACACCGCTACAGTTTCCAAACAGTGTTTGTGATTTATGCTATCTTCTTCATTTCAGAGTTATACATTATGGATATATCTTAAGGGAAGAAGATATGGTGTGCCCATCATGGCCAGAAATGGACAATCTAATTTGTTAGAAGCTTGACAAAAACTTAATTGTGAGGAATTCTGAACCTGCAAATTAGCAAAATTGCTTTTTCTTGGAATTACTGCTTAATTTGATCCAAATCAGTAAAGATTGAATTGTTCTATTTCATAGGCATTGACACTCCATTGAAATGAATTATATTTAGCATTTCTAAGTTGTTGTCAGTCTCTAAGTCGTGTCTGACTCTTTGCAGCCCCATGGACTGCGGCACATCAGGCTCATAGGTAGAATTAAATTTACATCACAAATATTTGTGAAGAACGGATGTATCCGGGTAGGTTCTAACAATACCTGGAGCACTCCAGATTTCATTTTAAATAGAAATACAGGCAAGATGTTTCAAGAATACCAGTGGGAAATAAATCTAATTATCTGATACAAATAGCAGATCATTCATATTCATTCATCCACTCATGCAATCAACAAACATTGAGGATTCAGTGATAAATAAGACCTGCTTCCTGTTTTTGTGGAGGTTGTGGTCTATAAGGGGAGACAGACATGAAGAAGATTAAATGTAATAGGGTGGGATTGTAGGATAATGGTGTTAATTGAGGGATGTTAAAAGTGCCACAGAAACATAGAAAAAGATGGAAAGATAAGGAAACTGAATCTGCTTTATGGAGGCATCTCCTTCCATCATCGTTCCTTTTATCAGTCAACACTAGATACTAGCAGAGCTCTATGCCCTGTGCTAAGACCCAAGAGTATAATCCCAGGAGAGAGAGAGCTAATAAACAATCACAATTCATGCAGTAGACGCAGTGGCTAAAGTGTGCCCAGGGAGCCATGGAATGGGCAGGAAGGGCACCTCAGCCCAGGAGCAAGCAGTCAGGGAATGCTTCCAGAGGAAACTGAGCCTCAGGGAAGAGAAGGGCTTTCTAAAGATGGCATTGCCATTCAGAGAACCTCAAGTATACAGTGTGGCAAGAGCATGGATTTTAAGGAGGAGCTCTGGGGGAGAGGAGGCTGGAGAAATAGGTAGGAGACAGGTCTTCATGGCTGGCAGTGTTCCCTGAGACATTTAGAAGGAAATAAGAAGCATTGACAAATGGAATGGGCTTCCCTGGTAGCTCAGCTGGTAAAGAATCTGCCTGTAATGCAAGAGACCCCGGTTCAATTCCTGGGTCAGGAAGATTCCCTGGAGGAGCAATAGGCTATCCGCTCCAGTATTCTTGGGCATCCCTGGTGGCTCAGATGGTAAAGAATCTGCCTGCAGTGTGGGAGATCTGGGTTCGATCCCTGGGTTGGGAAGATCTCCTGGAGAAAGGCATGGCAACCCGTTCTAGTGTTCTTGCCTGGAGAATCCCCATGGACAGAGGAGCCTGGCAGGCTACAGTCCATGGCCTTGCAGATAGTCGGACATGACTGAGTGACTAAGTACACGTGTGTAAAATGAGGAAATGGCAATAAATTTCTGTCTTAGAAAGTTCTCTTCAGTAGTAGGGCAAAGGACAGAGTAGAGAGAAGTGATACTGAAAGCAGAGAAGCCAATCTGAAAGCCCAGGTGATTCAGGAATCCAGGACATCAGTAAATGGTGAAGATCTACAGTGGGGAGCAGTGGAGGGCCTAGAGTTAGGGGGATACGGAGAAGGACTGGGGAAGCATTAGGAAGATAAAACAAAAACTTCGGTGCCCAACTGTGCGGGAAGGGTAATGGAGAGTGTTGTTTCTACGATGGCATACAGATTTCTGATGTTGGACTAATCGTACTTATTAGGGGCCATTCCCTCTAAAATGGTCTGCCTCCCCTAAGGAGAGCTCAAAACAACCCACTGGGATGCCAGGAAAAGTGGCAGAATTTCATTTACACTTTTCTCAGTTTTTAAATTTCTGTGTATATATATATGTGTATACAAAGTCGGCAGTAAACTAGTACAATGGTATGTATATACAGTTTTTAAAAAAATATTTGTTTGGCTGTGGTAGGTGTTAGTTGCAGCATGTGGGATCTAGTTCCCTGACCAGGGTTCAAAGCTGGGCCATCTGCATGGGGAGCGCAGAGTCTTAGTCGCTGGACCACCAGGGAAGTGCTTACAATTTATAAATAAATGGGTCTTCATTTATTGTAGGGTATGCACAGTATTTTCTTATCAGAGATGTATGATCAAAAAACTTGGAGCCTGAGTGCAGGATTATAGTAGAGAAAAAAATTGGCAGTTAGGGGAAATTTAACGTGCCTCCAGAATATCTAGGCAGTAATTCCTACAGGACTGTCCTATGGAACTTTCTGAGATCATAGAAAAGTTCTAAATAGGTGTTGTTCGATATGGTGGCCAGTAACTACTTATGGCCATTAAGCACTTGAAATGTGGTTTATGCCACTAAGGAGCTGAAATGTTTAATTTTGATAAATTTAAATTTATTTAAATAGCCTCATGTAGCTAACAGCTACTGTATTGAAAAGGACAAATCTAGAACTTAGAGGAGAGACCTGGAATCTCTTTCATTAAATGCTTCCACTGGCTAAGCGTTGTATACACATTTTAAAACACCGTAATCATGCCAACTCCCTTATGGAGTAGACAGTATTAGAAAAGAAAAGAGTTACGTTTTTCTTTACTCTGTCCTCTTAATAGTCTATATTAAGAAGGTCTATATTGCAAGGAAGAACACATTTGCTCTGAAATATGAGTAGTTATAGATATTCTTCAGTGTTAGCCACTCAGTCGTGTCTGACTCTTTGTGACCCCATGGACTGTAGCCCGTCAGGCTCCTCCGTCCATGGGATTCTCCAGGCAAGAATACTAGAGTGGGTTGCCATGCCCTTCTCCAGGGGATCTTCCCAACCCAGGGATCAAATCTGGGTCTTCTGCATTGCAGGCAGATTCTTTACCATTTGAGCCATCAGGGAAGCCCATACTCTTTATTGGAAGATATGTATGCATCTTTCAATACCAAGCACCAATTTTATTTTCTTTTTCTTTCAGGTGGCTGGCTCTGTTGGAGATTCAAATATGTATTATTTTAATATTTTATTATTATGACTGCAGTCTTCTTGACCCATTGCCAAAACAGGTAAATCTTTTGAGAATTTTGAGTAGCATGACTTTCAAATTTGAGATAAAGTCTAACTCCTTCATTTTAATTACTGGGTAGGGGCTGACTGATCTCACTTAGGCTCATCTTAACAGTTCGTCTCTGCAGACTGAGAAACATCCCTTTAATTCTAAGTCAATTCTGTGTTCCCCATTATCACAAGACCGGGACCTAATAGTAGTGTTTTCACCACTTAGTGTAGGAGCTCCCCAATGAATTATCCATTTTAACCCTTTTACATGGCCTTGATGTCAGGCTTGTTTCCCTAGAAAGGCATGTCTGTGTGTCCAAAAGTGAGCCATGAGCCACGAATCATAGCCGTTAGTCCACTTGGAAGCAATGACATAGAAGGAAATTAACCCAACAGTAGAAACAGTGAAACGCAATGTGAAGACCATGACCTTTCCCCACCTCTGACCTTTGGCTCTCTCAATCATTTAACTCATTTGTGTTTCTGTAGTTCTCTTCTCTTGGACCAATGGCCCTCAAACTGGTGTGAGCATCAGAATTAGCTGAGATGGAGGGGGCTTGTTAGAACACAGAATCCTTGGCCCTAGCCCTAGAGCTCCTGATGAGTAGATCTGGCAAAGGGCTTGAGAATTTGTATTTCTGATAAGTTCTGGGTGCTGCTGCCGCCACACTTTGAGGACCACTGTCCGAGGAGACAGGGGGAAGTCCAATTTAATTCCAGGTGTTTGGATGTCCCTTTGAAAACTCTGGATGAAAGGTGCTATTTAATTTAAACTGAGGCTGACGCTTAGAAATTAAGAATTGCAATCTCAGGGCTATTCACATAGCCTTTTGTGCTATGATTTACTCTTGATATACTAAGGGCTAATATATGGAGGGATAAATAAAACTCCTGGGTGACATTTCAACAGAAATTCTGTAAGTGCATAAATGACACAGAAAATATTATATTGCTCACAAATATGCACATTTCAGCACTTTGCCTTGATTTCTTTTGCACTTCTATTTTGAGTACAAGCAACAGTGATAAAGAGCTCTCAAAATCCAATGATGAAAGGGAAATCAAAACACCCTTCACAAAGGTTTTCAGCTGAGTACAGTTTTGTTGGCAAAATGAAGATCCGGGCCAGGATTTACAGGCACCAAATACTAGTTTCTGATAGTTAAATGTTGCGATATTGCCCAGGACTGACTCAGCATCTAACTATTTTCCCACCAGTCAGAAGACACAGGAAGGCCTTTTCACATCAGAAGGATGTCAAACCACGTGACACATAAAACTGGAGATCAGTCATTTTGACCAGATCCTTAGGCAGGGTTTTTTCCAGCACTTTCTTCCCCACTAAGAATTCTAGTATTTTTATACCTTTTTCTTTTTGTTTTAAAATACATCTTATTTCTATTTTGACCCTACTAAGAACATTTTTCAAAGAGATGTGACCTCAGTTTGTAAAAAGTACAAGTCTGAGAGAGTCCTTGTCTCAAAGGGCATTTCATTTCACAGCTCTTATTTTAGAAAGATCAATTAATATTATTTAATTGTTGGACTTATTTTACTAAGTTGTGAAAGGAGGTGATCAAAAAATACAGGCAATGACCTTCCAATTACCAGGCTCTTATAAGCTGCAGCAGGGGAGGGGCAGTCACCAGGGCATGCTCCAGACACTTTGGCATCAAGTGTAGGAAGATCATGGGGCTTGGAAACCAGCTCCCCCAAAGGAATTTTCTTGCCACAGTACCCCAAATCAAATGCTAGCATCTCCAATTTTACTTTTGTAAGAGTTTTATTTTACCTCAGTCTAAAGAAAATAATTTAATCTTAATTCTCTCCCAATAAGAACCAAACCAGAAGGAAACTTTGCAAAGCTTTCCAGGATCTGTGATTGGTCAGTTGTGTCCAGATGCTGGCAATGGGAACTATTTCATTCTGAGCACTCACAGGAAGACCCACTTCAGTTCTTCCCCAAAAGCAAGCACATTTTTTGCTAACACAGTGAGGTTTTTCTTTGGCTGATTGGTTTTCTTCTGCTGTGCTTTTGGGAGTAGGGGAATGGATTCTTGGAAAATCTCACAAGATCTATAAATCCCCCTAGTAGAAAAGTACACACTTCTTCATATAAACAATATGATGGACAGATTCAATTTCAGAGAGTCCGTGCAAGTTCTGTAACTCATTCTATCAACTGACCTAAGAATCCGCTTGCTGAGAAACTCTGTGCCCCATTGCATTCAAACTCATGACAAAAAAAACTCATCCCCTAAGTTGGATCACCCTCCTCCTTCCTCACACTCCTCTTCCTCCAACACTCAAAGTTGACAGAACAGGTTGGTTTTCTCATTCAAGCTCCTAAGCTTCAGCATTCTCTTTGCTTTATTTGCAATGAACTGACTTCCCCTCACCCCCACATCCATTCACCCCTTGTTCATAACTAAGATGTAACAGAACCTATCAGAACATTTGGCACCCACAGAATATCCCATTGGACAGTTTTGATCTTCAGTTCAGTTCAGTCGCTCAGTCGTGTCTGACTCTTTGCGATCCCATGAATCGCAGCACGCCAGGCCTCCCTGTCCATCACCAACTCCCGGAGTTCACTCAGACTCACGTCCGTCGAGTCAGTGATGCCATCCAGCCATCTCATCCTCTGTTGTCCCCTTCTCCTCCTGCCCCCAATCCCTCCCAGCATCAGAGTCATTTCCAGTGAGTCAACTCTTCGCATGAGGTGGCCAAAGTACTGGAGTTTCAGCTTTAGCATCATTCCTTCCAAAGAAATCCCAGGGCTGATCTCCTTCAGAATGGACTGGTTAGATCTCCTTGCAGTCCAAGAGACTCTCAAGAGTCTTCTCCAACACCACAGTTCAAAAGCATCAATTCTTTGGCACTCAGCTT
>NW_011495047.1:5062877-5077018 GCF_000754665.1 Bison bison bison
GTTGTTCCATGTCCAGTTCTAACTGTTGCTTCCTGACCTGCATACAAATTTCTCAAGAGGCAGATCAGGTGGTCTGGTATTCCCATCTCTTTCAAAATTTTCCACAGTTTATTGTGATCCACACAGTCAAAGGCTTTGGCATAGTCAAGAAAGCAGAAATAGATGTTTTTCTGGAACTCTCTTGCTTTTTCGATGATCCAGCAGATGTTGGCAATTTGATCTCTGGTTCCTCTGCCTTTTCTAAAACCAGCTTGAACATCTGGAAGTTCATGGTTCACGTATTGCTGAAGCCTGGCTTGGAGAATTTTGAGCATTACTTTACTAGCGTGTGAGATGAGTGCAATTGTGTTGTAGTATGAGCATTCTTTGGCATTGCCTTTCTTTGGGATTGGAATGAAAACTGACCTTTTCCAGTCCTGTGGCCACTGCTGAGTTTTCCAAATTTGCTGGCATATTGAGTGCAACACTTTCACAGCATCATCTTTCAGGATTTGAAATAGCTCAACTGGAATTCCATCACTTCCACTAGCTTTGTTCGTAGTGATGCTTTCTAGGTCCACTATAGTAGTGGTTTGCACCATCAACACCATGTTGTCTTATGAACATCAGTAACATGTGTCATAGAAGTCTCACTCAGCAATTATAAATGAGGTGTCAGATATTGGGGGCCAGAAATGTATTGAAAGACCTTTATTTGTGGTATCCTCTTCACCCAGCTAAAGTGAAGGGTGAGTCCCAGGCTCATAGCCGTGGGATATGTGAAAGTGTGAAGAAACTGCTATTAGAATAAGGGATTGTACTGATGAACCTATTTGCAGGGCAGCAAAGGAGATGCAGACACAGAGACCAGACTTGTGGACACAGCGGGGGAAAAGAGAGGGCGGGACAAATGGAGAGCGTAGCATGGAAACATGTACATTACCATATGTAAAACAGACAGCCAGTGGAAACTTGCTGTATGACCCAGGGAGCTCAAACCAGTGCTCTGTGACAGCCTAGAGGGCAGGGATGGGGTTGGAGGTGTGAAAGAGGCTCAAGATGGACGGGACATGTGTATACCTCTGGCCGATTCATGTTGATGTATGGCAGAAACCAACACAATATGGCAAAGCAATTATCCTCCAATTAAAAATAAATAAATTTCTTTAAAAGAGTAAGGGATTGCCTCCTTTTCTGTCCCTTGAATAGTAGTGTTAATCACTCAGTCGTGTCCGGCTCTTTGTGACCCCATGGACTGTGGCCCGCCAGGCTCCTCTGTCCATGGGATTCTCCAGGCAAGAATACTGGAGTGGATTTCTATCCCCACTCCAGAGGATCTTCCCAACCCAGGGATCGAACCTAGGTCTCCCGCATTGCAGGAAGATTCTTTACTGTCTGAGCTACAGGGAAGATCCACCCCTTGAATAGAAGGCTAAAATTGATGCTAGCCATGGAGAACTCATCAAGTAAAACCGTCCAGCCTTCCAAACCTAAACTCTGCCTTTCGGGAACAATCACACTGACTAAACCTTAGGTCCATACTGTTGGCTTACGTCCCTTAACTTCTATCCTCTTTCTGCATTTCTGCTTTTAGAGTTCTCTCCACTTGGTGGGTGTCCAGCAGCCGGAAGGACGATGCCGGATTCAGTTTAAACAAAGAAAATGATGTCTGCTGGAGGGCCAGGGCCATCTGGAGGAATGACTGCCTCCCATCCAGTAGCCTGGCGGCACCTAGACCTGAGTTTGACAAGAACACGTCACTTAATTTTATTTTAGGATTTAGTTCAAGACAATGTCCAGGTGGCATGTGTATTTGGTATTTTAAGTGTAGACGAAGAATCAGACATCACTCTCACTGATACTGAGGCCCCAGTACAGGGTAAAACATTTCAGTGATCCAAAAAGAGGTATTCTTCAGAAGTTGGCATTGGTTTCATACATTACTGCAACAGTCCCCAAACTCTTTCGCACCAGACACCGGTTTCATGGAAGACAATTTTTCCACAGATCAGTGTGGGAGGCAGAGTTTTCGGTTTCTCCCACCACTCACCTCCTGCTGTGTGGACTGGTTCCTAACAGGCCAGGGCCCAATACTGATTCGTGATTGGGGATCCCTGCATTATTATATCAAAACTTTAAATAGAAATAATGTCATTTGAATGAAATTTTTCATACATTAAATTCACTGTGAGGACAACATACTTTAACTTCTATTTTGAAAAAAGGCTAATAGTCTTAGACTTGAAAGAGTATTAAATGATGATTTCTGGAAAGTTGCTATTTTTCTTAATATGATTCTTAACTAGCAATTGGAATTCTTAAACCACTATTAATTTAATTATTTATGAAACATGTCTAATGCTAAATATATGAAGAAAATGATCACTTTCTAAGACCTGTGAAGTCAGGGATCATGTCTGACACTCATTTCTATCCTCCATTCTGCCTAGGACAGCACTTCTCTATAGGGTATATTCAATATATGTATGTTGACTGATTTATTCATTTGTATTTTAATTAAGACGAAAGCACCCTTTTGATTCAAGGTGTTTATAATTGTAGTTGAAGAGATAATATTTTTCCTAATTTATAGAAGCTCTAAGTGACGTGTCAAGTCAAATAACATTTCAATCTACTACTTAAAACTTTCGCCTGAAATATTTACTATGAAATCCAGAAAAGAAATCCTATCATGTTCAGGGGAAATATATGACCCCAATCACAGTGTGATTTGTCCTCTAAGAGTCAATAAAATGCCATCTGCCTCCTTGGTTTCACAATAAATAAGCTTTGCAGTACGTGTGTCCTCTGGATTATTTGCTCCCCTGTGCTAGAATTATCCCGTGGGGTTGAAAACGATTGCTTACTCATCTGTCTCCCACCAATGGGCAGATAACTCGCTAGGAGAAAATTAAGTACTTTGGAATGCATTAACTCTTTGGGACTAATACAGTGATTTTGAAGCTTAGCTAGCAGCTTGCCGCTTAGCTTAGCAGGCTGGGGGTCTGAGGACTGAAGGGAGTGAAGAAGGCAGTTGAAAATCCACAGGAGAGCTGAGAACTGCGGACCACTACTGGGCAGTTCTTCTAAATATGGCAGATGTGCTTCCAGGGAAGGCGTGTCCTCTTCCAAACAGCTGGGGCTCACAGCCAAACATGGTATTTGCAAATGATAGACACTTGAGCTAAATCTGCAGACATTTGGGGCTAGTGTTTATCTCCTTATTATTGTTTGGTAAGGTTGAAGTTAGCTGGCAAGTTTATGCACTTAAAAAAAAAAAACTGCCCAGATGTGGGAGATCTATAACCTTTGAAATCAAGCGCGGTAAGAGGAATATACTTGGAGGTCCTTATTTCTTTTCCTTTTTTTGGTAAATTAATTATTTTAATTGGAGGCTAATTAATTTACAATATTGTAGTGGTTTTTGCCATACATTGACATGAATCCGCCATGGGTGTACATGTGTTCCCCAACCCGAACCCCACTCCCACCTCCCTCCCCATCCCATCCCTCAGGGTCATCCCAGTGCACCAGCCCCGAACACCCTATCTCATGCATTAAACCTGGACTGGTGATCTGTTTCATATATGATAATATACATGTTTCAATGCCATTCTCCCAAATCATCCCACCCTCGCCTTCTCCCACAACGTCCAAAAGTCTGTTCTTTTTCTCTGTGTCTCTTTTGCTGTCTCGCATATAGGGTCATCGTTACCATCTTTCTAAATTCCATATATATGCATGTTATACTGATTGGTGTTTTTCTTTCTGACTTACTTCGCTCTGTGTAATAGGCTGCAGTTTCATCCGCCTCATTAGAACTGATTCAGATGCATTCTTTTTAATAGCTGAGGAATACTCCATTGTGTATATGTACCTCAGCTTTCTTATCTATTCACCTGCTGATGGACATCTAGGTTGCTTCCATGTCCAAGCTATTGTAAACAGTGCTGCGATGAACACTGGGGTACACGTGTCTCTAATTCTGGTTTCCTTGGTATGTATGCCCAGCAGTGGGATTGCTGGGTCATATGGCCATTCTATTTCCATTTTTTTAAGGAATCTCCACACTGTTCTCCATCCTGGCTGTACCTGTTTGCATTCCCACCAACAATGTAAGAAGGTTCCCTTTTCTCCACACCCTCTCCAGCATTTATTGCTTGTAGACTTTTGGATGGCAGCCATTCTGACTGGCGTGAGATGGTACCCCATTGTGGTTTTGATTTGTATTTCTCTGATAATGAGTGATGTTGAGCATCTTTTCATGTGTTTATTAACCATCTGTATGTCTTCTTTAGAGAAATGTCTGTTTAGTTCCTTGGTCCATTTTTTGATTGGGTCGTTTATTTTTCTGGAATTGAGCTGCTTGTATATTTTTGAGATTAATTCTTTGTCAGTTGCTTCGTTTGCTATCATTTTCTCCCATTCTGAAGGCTGTCTTTTCACCTTGCTTCTAGTTTCCTTCATTGTGCAAAAGCTTTTAAGTTTAATTAGATCCCATTTGTTTATTTTTGCTTTTGTTTCCATTACTCTGGGAGGTGTGTCATAGAGAATCCTATTTCTTTTTATTTCCCTAGCCTGAGATTTTATATAGGGTTTCCCACATGGCTCAATGGTAAAGAATCTGTCTGCCAATGCAGGAGATGTGGGAGACATGGGTTCGATCCCTGGGTCGGGAAGATCCCCTGGAGGAGAAAATGGCAAGCTACTCCATTATTCTTGCCTGGAAAATTCCAAGGACAGAGGAGCCTGGTAGGCTACAGTCCAGGCGGTCACAAAGAGTCAGATGTGACTGAACCCAGCACACACAACACATACTAATCGAAGGTGTGTATATATATATATAAAGTATATATTTATATGTACTAACTTGAGTTTTCCACAAAGTGGAGCCTAAGACAGATTTGTATGCAGTGCAGAGAGTTCATTTGAGACATGCTCCCAGGCAGCAAACGTAAGGGATCAGAAAGAATATGCCACAATCAAGTTATGTTATTAAGGTAGGCATCCCAGCCCCTATTTCAAAGGAGAAGCCATGAGAGATGAGGGGACCATGTTCAAGGGCATGTGAGGAGTGGCTGGAGCATGGTAGGGTGAGGAGCATGGGATTCTGCATGTAGTTTTGATCACGTTTTAATAGAAATGTGAGATCATCTATGTGCAGAACATCCTTGTGGAGGCAGCCATTCAGGCTCATGTGATAATTAATATTAACCCTCCTTTTTCGTGTCCCTGCAAAGGGCTTATAACTTCGTGTTTACTTAGCAGCCTGAAACAGAGAAGAGCTCACGTATTTACTGATGGAATTGCAGAACTAAATGGTAGTGCCACTGGAAACTTGTAATTAATGCAGGAAATGGGAAAGGAGGGGCCATTAAAACTGAAATTAGGAAGTCACCTGCTGAAACTTAAATGTGAGCTTTTAGATAGAGTATGTACTCATTAAAAGGCATGTCCTTTCAAGATTTTAACGTGGACAAAAAAGGAAATGTCTAAGCCTGCTCAGGCTATATAACAAAATACCGTAGAATGGGTGGCTGTAAACCACAGAAATGCAGCTCTCACAGTTCTGAAGGTGGGCAAGTTCAAGACCAAGCTGCCAGCATGGTTGAGTTCTACTGAGACCCTCTTCCTGGTAAGGTCAGTAATTTCTCAATGTCCTCACACGGTAGAAGGAGTAAGGGATCTCTCTGAGGTCTCTTGTAAGAATAGCCATTCCCTTCATGAGGGCTCCACCCTATTCTCATGACCTAATCGACCCCAAAAGGCCCCAGCTCCTAATGTCATCAGCTTTGGGAGGATTGAACGTGTGAACTTGGGGAAGGCACAAATATTTAGACCACAGCAGGAAGTAATCCTCCATAGTTGCTCAACTTTCTAAGTAGAATCGAAAGGATTTTGTTCCAATGGAAGACCCTGGACAGCATTTGGAAATGCAGGTGATTCCTCCTCTTTTGGGCCCTCAATCTCTTGATAGAGCAGCCAGGAGCCTGGGATTGTCTCTGTGAGCATCCACATGGGAGTAGACCATGATACTTGGCTTTAATCCGCATAGCATCTTTTTTTTGTTTAAGTTTTTAGAATGAATGTCTCCATGTTTCTTCATTAATGTTGGGTCTGGGTAAGTGAAATGAACTTATCAAAGTTTTACTGTTAGTTTTAAAATCTTGTTTTTTGTTATTTTAATGAATGGCTGTGGGTGGTTACTAACAAGGGTACACCTATATTAAACTATTTTCTTGATGAACTGCCTGTTATTACATTCTAGAAGCCAACCATATGAGCTTCTGTCACTTGAATAATTACTGTGAGGCACTTTGCTAAGCCCATTGCACTCACCCACTTTTATTCTCACAATAATCCCACGTGTCAAGTGGGTTTCTATGATTATCATCCCTGTTTTACAAACCAGAGAAATAGACTTTGGAGAGACTGAGTGATATACTTGAGGTCACACATCGAGGAAGTGGCAGAGGCAGGATTTGAACCCAGGGAGTCTGGTTCCGGGGCACAGCCTCTTAACAAACAGCGTGGCATCCTTCTCTCTCGCTCTTTTGGAAAAAACATTTTAATCTTTTTTTTTTTTTTTGACCTCACAATAAGGCATGTGGGTTCTTAGTTTCCCAACCAGGGATCGAACCCATGCGTCCTACATTGGAAGCTCAGGGTCTTAACCACTGGACCACCAGGGAAGCCCCACTGCATCTTCCTAAAGAGAAAAGTATTCCTCATGAGAGACAACCCCATTAACCTTGTCACCGTAATCCACATTCTGGGTTCTCTGTTAAGTCTGAGGGAAAGCTGGATAATTTGTCACATAGCCTGCATTACAAACGGAAAAGGAAAAGAACCGTTGTTGCCTACCAGTGTCCTTCCTCGTCAGCTTCTGTCTCCAGAGCCTCCAGGCACCACCCTTCCTTGTGAGTATTATACAGTGGACCAGCTTCAGAGGAAGTGTAGCATATAAGAGAGAGGGCCATTTGTTTGAAGAAAAATATCTGATAAAAATGCATCTTTTTAGTGAGGTCATATAAATACAAATTTTGGGAAAAACGTTATAAATTCTAATGATATATTTTAGCAGGCGCTGTCTATTAATAGTAATTGACTTTTTTTTAAACAGTGTTCTACCTTGTTTCTTCACAAAAATAGCCCTGGTCATTAGAGCTTCACTAGGCAATAGGTAAGGAAGATATATGGATTTTTCTCCTTCTGGCAGAGACAGCAACTAGATGAAATCTGAACAGTCTTAGTTTAAGCTTTGTCTTCAGGTGACTTAGAAACTGGGGAAGAGTTATTTTGAAAGCACTTAAAGGAAGGGAAATGATGTTTACTTCACAAGGCCTATAAACTTTGGTTTGATTTTTATTGTTATTACTGGAAAGAAACATGTTAGAATCATAGTACAGAATTGGAGAGATCAAACATCCCGGCTTTGCTGCTTAAGAAGCTGAAATCCAAGCTGGAGAAATGTCATGTGCCCTTGTAGGATGTGCAGTGACTAGTGAAGACAGCCCTCTGGGTGAGTGGGTGAGACGGTTTAAATGAATGAATGATTCTTTGAAGACCCAAAAAAACCAAAATGGAACAAATGAGTAAATATCTAACTTCTTTTGGCAGCAAAACTTTTCTTTCTAAAACATATTAGTTTCTAGATCTCCCAGGGAAAAAAAGCAGAGAAATCCAACTCAACATTTAGCTGACTAACACTTTGTTAGTCATGAGGTCACAAAGTACCTGTTCATTAACATATGAGACTAACCATGGCAGAAATAACTGTTAAACTAAGACATATTGTTTTTTTCTACTTTTAAAAGTAAAGAAAACAGCAATTAAAAACAGTGGGAAAATCCAGTTGATATCCTAACTGAAAGTCGCTCAGTGGTCATGGCCAACTCTTTTTGGGACTCCATGGAGACTGTAGCCCGCCCGGCTCCTCTGTCCATGGAATTCTCCAGGCAAGAATACTGGAGTGGGTAGCCATTCCCTTCTCCAGGGGATCATCCTAATCCTGGGATCAAACCCGGGTCTCCTGCATTGCAGGCAGATTCTTTACCACCTGAGCCACCAGGGAAAGCCCAAAGCTCCCTGAAATAGGAGATAGGAAGCAACTGTCATATAAAAGAAGAATAATGGTTGTACTGTGAGAACATACAAGTTCAAGCTCTGGCTTTGTCCTTCAGCTTCATATAAGAATCAGCAAATCAGTTCAGACCTCTACGCTTCAGTTTACTCACAAGTTAAAGGTACACTGTGCACTTAATTCAGAAGACTATGTATGGGAGGGACAACTGGGTGTGTGTGTGTGTGTGTGTGTGTGTGTGTGTGTGTGTATGCACGTGTGCGCACACATGCTTAGTCACTCAATCATGAACAACTTTTTGTGACCCCATGGGACAACCAGATATTCACATGCAAAAGAATAAAGTTGGAACCCTATCTCACACAATATAAAAGAATAAGCTCAAAATAAATCAAAGATATATGTAACAAGCTAAACCGGACATCACCAAAATGAAAAACATCTTTGCTTCAAAGGAAGGGATTCAGAGTAGAATTAGGGATGGTGTCTAGTGCCGAGAAAAAGGGGTGAGTGCTGCTCCTCTGCAATGTTTCAAGCCTGCCTCGGGCATCATTGCTGTCCACAGAATTCCCATAGCCTCCTGTGGCTTCTGTGCCTTGCTCAGCATGGCTAGGGACTTTGCAATCTGTCTTCTCTTCTGCCTGGACTCCCTAGGTCTCAGATCTTCAGCAGACTCAGGTTGACCATCTCACCAGACTTCACCAGACTCCACCCCACTCCATCAGACTGGGATTGGCCGTCTCACTGCTCGCCAGCCTAGTGGAAGCTCTTTCTATTTAGGAAGAATCTCTCTGCTCCCTGCTTCTCCAAGCCTCACTGTACTGTCCCCAAAACTCAATTCTACTTGTTATTAAAGAGTTGGCCTTGATTGCTCATAAAACTCACAACCGAGCTAAATTTTAAGGACAGAAATGGCTTAAATTTAAAAATTTTCCAGGAAGTGATGAAAAATAGTTATGTTCCATTATTCTGGTACAGCAAAGACAAGAACGAACAGAATAGTTAAACTGCTATATTAGAGCATGCTAAAGGTTTATAAATATCTTGATGCAATGATACCATGAGTTGAAGATAATAATGGTGAGTTAAACCAATAATAATAAGCATACATTGATTGAATCCTTCCTTTGGTGTGGTTTAGGCACTTTTCCTGCCCTACCTTCTTTCAGGGAGAACAATTAAGAACGACATCCAGTAAGGAAATATTGATTTTGGCCCTCAGTTCCAAGAAATGTGATAAAATAATTCATAAAATAAGCATCCCCAAATTGTTTACAATACTTTCTTGAGGATGTTGGCTAAGATACCAGAGAGGCTTGTTTTATATTTGCTTACACTGGTGAAAATCATCAAAAGCGTTTTATTTTTCAATTCACTTACCCAGCAAAAGAAATAGAAGCAGAGTATTTACTTAAGGAAAAGAGCTTTCAAGGCAATGTTTTTCTCTGCAATACTTGACAGATTATCCACTGTCCCTTGGAGAGGACCCAGGGTGAAGACGAGAAGGCCTTCCTAGACTGACCAGTGGGGCTTAGGAGAAAAAGCTCTAAGCTGAGTCCAAGCTGCACAGTCATAGCTTCTAAGTCCTTTGTTCTCCTCTGCAGCATGAGAAGGCTGGCCTAGACTAGAGAAGCCACAAGACCCTCCACACTTTCACATGCCTCACATCCTCTGATTGCTATGCATACATGGTTGTGTGGTATGTATATACAATGAAATATCACTCAGCCATAAAGAGGAAGGAAATTGGGTCATTTGTAGTGTCTTGGATGGACTTAGAGTCCGTCATACAGAATAAAGGAAGTCAGAAAGAGAAAAACAAGTATCATATATTAACGCATATATATCAGTTCATTTCAGTTCAACTGCTCAGTCATGTCCGACTCTTTGTGACCCCGTGGACTGCAGCACACCAGGCCTCCCTGTCCATCACCAACTCCCAGAGTTTACTCAAACTCATGTCCATTGAGTCAGTGATGCCATCCAACCATCTCATCCTCTGTCGTTCCCTTCTCCTGTCTTCAATTTTTTCCCAGCATCAGGGTCTTTTCCAATGAGTCAATTCTTCACATCAAGTGGCCAAAGTATTGGAGTTTCAGCTTCAGCATCAGTCCTTCCAATGAATATTCAGGACTGATTTCTTTAAGGATTGACTGGTTTGAACGAATATATATGGAATCTAGAAAAATGGTGCAGATAAATCTATTTGCAAGGCAAGAACAGAGTTGCAGCCATAGGGAACAGACACGTGGCCATGGGTGGGGGATGGGATGAATTGGGCGATTAGGATTAATGTGTGTGCACTGCCGTGTATAAAATAGATAGCAAGTGGGAACTTACTGCGTAGTGCAAGGAGCTCAGCTCAGTGCTCTGTAGTGACCTGGAGGAATGGGATGAGGGGGACGGTGGGAGGTCCAAGAGGGAGGGGATATTTGTATACATATAGCTGATTCACTTCTTGGTACAGCAGAAAGTAACACAACATTGTAAAGCAAATCTACCCCCCAAAAATAATAAATAAATATTGCATTAGTAGGTGTCTATTAAAGGCAGAATTTGTGGGGTAAATAAGTCCTAGCCACAGGCCTTTCTGCATGAAGGAGATGAAGGGGATGAAGGGCAAGGCAGCTAGAAGCAGTGGAAAGAACACTGACTGTAAGCTCAAACATCTCCATCTCGGTTCTGGCTCCTGCATTTACAAGCTCTCTTACTACTTGACCTCTCTTGGCCACAGTTTCCCAGCCTATAAAACAGGAAAATGATACTAGCTGGCTCATCCTGGTGGTTAAGACAGATCATTGTGAACTCTGTTGTTTCTAAAGTATCATTCAGTTTTGAGATACAACCATGATAAAAGACAGGTCTAGATCAACTTGCCCACCCCTAAGCTTCAATTTTCACTCCAACTCTCAGCACTGCTAGGCCTAGGAAATGTCTAGCTGTCATTTGGGGGAAACTCAATTGTATTTTTCTCCAGTAGCTATAAGCACTGCCCTCTGCTTGTCATGTCACACATGTCCTGACCCTTTCTTGCATGTTTAAACAAACAAGGCTCATATGGAGTCCACATACTTCATATTCTCCTCGACCAGCTTGCTGTGAACAGCTTCTGTTCTTTTCTAAGTAAAATTTCAAGGTTTATATCTCCCCGTTTTCTCTTGTGGAAGAGGCCACCATGAACTCTGGAGCTGGTTTTTTCCATGAAAATGCTCTTCATGAGAAGGTAAACATCAAAACTCAATATACAAGACAATAAATCTTGTCTAGTGAAGCACTGATGCTTTTGAACTGTGGTGTTGGAGAAGACTCTTGAGAGTCCCTTGGACTGCAAGGAGATCCAACCAGTCCATCCTAAAAGAAATCAGCCCTGAATATTAATTGGAAGGACTGATGCTGAAGCTGAAACTTCAATACTTTGGCCACCTGATGCGAAGAACCAACTCATTGGAAAAGACCCTGATGCTGGGAAAGATTGAAGGCAGGAGGAGAAGGGGATAACAGAGGATGATATAGTTGGATGGCATCACCAACTCAATGGACATGAGTTTGAGTAAGCTCCAGGAGTTGGTGATGGACAGGGAAGCCCGGAGTGCTGCAGTCCATAGGGTCACAAAGAGTCAGACATGACATAGTGACTGAACTGAACTGAGTGCCCAAGATGCACTTCCAACATTTTTTACCCATGTAGCATTAATTCATCCTCTGCTCAAAAGGAAAAATAAGTCCAAAATAAAATAAAAACTAAGGCATTCTCCTCTATAGGTCAGGATCTGAATTATAAATGGATGAAACTTGTAGAAACCACAATCCAGTTTGAAAGACTCTACATGTTGAGATTTGTGCTGAACTTTGTCTATATCATAATACAGCACTCGAGGAAATAGCATCATGGAAAGCCAGAAAATCACAGCTTGACCTCAAGAATGTCCTCATTAGAAGAGAAGTTAGAGCTTCTCCCTCCCAAAAGCTCATCTAAGATCATGTATCTATTACAACCCTGTGATAAGTACTAACATTGTCTTCATTTTTCACAAATTTTATTCATTTATTTTTAACTGTGTTGGGTCTTCATTGCTGCCGGGGGCTTTCTCTAGTTGCACTGTATGGGCTTCTCATTGCAGTGGTTTCTCTTGTTGCAGACAACAGGCTCTAGAGTTCGGGCTCTGTAGTTGCGGTGCACCAGCTTAGCTGCTCCGCAGCATGTGGGATCTTCCCAGACCTGTGTCCCCGCATTGGCAGTTGGATTTTTATCCACTGAACCACCAGAGAAGTTCTATCTTCATTTTTCAAAAGAGGAAACTGAGGCACAGAAGGGTTGAGTCATTTTCTAAGTCACACAGGGAGGAGGTGCGCAGCCAGGATTTAGCCCAGGCATTCTGGCTCCAAAATCTGTGCTATTGACTTCGCCTTAGCTTCCTCTTCCCTAGTCACTGTGAATGCTTTCCCCCAAAGAAATGAGTCACACAGAGGGTTCAGATATTGTGTTGAGGCTTTCAAATCCCCACACCTCTCTCTAAACACTAATTAGGCAATCATCTCGTCCAGTGCTTTATAAACCCAAACATATCTGAGATTTTTAAAGTCTCATGAAGCAGTGCTGTCTACCAGGAGGATCATTTAGTGCCTTTTAGTTCTTACTTGAAAAATCTGTTTTCCCTAAATCTTTTCACGCATACTATCATTGCCATCGTTGGGAGGAATAGCATATAATCAGAGGAAGGGGACTTAAACAGTGATGAAAAGCATTCATGCTGTCTAGCTTGTTAGCCTTGTTATGAAGATGCTTCAGTGATTTCATGCTGAAAACATCTACAGAACTCCATCCACATTCCATGAAGCCACAGGATCAATCTCCAGACCTCCTGTGTGGTAGGTGGCAAGTGCTGTACATGCTGAAGAGTCTGGATACATTTCCAACGAAACAGCCACCAGTTGGCAATGATTAGCATTTATAAGACTTGATAGTGTAGTTTGGGGGGCACGGAGGGGAAGGTAAATTCAACCTTTTACATATTCTTCCAGGCAACTAGTTTCTATTAAATATTGGCCTTACCATTGTATTTCAACTCACTGTCTGTTTCCCTTTCAACAGTCATCCTTTGCCATAATTGAGACAATTTCACCTAGGAAGAAAAGAATGGATTTAAATTAGGCAAATAGGAAATTAAACATCACTTTGATATGAGGTCAAATATGAGGAAGAAATGAACCATCTCAATGGATATTGAAAAGTTATTCAATATAATTGTTACCATTACTGATTTAAATAAATTATTTTACATTAAAAAAAGAACAAAATAGCTCATTGGTAATTTTTATACTGATTACATGTTGAAATGATAATGTTTGGGGTACACTGGGTTAAATAAAATATATTTTTAAAATTAAAAAGAAAAACAGCTATCCATTATACCACCAACACATGTGTGCATGTGCGTGCACACACACACACACACACACAGGTAGAACACATATTACTGGGACTTTCTGAATTATGGGCATCCATCCTTATCATGAGATTATATCAATAAATTGATATTTAGAAAAAGATAGAAAATAATAGATCATCATTAACCTCAGTGGGTGCTGAAATAACTGCTGCTATAAAAATCTAAGAGAGGCCAAAGAATCATGTCACCCCTCAGTTGTGGATGCCAAATCCACATCTTCCTGGATCCAGAGAACCATCCTGTCATCTGAAGCTGCCCTTCGGTTCAGTTCAGTTGAGTTCAGTCGTTCAGCCATGTCCAACTGTTTGCGACCCCATGAATTACAGCATGCCAGGGCTCCCTGTCCATCACCAACTCTTGGAATTCACACAAACCCATGTCCATCGAGTCAGTGATGCCATCCAACCACTCATCTTCTGTTGTCCCCTTCTCCTCCTGCCCTCAATCTTTCCTAGCATCAGGGTCTTTTCAAATGAGTCAGCTCCTTGCATCAGGTGGCCAAAGTATTGGAGTTTCAGCTTTAGCATCATTCCTTCCAAAGAAATCCCAGGGCTGATCTCCTTCCGAATGGACTGGTTTGATCTCCTTGCAGTCCAAGGGACTCTCAAGAATCTTCTCCAACATCATAG
>NW_011495047.1:5077118-5080520 GCF_000754665.1 Bison bison bison
ATCTCTGGTTCCTCTGCCTTTTCTAAAACCAGCTTGAACATCAGGAAGTTCACGGTTCACGTATTGCTGAAGCCTGGCTTGGAGAATTTTAAGCATTACTTTACTAGCGTGTGAGATGAGTGCAATTTTGTGCGGTAGTTTGAGCATTCTTTTGCATTGCCTTTCTTTGGGATTGGAATGACCTAAGCCCTTTTATTTTTTTAAGGTTCTTTTTTGATGTGGACCATTTTCAAAGTCTCTATTAAATTTGTTACAATATTATTTTTGTTTTATGTTTTGGTGTTTTGGTCACAAGGCATATGGGATCTTAGCTCCCCGACTAGGGATTGAACCCACAGCCGTACCCCCTGCATTGAAAAACAAAGTCTTAGCCATGGAAAACCAGAGAAGCCCCCTTCACCCTTTTCAGTGCCTTGATTCACATCTTCCTTCACGCTGGAAAAACAAAAGCAGAAACTACAGACTGCTTGCTTTGTGTCTTTTCCCTTCAGACAAGTGTTTCTTTTTTTTTTTTTTCCACCTCTGGCTTTACTTTGTTGAGCCATTTCCAATCTCCACAGAGATCTTCAGAAACATTTCCCCAAACTTCGTCCCTTTTCCTCTGTGGAACACAGCCACATTGCATTTCCCAGCCTTCCTTGCAGTTGGGTGTGGCCATGTGACTGAAGTCCTGGCCAATGGAAGGCGGACAAAATTGATACGTCACTTCTAGGCTTATCAAAAGCCATCTGCGCACAGCTCTGTTCTCATCCTCAGTCAGGGTTTCAGTGAATGGTTTGAGGCCCTCGGAGATGGTGGAGGCCTGGACAGATGTCTAGGTCCCTGAAAGACGGTGCAGAGAAGCATGAGCTCCTTTCAGCTCAATGCACGTTGAAATGTAGACAGTACATAACAAACTTTCACAGTGTTAAACCACTAAACTTTGGGGATCGTTAGTTCTGCCAAATAACCAAATGTTATATGTTTACATAAAAATCAAATAACATAATTTAAATGCTGTGAGTCCCTTGGATCAGATTTAAATACACTTCAACATCACTTGAAAATTATTTCTGTTACCGTGCCGTGAAGAAAACTCAGTTTCTTAGTTTGGAGTGCAAGTACCATAAAATGAAATTAAACAAAGTTAATTTAAACCAGATTAAAATACATTTGATTTTCTCTATTTTGTACATCAATAAATAAGATGTGGCAAAATATTTCTCTATACTTTTCAGATCTTTATGTTCTTTTTTAAAATTTTATTTATTTATTTTTAATTAATTAATTTATTTTAATTGGAGGCTAATTACTTTACAATATTGTGGTGGTTTTTGCCATACATCGATATGAATCAGCCATGGGTGTACCCGTGTCCCCCATCCTGAACCCCCCTCCCACCACCCTCCCCATCCCATCCCTCAGGGTCATCCCAGTGCACCAGCCCCGAGCACCCTGTCTCATGCATTAAACCTGGACTGGCGATGTGTTTCACATATGATAATATACATGTTTCAATGCCATTGTTCTTTTATATGAGTCTTCAAGAGCTCGTTTATATGGGCCCAATGAACTTGTTTTTGTAATTCTGAACTCCTACTTCTGAAACTAATCTTATATTTAATTCAGCATTGTTGCTAAGCATCCACTTGGTCCAAATTAATAATAACACAAGCACTAGCTTCTAAAGCTGAAAACAGGATGGGTTGCAGCAGGGACACTGGAATTATTTCTCTCTGAATTGGAAAAAAACAGAATTTTTGCCTGTGAAATCCCAGAACACTTTGTTTCTTTTTTCCTTCCTTACCAGAATGTTCTGGTCTAGTAAAGAAGAGAGTACAAGTGCAAAGTTGTGACTGTTAAGTGCTCAGAGGTTCATTAACTCTTCTCTAATTCTTATGCTTAAAAAAAAACCGAACCAAAAAACCCTCATCTGCAGAAGGGAAATGCCTGGCAGTGAAGAAGGATGACAGAGTCAGGATTAGGCTGAGTGCAGGGATGGAAGATAAAGAAATGACTCTGTGTAGTCATTCCAGGCAAAAACTAACCATCAGTTACTTCAGGAAAGACACTTGTAGGCACAGGAACCAAACCAAAAGAATGAGCAACCTAAGTTCAAGGGTAACAAATGTGTGTATGATCATGGCACCAGTTTAGGGAAAATCTCAGACTGGCTGCGTGTGTTCAGCCCACCCCAGTCTCAAGTCTGAAGCTTTCCTTTACTATTTAGCTCCACCCTGCAAGCTTGATGGGCCCCATGGGGCTCATGAGTGCTACGAGCATAGAGGTGCTGGTGGTGGAGAACAGGGCAGGGGATTCTCCGTACAAGGCAAATCTAACATGGCTGAAGCAAAGACACAGAGCTCAAATGAGGATCTCTCCTGCTGACTGATAAACAGTCATCACGTTGACTGCAGCTCAAGTCCTCACCCTGTGCTGGTGGGAAGACAGCTTGCGGGGCTCCTGAGTACAGCAGATGTACAGGTGGGGCAAGGCACAAGGCCCACTCCTCTTTGGTCCTTGGCTGAGGCTAATGCAAGCTGTTGATGGAGAAGAGGCTGGGCTAGTAGTCTTCAAATGCTGACCCGGTTCCTCTTCCAACCCCTTTCAGATCACACTGCCACCGTTTCTCCTTTCCCCTCTGCCCTCGCTTATTTATTTCCTCTTCTTCTTTTCTTTCCCTCTGCCAGAGACTCTCTTTCTCACTTTGAGGTTGGGGTGAACAGAGCCTTTCTGTTTCTCAAGTTTCATTTTTCTCCCATTGTATCAATCAAAGCACATCACAGACCCCAATTAAACATCAATGTGGTGATCAGTTGCCTCTTAGGGAAAGGCCATTATCCTGCCACAGGCTCCTTTTAATTCAGGATGGGTCAGGATGGGACCTGTAGTGAGAGGACCAGACTTCAGTGTCAAAGAGCCAGAGGCAAGGGATTTTGACTGGACGCTCAAAAGATATATTGAAGTCAGACACAAACTTCAGAAGCTTTTGGCCTCAGTATGGAAAGTGTAAATTTTGGTAGATTACTAAGATTAGTAAACTGTAATTGATAAAATTCAGTTAATGAATTAGTTATGTGTTTGATCACGTTAACTTTAAAGATAAAGCAATACTAGTTCATTGTACGCAATGGGAATTTTGAACTTTGGTTTTCTGGGGTTTGGTGGGAATGATCAGATCTCAGATCAGTCGGTCAGTCGTGTCCGACTCTTTGCGACCCCATGAATTGCAGCACGCCAGGCCTCCCTGTCCATCACCAACTCCCGGAGTTCACTCAGACTCATGTCCATTGAGTCAGCGATGCCATCCAGCCATCTCATCCTCTGTCGTCCTCTTCTCCTCTTGCCCCCAATCCCTCCCAGCATCAGAGTCTTTTCCAATGAGTCAACTCTTTGCATGAGGTGGCCAAAGTACTGGAGTTT
>NW_011495047.1:5080620-5081018 GCF_000754665.1 Bison bison bison
AGCTTTAAGCCAACTTTTTCACTCTCCACTTTCACCTTCATCAAGAGGCTTTTTAGTTCCTCTTCACTTTCTGCCATAATGGTGGTGTCATCTGCACATCTGAGGTTATTGGTATTTCTCCTGGCAATCTTGATTCCAGCTTGTGTTTCTTCCAACCCAGCATTTCGTATGATGTACTCTGCATATAAGTTAAATAAGCAGGGTGACAATATACAGCCTTGACGTACTCCTTTTCCTATTCGGAACCAGTCTGTTGTTCCATGTCCAGTTCTAACTGTTGTTTCCTGACCTGCATCCAGGTTTCTCAAGAGGCAGATCAGGTGGTCTGGTATTCCCATTTCTTTCAGAATTTTCCACAGTTTGTGATCCACACAGTCAAAGGCTTTGGCATAGTCAAT
>NW_011495047.1:5083134-5083261 GCF_000754665.1 Bison bison bison
ACTCTATTAGTCTTTGCCTTGCTTTATTCCATATTCCAAGGCCAAATTTGCCTGTTACTCCAGGTGTTTATTGACTTCCTACTTTTGCATTCCAGTCCCCTATAATGAAAAGGACATCTTTTTTGGG
>NW_011495047.1:5083520-5086394 GCF_000754665.1 Bison bison bison
TGATCTCCAGTAGCATATTGGGCACCTACTGACCTGGGGAGTTTCTCTTTCAGTATCCTATCATTTTGTTTTTTCATACTGTTCATGGGGTTCTCAAGGCAAGAATACTGAAGTGGTTTGCCATTCCCTTCTCCAGCGGACCACATTCTGTCAGATCTCTCCACCATGACCCGCCCGTCTTGGGTTGCCCCACGGGCATGGCTTAGTTTCATTGAGTTAGACAAGGCTGTGGTCCTAGTGTGATTAGATTGACTAGTTTTCTGTGAGTATGTTTTCAGTGTGTCTGCCCTCTGATGCCCTCTTGCAACACCTACCGTCTTACTTGGGTTTTTCTTACCTTGGGCGTGGGGTATCTCTTCACGGCTGCTCCAGCGAAGCGCAGCCAATGCTCCTTACCTTAGACTAGGGGTATCTCCTCACTGCCACCCTTCCTGACCTTCAACATGGGATGATAGCAGAATCTAATAACAAAATTGTTGGGGAAAGTTTTATTTAATGAGTAAGGGGTCCCCCAAGATTACCCAGAATTTGGTGAATATTATCTGAATGTCAATGGAGAAGTTTCAGTCTGTATTTGAAAGGAATGTCTTTCCTCTTGTTTTGCTGTTTGTGGTTTTGCTATTGTTGTTACAGTTATTGTTGTTCTTTCTTTCTCTTCCTCCTCTTCTACTTCCTTTTCTCCTCCTTCTTCTTTCTCTTTCTCCTGCATTTTTCTTTCCTTCTCCTCACATTGCTCATCACCTCCTCCTCTTTCTTATAACTCTTTTCCTCATCACTAATTACATCACACCTTTTTCAATTCTTTGAGGGTTCAATCAAGTCTCAAGAGGTTCTTTCAAAATGTACTTTTAAAAAATTTTGTGATTTATTTATTTACTTATTTTTGGCTGGGCTGGGCCTTTGTTGCTGAGTGTAGGCTTTCTCTAGTTGCAGAGAGCGGCGGTTACTCTCCAGTTATGTTGTGTGGGCTTCTCATTGAGATGACTTCTCTTGTTGCAGAACACAGGCTCGAGGGAGCTCAGGCTTCAGCAGCTGTGGGCTCAGTAGTTGTGGCTCATGGGTTTAGTTGCCCCACAGTATGTGGAATCTTCCCAGACCAGGGATCGAACCTGCATCCCCTACATTGGCAGGTGGATTCTTAAGCACTGGACCACCAGGGAAGTCCTCAAAATGTACCTTTTTAATAATAAAAATGGACACAACTTGTCTCAATTAGTATTCTATTTGGCTGCATATAATAATAAAAAAAAATTCCCAAAACAACAGTGATGTAAGCAGAGAAGGGCTCATGATCTCACATTAGGGACGTCTGAGGTCAGCAGGCGAGGACCTGCTTGACACCCTGTAGTGTCATCAACTGACATGTAAAAGGGCAAAAAGATCCCATAAGGTCACACACCAAGTCACTGCAGAACTTGCACAGCTGGGAAACAAGATGAATTTTGAGCTTGAACAGTGAAACTGCAAATCATTTCCAAATATGGCTCACTGTGAACTTGCCTTTTTTTGTTTTTCCCCCTTATCTTCTTCTTTTCCCTGATTTCCTTTAGCTGGTTTTTATCTTTCCTTTGCAGTATCCCCATGTGATGAAATACACCACTTGGTCTTATTCATCAGGAAGACAGGAAGAGTCCGAAATAATACAGAGGGCACTGCCTGTGAGGTGGTCAGGCACCTACATATGGCCTTGACAGGATCTTTGGAAGGAAAGAAGATATACTGCCCAGAGGTATAGAAAGGGAGTGTAAGTACAAAGGAATCAGAGAGAATTTATGTGATCATGAAATAGGATAGATGGTTGGATGGCATCACGGACTCAATGGACATGAGTTTGAGCAAGCTCCTGGGGATAGTGAAGGACAGGGAAGCCTGGCGTGCTGCAGTCCATGGGGTTGCAAAGAGTCGGACACGACCAAGCCAACTGAACAACAGCAATGAAATAGGATACAAGAGTCCCATTGACTTAGTCATTTTGCTTTCTTCTCAACTGATAACTGTTGGGTGATATTGATAAAAGAAGATGGAAGTGGCTATGGTAGAAAAGGATGGGGCTTTGATTTCAGATTTCTAGGCTTACATTCAGATACTAGTTATCTACTAATCAAGTGTCTTGGGTAAACTATTTCCATAACCTCTAGTTTCCTCATGTGTTAAATAGAGGTAATAGTCTCCATTCCAGAAAGTGATTATCAGAACTAAATGAGGTAGCATACATACATTTTTTGTCCTTCAATCTTAAATAGAGAGCAACAAAGTGGAACAAAAACCAAAGTGGAACAAAGTGGAACAACAGTCATATGGAAATTCATGTATACAGAAGTAAGTAAATCAGCCAGTGATAATTTGCATTTTAATAATAATTACAATGGTTTAAAACATATCATCCTCAAAGGAAATGCAATGTCTTATTAAATTTTCAGGAAAATTCAATGTCCAAAGAATTCAAGGAGTGAACTGATGTCTGTTTTTGCATCCAGAACCAGAATGATTTGGGGTACATGGTATGCATGCAGTAAATATTTGTTGAATGAATAAATAATGAATGAATGAAACAGCTTTCATTTATTCTATATATATTTGGCACTGAAATGGTTCCTGGATATATAAATAAGACCCAACTTTTACGAATCTCAGATTCTAAGTTTGAAAGAATCAACAAGATAATTAAATACTATGAGAAAAAGTAAGCGGAATTAAGTGATAAAAATGGACTCAGTAAAAGTGAGTTCAGTTCAGTCACTCAGTCTTGTCCAACTCTTTGTGACCCCATGGACTGAAGCATGTCAGGCCTCCCTGTCCATCACCAACTCCCGGAGTTTACTCAAACTCATGTCCATTGAGTCGATGATGCCATCCAATCATCTCATCCTCTGT
>NW_011495047.1:5086494-5086954 GCF_000754665.1 Bison bison bison
TTAAGCCAGCTTTTTCACTTTCCTCTTTCACTTTCATCAAGAGGCTCTTTACTTCTTCTTCATGTTCTGCCATAAGGGTGGTGTCTTCTGCATATCTGAGGTTATTGATATTTCTCCCAGTAATCTTGGTTCCAGCTTGTGCTTCCTCCAGGCCAACATTTCTCATGATGTACTCTGCATATAAGTTAAATAAGCAGGGTGATGATGTACAACCTTGACGAACTCCTTTTCCTATTTGGAACCAGTCCGATGTTCCGTGTCCAGTTGTTACTATCGCTTCCTGACCTGCATACAGGTTTCTCAAGAGGCAGGTCAGGTGATCTGGTATTCCCATCTCTTAAAGAATTTTCCACAATTTGTGGTGATCCACACAGTCAAAGGCTTTGGAATAGTCAGTAAAGCAGAAATAGATGTTTTTCTGGAACTCTCTTGCTTTTTTGATAATCCAACAGATGTTGGC
>NW_011495047.1:5087581-5126117 GCF_000754665.1 Bison bison bison
CATTGTGGTTATCTGGGTCATGAAGATCTTTTTTGTATAGTTTTGTGTATTCTTGCCACCTCTTCTTAATATCTTCTGCTTCTGTTAGGTCCATACCATTTTTGTCCTTTACTGAGCCCATCTTTGCATGAAATGTTCCCTTGGTATCTCTAATTTTCTTGAAGAGATCTCTAGTCTTTCCCATTCTGTTGTTTTCCCCTATTTCTTTGCATTGATTGCTGAGGAAGGCTTTCTTATCTCTCCTTGCTATTCTTTGGAACTCTGCATTCAAATGAGTATATTTTCCTTTTCTCCTTTGCTTTTCACTTCTCTCCTTTTCACAGCTATTTGTAAGGTCTCCTCAGACAGCCATTTTGCTTTTCTGCATTTCTTTTTCATGGGGATGGTCTTGATCCCTGTCTCCTGTACATGTCATGAACCTCCATCCATAGTTCTTCAGGCACTCTGTCTATCAGATCTAATCCCTTGAATCTATTTCTCACTTTCACTGTATAATCATAAGGGATTTGATTTAGGTCATACCTGAATGGTCTAGTGGTTTTCCCTACTTTCTTCAATTTAAGTCTGAATTTGACGATAAGGAGTTCATGATCTGAGCCACAGTCAACTCCCGGTCTTGAAGAATACAAAAAAGAGTTTTCAATCAGATGGTCAGAAAAGTCCTTGGGAATAAAGTAGAACCAGTGATGGGATAATCTAGATTTCTCATTAAAAATTTCTTCAACAAGCACTGTATGACATTTATTTGACTTAAATTCATAGACCTCTATTGAGTTCATTCTGGAAGCATTTTCTTCATTTATTAGGCAACAAGGTTTGTAACCACAGATGCAATTTTCTTCCTAGAGCTTACAAAATTTGAAAGTCCTTAGGCTTTGCGGTCTCCAGGGAACTAATTTGGAAATTGTTGTATAGAGCGATGTTTTCTAAAGTAGGTCCCAGTAGACAGAAGACAGACAGTACCTATCCACGAAAGAGGTCCTGTGCTCAAATACATTTGTGAACCAGCTCATGAACATTGTAGATTAAAGTCTCAGAGACATCAGAGAGCAGAGTAACTAACATGTGCTACAGTTGCTAAGTCATATCCGACTCTTTTTGGCCCCATGAACTGCAGCACACCAGACTCTTCTGTCCTCCACTATCTCCTGGAGTTTGCTCAAATTCATGTCCATTGAGTTGGTGATGCTATCGAACCATCTCATCTTCTACCGCCCCCTTCTCCTTTTGCCTTCCATCTTTCCCAGCATCAGGGGCTTTTCCAGTGAGTCAGTTCTTCCCATCAGGTGGCCAAAGTACTGGAGCTTCAGCTTCAGCAACTGTCCTTCCAGTGAATATTCAGGATTGATTTTCTTCAGGATCGACTGGTTTGATCTCCTTGCAGTCCAAGGGATTCTCAAGAGTCTTCCCCAGCACCACAATTCAAAAGTATCAATTCTTCAGTGCTCAGTCTTCTTTATGGTCCATCTCTTACAACCATACATGACTATCGGAAAAATCATATATTGTTATAGTGTTAAAGATGAAGGTTTGGCACAAAGGGAAAAGGAGGATGATAATCCTTTGCCCTTAAGTCTAGCAATTCTAAAATGAGGCATTTGTACAGACTTATCAGAAAATTAAATTAGCTCTGGATTTCTTATTTACTTACATTACCCACTTTGATGAAACCTATTGAATTGATTAGAAAGTTACTTTATGTTTAGTTTTTCTTTTCTGATTACTGGAGGGTTTTTCAAAAAGTTGTTCTGATGTGAAAGGGAGATCTATTTGGGTTTCCTCTATTTTTGCTTCATGAGAGCTACGTACATTCCAGCAGATCTGCCTTTGGTTTGGTTTTGTTCAATTATAAGGCAAGCAGGAGAATATGCAGAAACTTCACGAGGTTTTACATGTGGACACCACACCCATTTCTCTCATCCCATTGCTTACTAGAGATGAATTTTCGCAAATTACTCAAACTCTCAAAGCTTCGCTTTTCTCATCTGAAAATGGAAATAGTAATCGCTATATCCCACTATTTGGAGGAAGAGACAAGCTGATACAAAGAACCTGAAGGACCGTGTCAATCTAGCCTGTTTCTGAAATATTTGCTTGAGAACGATGTATTCTCCCCTTAAAAGTCTTCTTAATCCCCCCTGGAAAATCAATGGGGAAAATAGAATGTTTGCTATTCATCCTCACAATGATGACTCACAGAGTGCTGATTTATTGACTCAATTAGTGAAGAAGTAAAATTAGTGTCCTATTTTATAGGTGTGAAATGAGATGTTCAGCAAGTATCGTGTACAATAGGCAACATTCTGGGCCAGGGCTTCCCTACACTCTTTTGCATATCACCTATCTGTGGAAAAATGTTGCTACCATATCAGTAAACAAAGGATGTTGCAGTCATCAAGCCATCATGTTACTACCTTCCTGATGGTGAGCCCTGAGGGAACTCAGAATAGAAACACCATCAAGGATGCCCACCATCAAGCAGGCGGCAGCTAAAGCTATCTCAGTGGTGCACCCAGAAGAGACTCAGGATGAGAAAACACAGCATTATGGCCCCCAGATAGCTGAGGTATATATCAAAGGAATGATTTCAGTGAGCCCACACTCTTGCCCACCCTCCCATTCTCCCATATATAGAAAAGCCCACACTCCCATACATAAAGTGAAAGTGAAGTCGCTCAGTCATGTCTGCCTCTTTGCGACCCCATGGATTGCAGCCTAAGAGGCTCCTCTGTCCATGGGATTTTCCAGGCGAGAATACTGGAGGGGGTTGCCATTTCCTTCTCCAGGAGATCTTCCAGACCTGGGATCAAACTCGGGTGTCCCGCATTGTACGCAGAAGCTTTACTGTCTAAGCCACCAGGGAAGTCACCTCCCATACATAGAAAAGTGCTAAATTCCTTAACTTGAGAAGTCTGGTTTTCTTTAATCAACAGGAATCATTTGATGTTCTGACTACCAGGTCTTTGTTGCACATCTCATATATTCTCTGGCTCCTCTCTTGTCTCTTTGAAGCAGTCACTCAGAGCTATCTGTCTTCTGGGCTAAATTCCTCAGTTTTGTCCACTGATTAGAACATAATTCTCAACTTTTAAGCTGTGCATTTTTTTTCAATCAATACACCCAAACCAAGCTAACAGGAACCCCTGGATAATGATATAGTCTCTCCTTAGTGCCCTAAAATGTTCAAAAGATGTAGAAAATCTCAACAAGTAATGACTGAATTTATTACATCAGCTGTATAATAATAGCCATGGATCGTCTCCAACTGTTTCTCCCCCACAGCATCATGAAGAAGAGTCAGCCAACCTCAGTCTTAGATGACTACACAATTTCCAGTGGAACACACACAACCAAATGCAACAACAATTTAACTTTGATGATAACTTGTTAAGAACACCATTTTAGAAGACTGTTTGACAAAACATATTTTTAGGGCTTAGAGAATGTCTATGAAGGATTTTTTTAAAGCCCACTCATACAGAGCACTACCTTATCCCAATGCTTTCAGTTCTCCAGAATTGCCTCATAAGTCATTCCTAATATTAACCCAAGGCTGAAATAGTGGTATGCTCTTTGGGTTTAATTATTTAGTTTTCATCTTACTGTTGGTTTCATAGTTGTGGAATATAAAAGTGGAATCATGCTACTGGCATGAAGGAAAGGAAGCCCAGTGTCATGGAAAGTAGGAGAGGAGAAATATTCTGCTGTGTATCCTTACTTCTTCTAGGATGCTTTGCCTTCTGAGAGAAAATGGGTACAATGATCGAGTGCATCCTGTTGCATCAGAATACTGTAGGAAAAATTCAGCATGATTCTTCAGTAGGAAGAATCCTGAATGGAAGAGACTTGGGAGCAAGAATGGTGGCTCAGTGATAAAGAATCCATTCGCCTGCCAAGCAAGAGACCAGGCTTTGATCTCTGGGTCAGGAAAATTCCCTTGAGAAGGAAATGACAAACCACTCCAGTATTCTTGCCTGGAAAATTCCACAGACAGAGGAGCCCGGCAGTCTATAGTCCATGGGGTTGAAAAAAGTTGGACACAGCTGAGCACAAGCATGGAATGAATGAATGAATTCATTCTACCACTTCAATAACTTCAGCAAGTCAATCTCTGAGTTTTACTTTGCTCTTCTGTAAAAATAATTTCACAGATTATTTCTAAGAGATCTTCCAGTTTTCTGATTCTATCATGGCCCCAAATCCATAACCTTTTCTATCTTTCCTGATTTTTCAAGGAATCCAGGTATATTACCATTATGCTACTTCTTTATCAGATTGTTTTCTGTTAAGTCTTTACCTAGAAGTCCATGTTATCCCAGGACTCCTCCTGGATTATTAGGAGAGAGGTTAAGTAGTCTTTGTGATGATGCAGATGGAGCACCCCTTTCTTGAATTACAAAAATCGTGAGGTTGGACCTGCAGTTCAAGTGTTGGTCTTTTTCTCTATTGGAGGTATTGTATTCAACTCAAGTTTCTAGCAAAAAAAAAAAAATCATTTTTTTTAGCTCATCCATCCATCAACCATTTGTGACAATGATTGCACTTACATTGGTGACAACATACAATTTTTGGAGGGATTGCACCACCCAGCACATGGGATCTTAGCTCCACAACCAGGGATCGCATCCATACCCCTAAATGGGAAGCATGGAGTCTTAACCATCGGGCTGCCAGGGAAGTCCCAGTAAATTGATTATTTATTGGTGACTCTTTCATCAATCAAAAGATATCTCTCATCATTTTCTGTGACCTGAAGGATATGTCAGGAACTACTGGACTAGTAAGAATGTTAAGGACTTTGTCTCTGTTACTGAGGTCCTTCTATTCCAGGTAGAGAGAAAGGGCTTGTGTAAAGCACTACAATAGATGAAAACTCAGACAAAAAGACCATGAGTTACTTTGTGTGATATTGGAAATAAGCATATGGAAACTCCTACAAGGGATTGGGTTTTGTGGGCAAAATAACTTGGTCAATGCTTCATGGGGAAAATGAACGCAATTGAGAAACAGGAAGAATTAGGAAGGAAATGGCTGATATAACAACTGAGGAAAGTCATGAGGAAAAGCTACCTGAAAAGTGATGGGTAGGGCCACTGCTTCCCCATTATCTCCTCTTCTGGTGAACTAAACCTTGCCCTACTGTGGCTCCAAGGACAAAGCACAGCCTCTGGAAAAACAGCCAAGGCTGAGGAACTTTCCTGAAGCAAAAGGGAAAGGAAATTCACACAGGGATGCACAATATGGTCTGGAATTAGATAATCCAGGAATTAACCTGATTTTTCCCTTGTAGTTTCAATAGTCAACTGTATCCTTGGAGCTAAGGAACATCCAGATTATGAGAGATTCTATTGGTTGCTCTTACTTCCATCAGGACAACTCTTTTAGCTAATGTTGTTTTTCCTGGACATGCAGATGAGGATCAGAGCATTCTTTCAGCATTAGTATGGAATGGTGTCAGGAGTCAGTTCATCATGTCCAAAGGTTGTTCGCGAAGGCACCAGCCATGATCATTTGTTTCAAAGACACTTAAGATGATCCAGTTTGATATATGGGAGAGTAAGGCTCAGAAGTTTAGGTGACTTATCCAAGGTCATCACAACTATTTACATATAAGAGCAATTGGATTATAATTTTACTATAATGTTTTTAATGAAAAATGTTGATGTTAGTTTTCCCATCCCTCTACCAAAACTATAAAATCCCCTTCTGATCCTGTCCTAAATATAACTATTTTTCAACATCTTATGTGTACCCAAATTTGTATGTCCTTAGACACTAACTTGAAGAAAAATTGCACAAGGAATACTTACTTCTTGTGGAAAATAAAAAACTACAGAGAAGTACAAAAATGAAAATTAAAACCATCTGCAATTCTATCTCTAGACAAAATCATAGCTATATATTCCATATATCCTTCCTATGCATTATATACATATTTTTAATCTAAAAGTGAGAATTTGTGCTTTTAATGGTATGCAAGTTTTTTCATTAATATTTGTAAGCAAACTTCTCTGTGACTACATGTACTTTTAAGCCTCATTCCTAATGCTACAAAAAAATAAAATAAAGCAAGTTGGAGCCATCCCTGGTGAATTGCTTAAATCCATTCCATAAAATGCCAAGTTTCTTCAAAACTACTGACCTTGTTTGAAAAAAAATGTATTTGGCTATAGTTATGCAGAAATGTGAAGCTCTTCCCCTTTTAAAATCAGATGGTATTAGCAACTCCTATTTTAAGCTTGTTTATGGAACTAGAATAATACTGAACATAGATATATAAAGGTGATTACAGCAGTGCAAGTCTGACCTTTGGAAAATCCTTTCCTGTATAAACAAGTTCTGGAATGTTTTAAAACCTCTAAGCCAGTCAATTTCTTTTTTTGTTTATCATCTACCTGAGTCAACATGCCATGTCTATTTTATTTAGAGTATGAAATGGAAATGCCTTGGTTGCCTGACCATACACGAAGGAGGTGTCTTTGAACACCATAGGCTCCTTGCCTCAAACTCAAGGCTGTGCTGAATTCTCAGAGCCTTGCCAACCTCACACCACCAGCAACCCTAACTTCCTTGTATTGGTGGACTTGCTTGTTTGGTTCTGTCCTGTGTTTCTTCACTGTCCTACACCCATGCTAATCTTATTTCCCATGTCCATGTCTTTATACTGATAAGGCTTCCCCTGGAATATCCATCCCCTCCTGCATGCGTGCATGCTTGCTCAGTCGCGTCTGATTCTCCGAGACCCTGTGGACTGTAGAGGCCAGAATCCTCTGTCCATGGGGTTCTCCAGGCAGGAGTACTGGAGTGGGTTCCCATATCCTCCTCCAGGGGATCTTCCCAATCCAGGGATCGAACCCCTGTCTCCTGTGTCACCTGCATTGGCAAGTGGGTTCTTTACCACTAGCACCACCTGGGAAGCTCATTCATCCCCTCCTATTCCAACCCTATTCTTCTTCCAGGACCAGCTTCCTCAGAGAAGCTCTCCTGGTGATTCATCCTGCACCTCTTGCCTCCACCTGCAACTGACTAGCTCTGAGAGTAAGACTTGCAGGCACAGCATGGCCGTCTTTGCTGTTCCTTACTTTGTTTTCCACTAAGCCTACTGCCTCTTTGTGGGCAGAAGCTGTGTTTTAGCTTTCATTTGTGTTTTTCGCAGCAACCATTGTTAAGTCAGGGGCTGCCTAGAATACAGATTAAGTACAGACATGCCCTGATAATGTTTCAGCTTGTGATTTTCCAGATTTAAGATGGTGCCAAGGCAATGTGCATTCAACAGAAATTGTACTTTGAATTTTGAATTCTGATCTTTTCCTGGGCCTCCGATGTGTGGTACAATCCTCTCTTGTGATGCTGGGCACTGGCAGCTCACAGTCAGCCATGAGATCGCCAGAGTAAACAACTGATACACTTACATCCATTCTGTGTCCAGAGAACCATTCTTTTTTTACTTTCAGTACAGTATTCAGTAACTTTTGTGAAATATTCAGCTTTATTATAAAATAGGTTTTCTGTTTGATGATTTTGCCCAATTGTGGGTTAATAAGTGTTCTGGGCACGTTTAAGGTGGTCTAGTCTAAGCTGTGATGTTGGGTTGGTGTTGTTGTTTGAGTTGCTTAATCATGTCTGACTCTTTGTGACTCCATGGACTGTAGTCTGCCATGGGATTTCCCAGGAAAAATTTCCCAGTGAGTTACCATTTCCTTTTGCAGGGAATCTTCCCAACGTAGGGATCAAACCCATGTCTCCTGCATTGACAGGCAGATTCTTTGCCACTGAGCCACCAAGAAAGCACCCGGCGAGGTGTATTAAATGTTTTTTCTATTTATGATGCTTTCAGCCAAGGATGGGTTTCTCAGGATGTAATCCCATCGTTAAGTCAAAGAAGATTTGTACTCAGGAAATTTTTGTTGATTAATGAGTGTTTAGGAGAGGGAATGGAGTCTTTTTTCTATCTGTTCCTCTTAGTTGCTAGACCTCAGAAAAATTATTTAACCTCTGAGTTCCAGTTTCCACTCCTGGGATGGAGTGAAAATATCAATCCCTGTAAGGCTGTCACACAGAGAAAGAGATTTTAATGTGAATAACACGGGGTACAAAGGGCCTCAACAAATGGCAGCACCATCAGAACAGACAAATGGACCTGCTCCTTTGACCTCTGACTTCATTAAGGGCTGAAACTAAAGTGTAATCCAAATTCTAAAATGATTATAAATTCTAACCCTAAGGAAATTTTCCAGCATTCTCAATATATGTATCTTTTGTTATAATACCCCATAGCCTGCTCCCAAGACTGGGATAAATATGCCCCTTTGAATATGCAAGCTTCTTTCACCAAGTCAACTTTACATACACACACATACATATTTGCATATATGCATAAATGCTCTTATATTCTGAACAGTGAGAATGAATGGATAACTGCTACACATGCATATGCAGATAAGTGTGCATAATTACACATTACATTATACAGCTTGTATCTGACTCAATGAGGGCTTTTTTGTTGTAAGTGACTGTAACACACTCAGACTAGTTTTAAGAGAGAAGGGAGGACTTTCCTCATGGTCCAGTTGTTAAGACTCCCCTTCCAGGCAGGGAGCGCAGGTTCAGTCCTGGTCAAGGAACTAAGATTCCACATACTGTATGGAGCTGCTAAAAAATTAAGTTAAATTAAGAAATAAAAGGTAGCAATTTTTTTTTAAATAGAAGAGAAGGGAACTTGGGAGGGGGTCAGGTAAATGCTTATATTAGTTACAATGAGATTTGGCCATGCATCGTTTTTAATTTTGCAAAACAATTTCTTAAGTAAGATGCAAATATATTTGTCTCTCACATAAGAGAAGTCCAGGAATACACAGTCACAGTGACCCTGAAATGCCAGGGCAAGACTGCCGCTTCCTGCTCCACCATTATCAGTCCATGGCTTCTGTTTCATGACCCAAGATCCTAGAATATCATTTCTAGGAATTATTTTAACAAAATCAAGGATGTATTAAAAGATATATATATGTATACTCAAAATGGTTCTTTATAGTATTGTTTGTAATAGCAAAAAAAAAAAAAAAAATCAGAAGCATCTAAATACCTAAATATACAACAGAATGAAGTTGGAAAAATAAATTAGTTTAATAGCCAAATAATAAAATACTATCATGTCATTAACACTTGGATGAAGTTGTAAAGTAAGAATCATGAATATGAAAAAAAGTCTGTAGATTATTAAATGAAATAAGCAGATTACAAAACCTGACATATATGATCTAATTATGAGAGTGCACACATTTATAATTTTTCTATACATTTGAAATTATTTCCAAGCAAAATTAAAAAGAAATGTGTCTGTTAGGTAGACAAATATGAAATAGACACATAAACAGATGGAAAGAAAAACTGATACATAGATACATACATAATCAGATAGAAGAGGGAGAAAGAGATAGAGAGATTAATGAATTCTGCCTCCTCAAGAAAATTACAAGCTAAATATTCAAAATATATAAGTGGGCTACCTGATCAACATTAAGTTAAAGCTGGTTAGGAGAGAGAGAAGTAAAAGTAAACACACTAAATTATCGGCAGAAGCTATCTTTTAATGGTCAGGTTGTTGTGATCTTTATTTTCTTTCAACTTTCTCTCCCTCTTCTGATCCCTGAAACACATTTGAAACTTGACATCTGCTGCTCTGTGATATCAACTAATATCATCATTAGTTGATTAGATATCAACTAAATAACTTTTTATTTGAGAATACTGCTTCTCAGAGATATTACAAGTTAAACACCCAAGAGATAGGAGTGGACCGCCTGGTCAAGGCTGGCTCCAGGTCAAAAAACTTGAAATGAAAAACTGAAGCAGAGAGCACAGGGCTTGCCATTTTCCGAAGGAAAGACCATGAAAGTAGACCCAGTTGAGTGGAAGACCAAGTGCCTCAGTAAGCCCAGGCACTGACGTGGTTCAGAGCACGGATCCAAGACCAAGATGCCTGGCCTTATGAAATCACTCTCTGCCTGTTTTCTCCCACGTAAAGTGCAGATAATAACACTGTGCCCTTCAAAGACTTAAATCAATACTCAAAGAGCATCTAGAATAGTGCCTGGCACTCAAATGTTAGTCCTTATTAAAAGGAATAGCATGTTTTCTTTTCTCACTGTAACAGTAATACAGAAAATTTACCAAGTAGGTTTAAGAAAAAATAAGAAATTAAAAATCTATGTTCTAGATGCTCAGATATAACATTCTTAGATGTAATGATTGTTGATATTCTGAATATATTTTTAAATAAAAAATTGCTTCTCTCTGTATCTTTGTGTGCATGTATCTAGAACTCTTTTTACAGAAAAGGATATCATACCAAAGAGAACTTTATAAACTTGCTTTTAATACAACATGGTGAACATTGTTTTATGTAATTAAATATTTAGATGAACATTTTGAGATGTTTTAGTATTATTTGAATAACAGCTAGAGCAATTGGGGCAGGCTTGGCAAGTTTCAAGAATCAAACATCTTTCATAGGAGTCAATAAAGAGAATGAAAACCAGAGAAAGATGTAATTTTCTACTCTAAATATTCAAACGGTAAAATTAGGAAATGACAAGAGATTGTGTAGAGAGCTTTTAAAGTGCTAAAAATAGTACTAAGGACATTTAGAAATCTAGCCATGTTCTCGGCTTAGGAGGAATTTGATTACTTCACTTTATAAAATAAAGTATTAAATTATTTTCCCTCATTTCTTGTTTTGTGCCTATTTATAGAGAAAAAAAAAGTTATACTTTATTCCAAGAACAAGGAGATTTTGAACTAGGGCTTCGAATACTTTACAAATTTAGCTATGATCTGACAAAGGCAAGTGCATTCTTCACACTCGTTGGGACTGTCCTTTCTAGGTGGGAGGAGGATGGCCACCCACCCGTGGGGGGACTGCTCTGAAGGGGTGTGCTGGGGAAGGGGACCAAGGTGCAGGTGATATGTGGCTGGGTGGGGAGAAGGAAGTGGCAGCTGGGACACCAACAGTGTGAATGGGTTTGGATCCTGCCACCTCACCCGTTCTGTAACCCCAGACAAGTCATTGAGTCTAGATGGCTCACTTTCCCCTGATTGTACCTCCTCACCCAACATAGAGCTCTAGACACTACACAGAAAGTGCTCAGAATGGGATCTGGCATACCCAGTCTATATGCTTAGAAAGGGTTAATGCCATGAACATCATTATCAATTATTATTTTGGTTTTTTGATTAATTTTTATTGGAGTATAGTTGCTTTGCAATGTTGTGTTAATTTCTACTGTACAATAAAGTAAATCAGCCAAAACATATACATATATGCCCTCTCATTTCAATTCCTCCCCATTTAGGTCATCACAGAGCACTGAGTAGAGTTCTCTGGTCTATAAAGTAGGTTCTCAGTTAGTTATGTATTTTATACATAATATCAGTAGTGTATATAAGTCAACTTCAATCTCCCAATCCATCCCATCCCTTCCTTCCCCTCTGGGTTCACATGTTTGTTCTGTACATCTGTGTCTGTATTTCTGTTTTGCAAATAAGGTCATCTACACCATTTTTCTAGATTCTACGTATATGCATTGTATGTTTTTCTCTTTCTGGTTTCATTCTATACGACAGTTTCTAGGTGCATCCACGTATTGTATTTATGATCTTCCTAGGCATACTTTGGCCACCTGATGCAAAGAGCTGACTCGTTTGAAAAGACCCTGATGCTGGGAAAGATTGAAGGCGGGTGGAGAAGGGGACAACAGAGGATGAGATGGTTGGATGGCATCACTGACTCAATGGACATGAGTTTGAGTAAACTCCAGGAGTTGGTGATGGACAGGGAGGCCTGGCATGCTGATCTCTAATGTCTGGCTGCCTTGGGAACAGCTCCACTTGAGTATCTGGATAACACCAAGAGTTTAATCTTTTAGAAACAGAACTGGCCCCTAATTCAGATCACTCTGATTCTGAAAATTGTTTCTGATGGCAAAGCCCTTGTCATGCAATTGAAACTCACCCTTGTACTTTGGCTGTCCCCACTAGGTAATGAACATAGGGCCTCTGATTCTTTATACCTTTGTAGCTCCATTCTCTCTGGTAGTCCTTGGGAGGTGATGGTTAATAAATAAATTCCTTTTGAATGAAATGATAAAAATGAGTAAAAAATGATAGAAAGAACACCATGCTGTTCTGCCCCTTTCAGGCTCCCATTCCTGTTGGAAACATAAAACAGGCTGCAGCAATGCTGTTATCAAAGCACCTTGGAAGTGAATTAGGAGAGCAGAAGAGAGAGGCTGGATGGAATGATCTGATGAACTGGAAAAGAGGAGAGACTTAAGTTCTGAAGCACTGGTGGGACCTTTCTCACACTGTCCATGACTGTCAATGACACTGTCAAGATGCTGCTGCAAACACTGCTGTCCTCAGCACTCTTACCCAGACATTCTAGATGCTGACGAGTACCTGTGTCCATTCCTCAACTGAGCATATTAACCTTGCCTACAGCATCTTGGTCTGGTGGCTGTGGGCTCTCAGACCTGATTATACTTGACTAGTCCAGACCTGAGACTCCAAATTGAGAGTGATTTTTCTTGATACCTTAGAGAACACTATTCAACACTTGCCCTACAAATCTAAAAGGTTTCCAAGATCTTTATTTGTTAACTCAAAATGTCCGTGGTACAGTCGTTTCTTCTAGAAGATGCAGTCTCTGTGACTTTGAAAGAGTGATAATGAGCACAGCTACCATTGAAGTGGGTACTTTATATTTCTAATTTTTACTACAGTCTACAAAACATGTATGTTTATACCAGTTCAAACCCATTGTGGCAAGTGACACAATATTCAATTCCAAATGCTTAAAACAAAAGGAAGTAATTCATTGGTTTAATTGGTAAAAAGTCTAGAGTTTGTGGGATGTAGGCATGGCTGTATCCAGGGGTCCAAACAAGCTTTTTGACATCTAGTCTCTCTCCATTTCGTGGTCCTGCTTTCTTTGTTGGCTACTCTCTAGCAGATTCTCCCTACATTGTGACCTCCAGAAGCTCCATTTTTACATCTTTACAGTTCCCAGTCCAGCAGGGAAAAGAACCTTCTGCCCAAATCTTTGACAGTATCTCATTGGCCTTGGCTGGGTCATGTGGTCATCACAGATCCAATCATTGCTGCCAAAGGGGTTTGATCCTCTTGTTGACCAGGTCTTAGACACATTCTCAGTTACCTGCTCAAGGTTCACTGTGAAAAAAGTGAATTCTTCTGTGCAAATTTAGGGTCCTTCACAATAAGAGACAGGACAGAGACTTAGGCAACAAATGATCATAACAAGTTTGATCTTGGTTTCACAAATGAGATAGCTGAGACTCAAAATTATTGGCCTTCCCTAGTGGCTCAGGTGGTAAAGAATCTGCTGCAATGCAGGAGATTTGGCTTCAATCCCTGGAAAAGGAAGACTCCCTGGAGATGGGAATGACTACCCACTCCAGTATCCTTGCCTGGAGAATCCCATGGACAGAGGAGCCTAGCAGGCTACAGTCCATGAAGTTGGAGGAGTTGCACATGACTGAGCAGCTAACACACACACACACAATAATTAAGATCATATAGCCAGGGAGAAGTTGTGCTAGCAGGAAACTGCCGGGAGCCGGCATATTGCATACTGAGTGCATATTGCATATTGCATATTGAGTGCAGCACTTTCCACAGCATCATCTTTCAGGATCTGGAATAGCTCAACTGGAATTCTATCACTGCCGGGAGCCAGCGTGAGGAACTCTGCCCATGATAATGGTCATGAGGAAGGAGGCTCGGCATACGCAAAGGCAGGATCGAGCCTCAGGAGTCCCCCTGGAAATTCTCGAGCATCTACCCCCAAAACCAGAGTCTGCCTACTTTCTACTTTCTGCTTTGTGCTTTCACCTACACCTCTGACTTTACGGGGGGCTGTCCCCCACCACCTCTCTGAAAAAAGAGTTAGCTTACAGCTCCAGTTAATAATTCCTGGGTGTGACAGTGTTTAACCTACAAACTCCTTTGGAAATCCTCTAGCCTGCCTGAATAGGTTTTTCCGGCCACATGTGATTGTTCAGAGCCTCCCAACTGTGAGAGGCAGGAGATGTTCTAAACTGTCTAAACACAGATTTCTTTGAGTAGTTAAAAGATTGATTAGAAATTGTATTGGTGAAGGGTTTTTAATTTGTTGAGCCAATGTTTGTTGCTAAGTCTCCATATCCCCTGATCTTACACACATTAATGAATATATAGAAGAAATAAGTATTAACCTTTGATATTAATCACGTTAGACCTTAGGCTAAGTAAATTCTTTCCTTAACTAAAACCCACTGCACCCTCACCCTATAGGAATGTAACTTTATTTGGGTGGTGTCTGTTTTAAGAATAATCACCCTTGGAGAAAAAAAGTGTTCTGGTTGACTGACCACTGTCACAAGGAGAGGGTCATAAATTGTCAGCAGGCCCCCCTGGCCAGAAGATGATGTAACACCCCTAAGACCTCTGTATACATTTGTATGAAGCACCTGACTTTAATAAAAGTCAGGACTGCTGACCTCGCGTGACTTTTGCATAACATCTCAGTGTATAAAAGTAGACCATGGAAAATAAAGAATTGGGATCAGTTTCTCGAAATACTGGTCTCCCCATGTCGCTCTCTCTCTCACTCTGGCTGAGTCTCCATCTGGAGCACGGAACCCACCATGCTTACTAATTACGCCTGGGCTTCTAAGATCCAGCCAGGGAGGCCTCAGTGTCTCCTCTCCTTCAGGAGAACGGAAGGATGCCTGCGGCCTACGTAAGTGGTGCAAGCTTCTTGTCTTGAAGTTTTATTGGTCTCCCGCGTAAACCAAGCTACTCAGCCTCTTTTCTCCACTGAATTTTCCTACTGAGCTATCCTTATTATGTTACTCTTTACATCTTTAATTAATATCTAATTGAAGCTATTGTATCCTGATCCTCACCGACGCTGTCCCCGCTTTGAATACCCTGGATCAGCCGGGGCTGGACCCCGGCAGGAAACAGAATCTATCTCAGGTAGTTAGAGACTAATGATGAGATAATTTGTAGAGATGCAGACAGTATTAAGGGAAAGAGCAAAAGCTGTTGAGGTGCTGGGAACCCAGGCAAGGCAGGACCACTTTGAAGTCTGAAGGGCAAGGGCTAGATCCCAAGAAGAGAGGCAAATGACAGTGGGCAGGGGGACGGAGGGACATGACCACTGCCAGAAGTGCAAAGTGGAGAGGGAGCATGGAACGGAAATGAGATCTTTGACTATCTCTTCTCCACTCTGATCTTCTTCCAGTACCTCCCATTGGGAACCAGCAACCAGCTAGTATAGGAGGCAGCCAGGGCACAGAGCCAGGACAAGAAGGGCAGGAATGGATGGAGAAGATTTGCTGTGTCAGGTTTCTGAACCCAGCTCTACATGATCTGAAGGGTTATATCCTCTACCCACCTTTCATATTTATGAGTGTGTGTGGTCAGAGACCTCTAGGTAAGCACATGTAGATAAGACATTGTTCCCCTACAAACTTGACTGGCCACTCTCTCTTTGCAGCTGGCTTTCAGACACCTTGAATCTGTAGCTTCTTGTGTTTTTTTCCTGTGGCAAACCCTCCCTATAGTACCCACTGGTCTCACCACCTGGCACTGATTTTATTCATTCAGTGCCTCACCAAAAAAATTACTTGGACTACAAGAAGTGTTATCAAGGACCTCTCAGGTATGATCCACTCCCTTCCATAAAAAGGAGATACACTGATTATCCTTTGGGAAACCTTTGAGATTCATGCTCCAGTGAGCACAGACAACTTGGCAACAAGTACCAGTACCTGAAAAATCTAAGGCTCTAGGGTTTAAGGAAATGAAATCAGAATTCTGAACTTTGAAGGAAATGCCCAGTGCTGTCTAAACCTGTGGATCATTGTCTTTCTGGCCATACTGACTCTCAAACCTCTGATTTAACCGAGTGTGAGCTATCTGAGCCCTTCAGATATGTTGAGAATATTTCCATGTTCCGACACAGATATGGTGCATGAGCCTTGTGTTTATTTCAATTTCTGGAAAATTCTCTATGTTCTGCAACACAAAGGGAGATTGTTTTGGAGAAACTCAGGCAGATTAGCCATTGGCAGTCTTGCTTCCCATTTTCCTGAAGGTTAGCTGATAGCAGCTCTTTTTGTCATCATCCCTAGTGGTCTGCACTTGGATGGTTGGAAATAGTCCTGAACTGAGACCAAGTGAGGACGCCTGGATCTGAAGGGCACGTTGAGGTCATATGGACCAAGAAGCCACCTAAAATTGGCTGCTGTGTGATCTCTACCTGAAGATTTCTCATGAGACAGAGATTTCCAATTCATAATAAAATAGAGAGCCGTTGCATAAATTCATATTTTAGAATCCCTCTTCAAAAAAAAAAAAAGGGAATCCCTTTTCTATCTCTCACTAGTGCTTTCTCTGCCTCTTGCAACAATGTGGGATCAGTAGGCACTGTGTTGACCACATGTCATCTTTCTTAATACTGACCTTTGCTATCACATGTCTCTTCAGTTTTTCTAAAGAAGCCCAGGCTAAGAATGTCCATTTTATCCTGTTTTCCATCTGACTTGACTGCTAGACTCCTTCTGTCTTGATTGTGCAGCAGCAAACTCCCTCTAGTTTACTATTTTCTCCAATAAACCACGGCTTATTCTCCATGAGGCCATGGTGCCCAATGATGGGTTAGGATTTGTTTAGTTTACTAGCTGCCGTGGCATGATTTTGGCTCATATCAAGCCTGACTTCAGTAAAACCCCTGGATCTTTTCACAGGGATTCCTGCCAAGCTGCAGTTCCTTCTTCAATATCTGTGGAATTGATAGTTATAAAAATAACATTCACATTTTCTTTTATTATTAAAGCCATACACAATAATTGGAAGAAATTTAGAAAATGCAGTCAGGTAACTTGCTGATTAAAAAAAAAAATCAGCAACAATCTCACTATCCAGAGAAATCTGAAATGAATACTTTGGTGATTATTAAGCATAGCAAACTAAAACGCTAACAGGACCTGAGCAGGGGTTGTAAATGTGTGAAGCAATCTGAGAGTGAAACAGTAGGGCATGGAGGGGTCTCTTGTCACTGAATGATGGCAGCCATCATGCAGCAAGGGTGACCTATTATTTTCTGTAAGTGAGGACTCCAAAAAAAACAGAACCAAATAATCTGATTTTTTTCAAGAAGCACTGTACATGCAGAATTTTATGAGAAATCTTATTAGATACTGGCAGTTAATTTATACGGGGCAAAGGATTCATGTCTTTGGAGGCTCTTGGGTCTTGGAGATGCTAGTAGCTTGGCCTTTCTGGCATATATCATTCTTTCTTACTTCTCTTGATGTCTTAGGAAAGAGAGGGGGGGCTCATCCTCTCTATATAACAACCGACAATTACTGGTGATTGCCTAAGTTAACCTCTCCTGGTGCGTTGTCCTGTCATGCACCCTTTCTCCTCTCAGCTCATTTCTTTCCTATCCTCTACACAACTTACTCTGGTCTCAGCTCTGTCAACAAGAATTGAGCCCTAAACCCTATCTCTTTGCTGTATGTACTGCTTTCCAGATGGGAGCAAGTTCAGTCCTCAGAGTTTAAGTGACTCAGATTCAAACTCCCAATCTGCATTTGTGTACCTGCATGGCCCTGTAGAAAATTGCTTTGACCTCTCTCTAAAACTTGGTTTCCTCATCATTTGAGGAAAAAGATGATGTTTCGCCTGAAAAATAGTTTAGAACATTAATCGTAATGCCTGTAAAACACCTCAGGAAAGCACAGCTGTTGTGATATGATTATACTTGGTTTGCTTACATTAACTGTTCTCCCCAACTTGATGAGGAAAGAGTGACTGCTTTAAAATATTCCTTGAATAAATGAATAAATAAAAGAGTGAGTAAATGAATAAGATGAAAATCCATAAGCCTGCTGGAGAATGCAAGTCATTTTTAATGGTAGAGATACAAGGAGGAAGAATGAAGACAAGGGTTTACACTGGGTAACTCTGGTTCTTTCCTCTCTGATCCTGCTTTTTTATATGCCAAAGAAATGCTGGCATCAAACCAAGTATCTTGTCAGACTAGTATTAACTTTAATAATTGGTTACTAAACAGGTAGTGGACTCTGTGATTTTTCAAATATGTGGGAAATAGACTTTTCAACTCAGACTTTTTGAAAATATTTTGTCCTCCTAGAGACTGCTCTCTCTGTTACCAGTAGCAGATCTTTCCCTGAACAAGGCCTAGAAATACATACATTATACCTTGGGACATGTGCTTACTCTGCTCTGTCCCACTGGAAGGTCTGCTCAAGTCCTCCAGACAGAAAAGTTTATGGGGTCTAGGAAGGTGTTTGTAGACTTCATGAATATTTTTGAAATAAGTTAATAAACCAAGAAAAATTTCAATGGCAAAGATAAGACTATATTTTATTTTGGGGACTTCCCTGGCAGTGCAGTGGCTAAGACTCTGCTTCCAGTGAAGGGTTCACTCCTTGGTCAGGAAATGAAGATCCTGCATGCTGTGAAGTGTGGCCAAAAAATAGAGTTAAATATATATATTATTATACATATAATATATACTATAAATATATATATAGTTATTTTTATCCCTGCTCATTCTCTGCTCTCTACTAGCTGTATAACCCTGTAGAAAGTGATTTTAACCTCCTCAAAACTTAGTTCCTCATTCATAACACTGGGAATAATGATCCTGCCTCCCACTTTTGTGACCTCCAATATTTGGTAAGTTGCTTTTGGCTGCAAGTAAAATATCAATGAAACCCTGACTGAAACTGATTAAACAATCAGGGCATTTACTATTTCATATAACAAGATGTCCCAAGGTAGGTGGTTCAAAACTAATGGGTACCAGGAGGGAGAAAGAAGGGGGAGGGGCAATAAACGGGAAGGAGATTAATAGGTACATACTATTAAGTGTAAAATAAGCTACAAGAATATATTGTATAGAATGGGGGCTATAGCCAATGTTTTATAGTAACTATAAATAGAGTGCATCCCTTAAAAATTATGAATCATTATCTTGTACAACTGGAACATATAATATTGTCATAGGTCAACTATAAGCATTTTTTAATGGAAAAAAAAGCTAAAAATCGTAGATGGTGCAGCAGCTCAGTGACGTCTGGGTTCTGAGGCAGCCTCTCTGTGGTTTTCTCAGCTCCTTTCATGGCCATGCGACAGCTGCCATCACATCCTCACAGGCAGCATTCAACCCAGGAGAGAGAAAGAATTCCCCAGAAGGTACCAGCAGATTTTCCTTTAGGTGCCCCTGGCCAGACTCCAGGCACATACCTACACCTGACTAGAATTAGAGAAGAGACCGATTGTACTAATGATGCTTCATTCCCTGGGGCTGGAGGAAACAGCCTCCCTCTCTGAGCACCTTGCACCCCCGTATCTGAAGAAAATGGGGTGTTGGACCTTAGGAAAAAGAAGAAGTGGCTGTTGAATAATAATAGCTAATAGTGATAACTGTTTTTTACTGAATGCCAGCTATGTGCCAAGCACTGCTCTGGAGACTTGATGTGGGGGAATTCCTCATAACATACCTCCGGGGTGGTGGTGGTTCAGGCGGTAAGTCGTGTCCCACTCTTGCGATCCCAAGGACTGGAGTCCACTATGCTTCTCTGTCCAAGGGGTTTCCCAGGCAAGAATACTGGAGTGGATTACCATTCCCTTCTCCAGGGGATCTTCCTGACCCAGGGATCAAACCCGTGAACCCTGTCCTTCTGCAGGGTAGGTACCATTGCTCACAGTTTACACATAGGGAAAAAGAAGCACTGAGAGGTTAAGTTGATTTTCCACTGGCACACGGGCAGCAAGCTGGTAAGTAGACAGGCCAAGGTTTAAATCCAGGCCAGTTGGCTCTAAAAGCCTATGCAATTAACCCCTCATCTATGCTGGTTCCCCCCATGAGGGTCTGCCAGCCTCTCCATTTGACAAACAGTCCTGACTCTCCAAAGCAGGGTCTGGAATGAGTGAACTGAGTGCCTGACAAATGGATGAGTACTTGAGTGTGGTTGCCAGGGCACAAACCTAAAGCATAATTACTGATGTTAACAATAAGAAAAAAAACCAGCCTATTGAACCCCAGGGGTCCCTGTGACATCATCTCACTGGATCATTTGGTTGTTATAACAGTCAGCAAGTCCAATGTTCTTTCCTCCTTGTTACGGTGGAAAATGAGGTTCGGTGAACTTGCCCACGTTGGGGAGAAACTAGGATTGATCTCAGTTTTGCTCAGTTATAAGCTCCACGCTTTTTCTCTTGCATTCCACAGCCTATTTAATAAAGTAATAAAGTTTACCTCTGAATTATTCAGACATCAGGTATCACCTCTGACATGGAGGGAGTTCCATCACTGAAACAGCAGCCAGGCAGGGTACCCACTAGGGGAAGCAGGGATGACAGAGTTGTGTTAATGTACCGGTACGCTGAACCACAGAGAACAAGGTCTTTGCAAAGCTGACCCTTCATATTAGGCTGATAAGAGTTGGTTTCCACTTCTATTAAGACATGTGTGACTTCCTGACCAATTTATAATAAATTCATTGCTGTCCTGTTCTTAGAAACTGCAAGCTCTTTGAAAACAAAGTCCTACTTTCCTGGTCTCCAGATTTTCCATGGTGCCTAGCTTAACTTCACAGCCATAGCATACACGATAACTGTGTGGCCTTTTTAAAAAGAACCTTTTCATCTTGGAATAATTTTAGATTTACCAAAAAGTTACAAAGATGGAACGGAGCATTCCTCACGCTCCTCACTGAGTTTTCTTCGTGTTAACATTTTGCATAATCTTTGCACATTTGTCAAAAGTAAAACTTACCTTTAGCACTAGATTAATTAGACTGCAGACTTTATTCAGAAGTCCCCCGTCTTTTCGCTAACGTCCCTTTCTGTTCCAGGATCCAATTCAGGATATCACATGGCACTTAGCATTTTATTTTGAAGATCTTTCAATACTTTAAATGTCTAAATGTGGGAAAGGAATCATATGTGTATATATGGTTTCTATGTGTGATAATAATCTTAAAAGTAGCTGGCATATACTAAGTTCTTACTCTGTGACCTGCACAATTCTGAGCGGTTTATATGTACTATCATTTTTTTTCCTCACCCAAAACTCTGTGAGGTAGGTACTCTTATTATCTCCATTTTATAGGTAGGGAACTGAGGCAGGGGTCATGCATATCACTTAGTTACTAGAAGCCACGATTAAAATCCAGACAGACTCTCACATGTCAAATACAAATGCAATATTTGAGAATAAGCGGTCAAAATGTGAAAAGATTATTAAGTGGCTTGTTTTATTATTTTGTTGTAGTGAAAAAAGACTGAAAAAGTTGCTATTCCTTCCAGACTTAGTTTCTGGGTCTTTGAGTCTTCCATTCTCCTCTTATGAATGAAGGAAGGTCAGCCTTCCTGGCAGGGCCATGTGATTTGGGGAAACAGAACTCAAGGTCCTGACTCCTAGTGTCCAGCCCCCTTCCTGTCACATGTCCTAGAGTGTCAGGTCCAAGCAGGGATATAAGTGATAAATGAATGCGGTTGATCATCATCTTTCCCCATCATAAACCTCTGCCCAAGGCTCTCATGCTGGAGGAACAGAGGTGTTGAAAGAGAGAATGGAGGTGAACTGGCAGAGTTCAGAGAGAGGCTCAAATGGCAGGCTGGCACCTCCTGACACGGGATGTTCTAAATATGTCTCAGCTACATCGACATAAGCTCCGTGTCATTTACAATGTGTTAGTTGCTTGGTTGTGTCCGACTCTTTGCGACCCCATGGACTATATAGCCTGCCAGGCTCCTCTGTTCATGGAATTGTCCAGGCAAGAATACTGGAGTGGGTTGCCATTTCCTTTTCCAGGGGATCTTCCTGACCCAAGGATTGAACCCGGTCTCCTGCATTACAGGCAGATTCTTTACTGTCTGAGTTATAGGGAAATCCCTATGTAATTTACAATAGGAGACTAATAAAATATCAACCACGAACCCTCCCCCATCCAAAGCCCCAAATATGCAAAACAAAACTACTCTTCTTCAAACTAAGAATTTTCTCTTTTCTCTGATTAGTCAACACAATCATCTACAGTACTGCTTTTCAGTTGAAAATTCCTGTTGGGAATGTAGAGATTCATTATACAGAATTCGACTGATGATTAGAGGTTGCTGAATTACTGCATAAACAGGCCCTCATATTATTTTCTTTTAATGATGGCAGAGGGACCAAAGAGTTAAGGAATGGAGTAGCGACAGTCTGTGAAAACAGATCATAGCAGTATCCACCCACCCATTCATTATTCATTCAACAAACAATGCTGACTCCTTCTATGTGTCAGATATGGGGCCACATCCTCTCTATCTACAAGAGATGATAAATATAAAACTAAGTCATCAATCTAATGTTCTAGTTCCTCTGAAAGGGATAGTTATGCACAGCGTTTTACAAATGGTCAGTTATGATCCATATAGCCTGAAAATAGAATAGAGTAATGTTGAAAATATCTGAGTCCATTGTACAGGGTAAGTAAAAGTATTGAAACTTACATTTCAGTAGCATACAGATGTGTGTGTACACTCAGGCATGTCTATAAGATGTTTCTTACCATGGATTCCAGTCCAGAATATGGAAGAGCATTGGTCTGATCTTCCTTGGGGAAACCAAGGTGGAAGTGATGAATTCCTTCTTGGAACAGGAGGAACAGTTTCCATGATGCCTGAGTTAAGTCTTGAATAATAGTTCACCAAGTGGATTGTAGGAGAAGGCAGTGGCACCCCACTCCAGTACTCTTGCCTGGAAAATCCCATGGATGGAGGAGCCTGGTAGGCTGCAGTCCATGGGGTTGCTAAGAGTCGGATACGACTGAGCGACTTCACTTTCACTTTTCACTTTCATGCATTGGAGAAGGAAATGGCAACCCACTCCAGGGTTCTTGCCTGGAGAATCCCAGGGACGGGGGAGCCTGGTGGGCTGCCGTCTATGGGGTTGCACAGAGTCGGACACGACTGAAGTGACTTAGCAGCAGCAGTAGCAGCAGGTGGATTGTAAGATGAAAGATATTCTGAACTAATCAGAGCAAAAAAAATGGGCAAGGCAGAGTCAGGCCTGGCAGCCTGGCTTATCATGTGCATTGGAGGTTCTGCCTTTCCTCTGAAATTTGAGAGCTAGGAGCCTCCAGGCATGCACCATCAGAGAACCAGTGAGAACTGCTACAGTGTGTGCCTGAGAACAGTGCTTCTCAAATTCATTGTGCACACACATCACCTAGGGATCGTGTCAAAATGCACAATCTGACTCAGGAGATCTGGGGATGGTGCTGAGACTGCATTTCTAGCCAGCTTCCAAGTGATGCTGTTGTTGCTGGTCCGAGGAGGGCACTTGGAGAATCAAGTCTATTATTAGAGAGTAAGAATGAGTCGTTCTCAGCGTTCTGCTTTCGCTGCATAGAAGCCTGCTCAGATGTAGGCAGGCTTCGGGGGTGGGGGTTAGGAACACAGGGAGCTGCTGGACTGGGGGAAAATACTGTCATTGAATTACCATCTGGCAGGTGCTTTTCTAAGATGGTTACGTGTAGGCTCTGGTTGGAAACATATAACAAGTCTGAAGGGTGAGCACTGTTATTAGCTCCATGTTATATGTAAGGAAACTAAGTAACTTCCTCAAAGTCACAGGATGTGGGAGAACAAGGATTCAGATATCAGACTGTTAGGTATGGGCTGTTTGAACAACTGGGATGGATGATATTCAATCCTCGCAATCCCATCTCTTTACTGGGGTTATTTTCCCATCCACTCTTGATTTTTTTTTGTCTATAAATGAAAATAGAAATGTTTATCAAACAACGTGGAAATAATACATACTATACTAGGGTTTGTTTTGAGGGTTGAAATAAATAATGCATATGAAACATTTAGAATACTGTCTGACACAGGAGGAGGTCTTGCTGTTCAGTCACTAAGTTGTGTTTGACTCTTCATGACTCCATGGACTGCAGCATGACAGGCTCCTCTGTCCTGCACTATCTCCTGGAGTTTGCTCAGACTCATGTCCACTGAGTTGATTATGCCATCTAACCATCTCATCCTCTGTCACCGCCTTCTCCTCCTTCCCTCAATCTTTCCCAGCATCAGGATCTTTTCCGATGAGTTGGCTCCTTGTATCAGGTGGCTGAAGTGTTGGAGCTCCAGCTTCAGCATCGGTCCTTCCAATGAATAGCATTTTAGGATTTTAAATAGCTCAGCTGGAATTCTACCACCTCTACTAGCTTTGTTCGTGGTTGATGCCTCCTAAGGCCCACTTGACTTCACACTCCAGGATGTCTAGCTCTAGGTAAGTGACCACACAATCCTGGTTATCTGGATCATTAAGACCTTTTTTTGTACAGTTCTTCTGTATATTTTTAACACCTCTTCTTAATATCTTCTGTTTTTGTTATGTCCTTGCTGTTTCTGATCTTTATTGCCTCCATCTTTGCATGAAATGTTCCCTTGGTATCCCCAATTTTCTTAAATAGATCACTAGTCTTTCTCATTCTATTGTTTTCCTCTATTTCTTTGCATTGTCCACTTAAGAAGGCTTTCTTCATCTCTCCATGCTATTCTCTGGAACTCTGCATTCAATTGGGTGTATCTCTCCCTTTCCCCTTTGCCTTTCGCTTTTCTTCTTTCCTCAGCTATTTGTAAAGCCTCCTCAGACAACCACTTTGATTTCTTGCATTTCTTTTTCTTTGAGATGGTTTTGGTCACCGCCTTCTGTACAATGTTATGAACCTCTGTCCATAGTTCTTCCAGATCTAATGCCTTGAATCTATCCATGACCTCCACTGTAGGAGGTCTAGATAGCTATTATTTTTCATTTTATTTTATTATTTTATTTGGCTGCACTGGGTTTTCACTGCTGCACGTGGCCTTCCTCTAGTTGTGGCGCGTGGGCTTCTCATTCAGTACATGGGTACTAGGCATGTGAGCTTTAGTAGTTGTGGTGCATGGGCTTAGTTGCTCTGTGGTATGTGGGGTCTTCCCAGACCAGGGATCGAACCCGAGTCCCCTGCATTGGCAGGTGGATTTTTAACCCCTGGGCCACCAGGGAAGTCCTTATTATTTTTTAAATGATGTTTCTGAGACCAGGAAAAAAGGAGGTTCAAGAACCCGACTTCCTTTTTCTCTCTACCCCAAACAATTCCTCAGCATTTTTATACAGCTGGCTAAGAAGATGTTGAGGCTTGGGGAATTTTTGTTGTGTATTATCTGGGATAATTTTTACTTTCATTTTGTTTGTTTCGGTTTTACTTTTTTTTTCTGAGGCAGTGGAAGTGAAAGTTTCTATTATTATCCTGATCAGAGAACTGAATCTCATTAAAGATATATGACAGTGGAAGCTAATTAGATCTTCTTGAGGTTCTTAAAGCCAAGTCCAGATGCACCCCTAGCATATCACAGGGACACACTGTCCTAACAGGTGGAAGGGAGTACCTGTATCATATTATACCAGGTGTCACCAATCCTAAATCAAAATTCTGATTAACAATAATTATGAATACTACTACTATTAATTATTGTTATTTTACCACTTTGATCATTGCTATGTGCTGATAAATCTCTTAAACTCGATGAGCTATTCCCCAAATGAAGTTTGACAGTTGGCAAGTAAGAATTCAACAAGATAAATGTAATAATGATGAAATGAAACTGTAATTTATCAGCCTTGGTTCTTGTTGGTGCATCTTTGAGCCTGGGATTAGTTGAGTTTTCAGTATTTCACTGCCAAGTGTGGAAAAGGTAGAACAGTTGGCACCCTGGCAAACCTTTTCACAAGGAAGTAGAGGGAATAATTTTTATGGAACTCTAGGATATTAGATCTAGAAAGAACTTAATGATTTTATAAGGAACTCCCCTTCCCTAACATTTTTTACATGGGGAAGCTGAAGCTGAGAGAACCTGGTCTTATGTCACACAGCTAATTAATGAATGGCCAAGGAAAGCTGAAACTGAAGCTCCAATACTTTGGCCATCTGATGCAAAGAGCCAACTCACTGGAAAAGACCCTGATGCTGGGAAAGATTGAGGGCAGGAGGAGAAGGCGGTGAGAGAGGATAAGATGGTTGGATGGCACCTTCTACTCAATGGACCTGAGTCTGAGCAAACTCCAGGAGGTAGTGAAGGATAGGGAAGCCTGGTGTGCTACAGTCTGTGAGGTCGCAAAGAGTCAGGCATGACTGAGCGACTGAACAACAACAAGGAAAAAGTAAAAATTTCTCTTTTCCACTTTTTAGAAGCAATTTTGTTCATGGCCCTCATTCTGCATTCATCCTAGACATATTTTTGTGGGTGTATTAGGGAAGGTGGTTGCAGTCGCCCTGAAGTTGAAACGACAGATTATGTGGTAGTATTTCCAAATCCAGGTAAAAGAATATCAGAGAGAAGGGCACCAGCACTCCTGATTGTCCTGGTTTGGGAAACACTGAGCGAAGGTCTGGGGCAGTTCCTGACTGAACAGGTGAAGGGAGCAAAGATTTTATTAGCTCCTGTGTAGTCTTCCTTCAGTGATAACCTTGTCTTTCTACCCTATGATCAGAAGCTTCCAGATCATGTGTGTGCATGTGTGTGTATTTATGTGTGTGTACATTTGTGTATGTGTGTGTACGTAAATTTGTTGTGTGTGCATGTAAGTGTATTTATGTGTGTGCATGTATGTGTGCATACGTGTGCAAGTGTATTTATGTATGTGCATATATGTATATGTATGTGTGTATTTATGTGTGTGCATGTGTGTGTTTGTGTGTGCGTGTGCATATACTTATGTGTGTGTGGTGTGCGTGTGTGTGTGTGTGTAGAGGTGGAGGATAACCAGGGCATGTCTCTGAGGCTGTCACAGCCCAGTCTCACCCAGCAGTCACTGTGTTCCCATAATTCCCAGTTCCAGGTTGGGTGGGTCCCAGTCCCATTTCCCATGGATGTCCACATGGAGCATCTGAACTGCTATTTCAGAGACAGAGTGTTCTAAATCAAGGTTTTGTGTTTTGGCAGAGGAATGGAACCCTCTTTTCTAATATTACTTCTGTGGGAAAGTGTTTTCTGAGTTCCAAACAACTCAACTTACAAATACATTTTTGGAAGATGACCCATATGTATATATATGCTAAGGGCTGCTTGTTCTGAGGGTAAAAAAAACTTCCCATGAACAGCTTGCTGATACCAAATCCAGGTGTTTCTTATATTGATCTTATTCAAGAATTGTCACACAATGTGTCTAAAATCTGAGGCACGTTCCAGATTTCTTTTAGGAAGGGTTAGCTAGTCCCTGAGATGGGATTTAAGGGCCAAAGGGCCCCCTTTCCCCATTTACACCCTCCCCCTAGTCTTAGAAAACAATCCACAGTCATCAATGCCAGTTAAGACAGGGATTCAGTGTGCCTGGCGGAGAAGGCAATGGCACCCCACTCCAGCGCTCTTGCTTGGAAACTCCCATGGACGGAGGAGCCTGGAAGGCTGCAATCCATGGGGTTGCTAAGGGTTGGACACGACTGAGCGACTTCACTTTCACTTTTCACTTTCATGCATTGGAGAAGGAAATGGCAGCCCACTCCAGTGTTCTTGCCTGGAGAATCCCAGGGACCGGGGAACCTGGTGGGCTGCCGTCTATGGGGTCACACAGAGTCGGAAACGACTGAAGTGACTTAGCATGTCAATGTGCCTGGAATCGATTTGTTGGAACAACTTTTACTTAAATCAGGGTTCTTGTTTTTGGGTTCACTTTTCAAAATACAGGACTTCCCCGGTGGCTCAGATGGTAAAACATCTTGCTTGCAATGCAGGAGACTTGAGTTTGATCCCTGGGTTGGGAAGATCCTCTGGAGAAGCAAATGGCAACTCACTCCAGTACTCTTGCCTGGAAAATCCCAAGGACAGAGGAGTATGGTGGGCTACAGTCCACGAGGTCGCAAAGAGTAGGACACGACTGAGTGACTTCACTTTCACTTTAAAATACAGATCCCCAGGCCCCCTCTGTGACTCTGGTTCAGTAGGTGAGGGATAGAATTCTGAAAAATTTGTTATTGAAATATGGTTGATTTACAGTATTGTGTTATTTTTTGGTGCATGGCAAAGTGATTCAGCTATACATATTATTTTTCATATTCTTTTCCATTATGGTTTCTTACTGACTATTAAATATAGTTCCCTGTGCTGTACAGTAGGATCTTGTTATTTTTCTGTATGAAAACTTTTTAAAAAATTTCTCTGGAAAATTCTAGTCAAGTTACTTTTGAGTTAAGACATTTATTGTTTCGCTGATCAATCCATTTAATTATTAATACTCATTCTTTCATCATATACCAAAGTTTGCTAATGTAATGTAGGTATTGGGCACCAGGTACATAAGGACAAGGAAAAATAAGCAACATAAAGGAAGAAAGTGATACGGGAGCTGTTGATGTTGTGGGATTTGGAGACTGGAATCACAGAAGGCTTTGCAGAAACATTGATTCAGAAGGGAACACAGCTGAGTCATAGAGCATCCACATTTTAGGGCCAGACTGCTGTTGTTCTTGTTGAGTGGCTAAGTTGTGTCCAATACTTTGTGACCCCGTGGACTGGACTCAAAGCCCAGCTCTAAACTGTTTAACAACTTCGGACTTTGGTTCAATTGCTTAAACTTCCTGTGCCTCAGTTTCTTCATCTGTCAAATGGAGACTGTCTCAGAACTAACTCAGAGAGTTGTGAAAATGCAATGAGCAGATGTAGGTAATAACAGTGGTCTTGAGTTTTGGCTGGCATCAGAAACCCCTGAAAGTGTTGTGAAAACACAGTTTCTGGGTCCCACTCCCAGTTTCCAAGTCAATAGATTGGGGATAGGAATGAGGAGGTACCTTTCTCACCATTTCCTGAGGGAGGCCAATGCCCCTGGTCCCAGAACAGCTCTTTGAGAATAGTTAGAATGATAGTAAGCAGCATTTGTTGCTATTATTTTCAGGTGATCTTTGATGGAAGAATTTGAGAGTGTCATGTTAAGGCACTCAGGCAGAGGAAACTGCCAGTGCATAGCACAGAAGACTGGAAGCAGAGAGCATGCGCCAGGAGCGGGGAGAAGCAGGCTGGCGGAGGGACAGGACGCACTGTGGCCGCCAGACTCCGAAGAACCTGGCCTCGTGTGAGTATAGATATTATCTGAGAGTAACCAGAGAGCCTGTTATCAGCCATTAGCACCTTAACACAAATTAATTTATCAGAGTAATCTGTCACTTTGTCAAACCCTGGAGGAATCTGACTCATGCCTGGCAAATTTGGATGAACCTGATAGATGGGTGCTCCTTCTTTGGAAAATCCACCCACACCGATGAGTCCCAGGTATCTCGAGGGCGCTCAGTTGTCCAGACCCCTGTAGTGGGGGCCTGTCTCACTAGGGAAATTGGATCTGTGTTCACACCTGGAATCAGCCTATTGGGATCTGTACGTTTATACTCTTGATACCCCAAGGCCTCTGGCTTTTATTTGCAGACTTAAAAAAAATGCAATAACCTTTGGAAGGTGTCTAGTATCATATTTATCTATCTATCAACAAATGTTTTCCACACAAAGAACCGCAAAAGACTTATTTATAGACACATTTTCCACCCACGGGACTATCAAAAGAGCATTCAAAACAAAACACAACCCATCCATCTTTATCTTTTTGTGATTTCCCCCCCACTTTGGGCAAACCAGATACTCCATGAGTTTTGTTTCATAGACCATCCCCCTACCGCAGCCCCTTGTACATTCTGGTTTCTAGGAAGGAAACAGAGATCAACTTAGCTGCCCTGTGACTGCTCCCATGCGTGTCATTCTCCCCAAGACTTTTATCTGTACAATTTTACACACTCTAGACACTCCAAAGCCCAGGAAGAGCCAACACGGGCAACGGTGGCTTTCATCCTGGCGTGGTGATCATGGGGCCACGGTGAAGGCAGACTAGACTATTTTGGGCATGGCATGCTGTAACGAATGGAAAAAGAGAAATCAGAGACCGGCAGATTTCCTCTGCCATCTGAACGATAAGACGAATGTGTTATGCTAGAATGAAGAGGGAGCATGAGATGGAGGGAAACTGCTTTTACTGCTGCATCAAAATGAAAAGAGGAGGAGATTGTGGCTATAGAGAAATCATTTATAGGAGAAAATGCTCTGGCAGGGAAAGAGACAGAACACCCAAGTCTCAGTTTGCAATTGACAGCCTTTAGATTGCTGTTCAGTTATAGAATACTCCTGTTAGTGTAGGGGGTGTGTGTGTATGTGTATGAGACAGAACCAAACAATCTGTGCAAAAGGGCCCTATGCTTGGCTTAGTGCTCTGCTGTCATTTTCCTATTCTGAATACTTTTTTGACCCAGGGACCCTGTATTTTCATTTTATGCTGAGTCCCCTAAATTGTGTATCTGGTTCCAGAGAGACAGAGTTATTTCCACGGAGCTAAGATGGTTGAAATAAGGCATAATTTTCACATTCTTTTTTTTTAAGTATTTATTTATTTTTTATCTTTTGGCAGTGCTCCTCAGCATGTGGGATCTTAGTTCCCTGACCAGGGATCAAACCCACACCCTTGTTTTGGAAGCACAGAGTCCTAACCACTGGACAGCCAGGAAAGTCCTTTTTTTCATGTTCTTCATTGTAAAAGACTATTCTTTTGCAAACATGTGTGCCTCAATTTACCTGGTCAACCTTGTCTTCATACTTTCTTTGTTTCTCCTGTGCTTGGTTCACATGAAGTCCTCATAGCATGTGCCATAGGCATGGTCACTGGACTTCCCTTGCATTAGAGCAGAACTCAGCAAACCTCTTCTGGAAAGGGCCAGATAGCAAGTATTTCCAGCTTTATGGACCTTGAGGTCTCAATTGCAACTGCAACTGCTATTGTGGAGAAAGCAGTCATAGAAAATATTAATACATGAATGAAGGCGTGTGGCTGTGTTACAATACACCTTGATTGGCAAAAACATGTGGGGCCTGGATTTGGCCTGGGGGTCATCATCTGATTACCGCCACCTTAGCGCATCCTCTTCTTTTTGATGATGATGATGCCGAAGATGAAGCAGATGATGATAACAATGATGACGGCTAAAATGGACTGAGGCCAGACATTGGGTCAAATGCTTCATAAGTCTTATGGTATTTAATTTTCACAGTGATGTAGGGTATGAGTATCAAGATCTCAACTTGACAGATGAAAAAACTGGCATGGAGAGGAGTAAAGTGATTTATTTACTCGAGGATATCCATCTAGTAAAAACAGGAGGTGAGATTCAAACTTGAGACCTGGGTTAAGCTCCAGGGTTTCCAGTCCTTCACTTCTCATACCTGGGCACTTCACCCTTGCCTGAAATTTAGCCCCATCCTGGTCTCTAGAATCGGTCCAAACACTAAGTGGAGGAACATTGTATAGAACTTCAGCCTGCTTGATACAATTCACCATCTTTCAAGCCTCTTGGTTTCCAAGGACCAGTCCTTATCTAAGGATTCCAAGAATGGGGTCTCTGTCTTGGCTGAGATTTCGTTTTTTCAAGATTTTTGTTTAAGATAAGCCAGGTTCTCTTTGTGAGAATTCTTGATGACAATGATGTGCTTAGGCAGTTGATTTTGTCTACTGCAGTGTTATCTTGAGACCACAAGTCTAGTACTGGGCTTGGCCCAGTACTAGAGCCAGTCTCTTTCTTCCTCTGCCCTCATCTCCACTTGGTATTGACAAAGCCACAGCTGACCATGGTGTTAACAGGGCCCAAGCTGACCTCTCCATCGGCAGTGTGGTTCTCCCCACTTGAAAGGTCCACCTCTTTCTTATTTTCCTCCCCAAATTCAATTCATTTCTGAAGTCCAGCCCAAGTTCCATCCTGTCTATGCCTTCCCACGCCTCTCCAGTACTCACACAATGTTCCTGTTTTTCAATGCCCATCATCCAGCCCCATCTTCTGTTTTCCTCCAGTTGTCTTGGGGGCATTTCACTCATTTTATTTTTCTTTCAGAAGCCCTTCAAAAGTACTCATATTACTTTTGCTGATTTTCCACTTATGGAAAAGGTGGTGCACATTCTTAGGTATGGGATATTATTGCTTACTATTGGTGATTGTTGACGGGCTGGTTACTATGTGAGGTTGCCAAGGTGAGCGAGGAATCTCTATCACAGGTACCTTATCTCACTAGTGAGAAAGGAGAAGCAGCACTGATAGCTATGCTCTGCCAGGCGTGATCAGCTTGGCTTCAGTCTTCTCCTGCTGAATATACAGCGACACAAAATATCCTAGGACTACGAGGAATCTAGATAAAGGCAAGACCTTCTGCACTCACATGTGAACAGAGACAAGAATATGAACATTGTTCAGACTCCCCAAATGATCACATTCCCTTATCCTGGCTACTGTGAGTGGTGGCTGCTTCTTTACCAATGATGCCAAAGATAGCCTGGCTTCATTCCTCCTGTTTTGTAGATAAGATTTATGCATATACTCAAGCCAAAAAGTGTCCCTGATTTTTAACAGCCTCCAATCTAGAACGAAGTACTGGTTCCTTAAACCCACCCCCAGATCACTGAAGACAAGTCCAAATCTTGTAAGTCCTTCTTCATGTCCTCTCAGAATTTGTCCTGCTCCAGTTTATTTTAATTTAAAATCCAGCCCCTTTTTATTTTTGCCACTGTAAAACATGGACTACTATGTAAAGGAATGTGCCTCATTTTCATACAGTGTTCCAACTCATCTATTATCTATGAGGAAGAGCTTGATGTAGAGAAAAAGTGCAAAGTACTTTTTAAGTGATTAATGTGGCTCCAGATGAGCCAGCTCGATGTAGAAGAAAGAACAGTCCCTTGATGGAGACTGAGAAGACTGGAATTTTAGACAGTGTCACACAACCATCACTTTGACCTCAGGAAAGTCATATTCAGTTAGCCTAAATTCCTCGTCAACAAACATTTATTGAGAGCATCCTCCATGTCAGGTAGCAGGATAAGTTGCTTGGGGCCATCCATCAGATCATTTGCAAGCAAAGTCATGTGACAGGCATCACGCAGGAACACGTGAAAAAGAGCTCCAGGAGCCCTGAGGAAGGCCTGACTCAGCCTCCTTGGCCCCTGAAAGTGGCTACATTTTCCTACACACAAAAGACCACAAGGTCTTGAACCAGGCTACTCGGGTTTCACTCTGGCTCAACTTACCAGGGCTAGGCAATCTATGTGTGCTTTGGTTTCTTCACCTTTAAAATAATAATCGTACCTATCTTACAGTGTATTATGAGGATCCCATTAGTATATAAATACAAATAGCAGAGAATAAGCATGGATACTTAGTAACCACTTAAAAATGTATTTAATATTATTGTTCTTGTTTTTACTTGTGGTGATGAGTAATCTTCAAATTTCCAAACCTCTATAGTCTCTCCTGGGGCTTCCCTTGTGGCTCAGCTGGTAAAGAATCCACCTGCAATGCGAGAGACCTGGGTTCGATCCCTGGGTTGGGAAGATCCCCTGGAGAAAGGGAAAGGCTACCCACTCCAATGTTCTGGCCTGGAGAATTCCATGGACTGTATAGGTGATAGGGTCACAGAGAGTCAGACAGGACTGAACCACTTTCACTTTCACTTTCACATAGCCTCCCCTAGTGCAGAAGCAAAGAGTCAAAAGTCCTTTCTGAAAAAACCAGACGCATGTATCTATGGAAAACTAGCAATCCTTCCAGGGTCACAAGTAACAAAGAATAAGTTGTGCCTAGATGCTGTATCATAGAGTAAGAAAACACTCAGTGATAAGGATGTGCCAATGAACACAGAAGCCAGCCTAAAGAGGCTCCTAACTGGCCAAATCTGGGGGGGGGGGGGTAAGTATCAAAATAAATAACAATAGTAACAGATTGTGCTGTGTGTGCTGTGTGCTCAGACCTTTAGTCGTGTCCAACTCTTTGCAACCCCATGGACTGTAGCCCACCAGGCTCCTCTGTCCATGGAATTTTCCAGGCAAGAATACTGGAGTGGATTGCCATTTCCTCCTCCAGGGATCTTTGTGATCCAGGGATTGAACCCGTGTCTCTTACTATATCTCCTGCATTGGAAGGTGAGTTCTTTACCACTGTGCTATCTGGGAAACCTCAGTAACAGATTATGACCCATTAAACTGGGAATCTGTGAGTGCACATGTATGTTTCTAAATACGTAAGTGAAGAGAAGAAAAACTCTTCCTTGCAGTAGAATGCCTACTGAGTAACTCCAAAGAAATGATAGAAGTAGAAAAACATGAATATGACAAGTCAACATCACATGCTACACATAGGCTACAATAAGAACACAGCACCACTTTTGTGATGTTCTGGTCTACATCTTATATTCTCAGTGTAATCATGCTGCTGCTGCTGCTGCTGCTAAGTCAATTCAGTCGTGTCCGACTCTGTGCGACCCCATAGATGGCAGCCCACCAGGCTCCCCCGTCCCTGGGATTCTCCAGGCAAGAACACTGGAGTGGGTTGCCATTTCCTTCTCCAATGCATGAAAGTGAAAAGTGAAAGTGAAGTCGCTCAGTCATGTCTGAATCTTCACGACCCCATGGACTGCAGCCCACCAGGCTCCTCTGTCCATGGGATTTTCCAGGCAAGAGTACTGGAGTGGGGTGCCATTGCCTTCTCTGGTATAATCATGAGAAAGCATCAAACCCAAAGGAGGGAAACTTCCCTGGTGGTGCAGTGGCTAAGACTTCATGCTCTCAGTACAGGGGGCCTGGGTTCGAGCCATGGCCAGGGAACTAGATCCCACCTGCTGCAACTAAAGGTCTTGATCTCAGTGAAGCAGCACTGAATGGTGGCATGAAGCAAGGTCTTAATTCCCTGTCCAGGAATTTAACCTGGGTAGCCTGGATGAGAACCAGGAATCCCAGCCATCAGACCATCAAGGGCTAGAGAGCTAGGAGCTATTTTTCCCTGGATCTTTTCCCCCAGTGAAAAATGCATTTGTCATGGAGGCAGAAACTGCAAATGTAGGTATGAAGTGTATTATTAGAGACAAAGCACAAGAGGGAGAGCAAACAGGGAAATGGTTTGTTTAGATGAGACAGAAACAAGGCAGAGATGCACATCCAGAGAGTAAGGGTGTGGGCATCCCCCGAGTGAGGAGGAATGCAGTGAGGAGGTGCTTAAGTCATTTATATAGTTCAGGGTTTTGTCTTCCTTCAGGCCAGTTATCTGGATTCTTCTTCCACACCTGACCTACCCTACGTGGATGTACAGGCACCCTTAAGCCAAGATGGATCTCCAAGTGAAGGCTTCTGAGAGGAGAAAGACTCATTGTGACCTGGCATTTCCCCTTGACCTTTGACCCACAAGAAGCCTTTCTGTGCATTCATAGTGTCTCCCTTGTCCCAAAACGGGGGGTGGGGGATGGGTAGTGGGGGGGAACAGAGATCCCTTAATCCTTTACTTAAACAAGATTTTGCCCTTCCTTATCATTGCCATGACTGTTAACTTGACTATTGCCATGACTATTACCTTAAGGTGTTTACAAGAGACAAAGACTGGCTATTTACCCTGTTTTTGTTGCTACTTCTATTTCTGAGGGCAAACAGGAGGCTGACTATCCTAGGAGTCCACCTATCTCTTGTCTCAGAAATGCTAATAGTTGTAAGTTCCGGCAGAAGCCCACTTCTTCATGCCCCATGAAATGCAAGCAGGAGGCCAGTTGCAAATGTCTAACCTGGAGCCCATCTATCTCTTGCCTGGGTCCTGCACACTACAAGAAAGACAGAAGATCTCAGGTGCCACAACTAAGACCTGAAGCAGCCAAATAAACAATAATTAAAAAAAACCAAAGGATGTACTTTCTACACAATGATTGGCCCACAATCTCAAAGACTGTCAAACTTGTTATTTCAGATTGAAGGAGATTAAAGAATCATGACAAATGGATGAAAAGCAGTATCTCCTCTTGGGTCCTTCTATACAAAGAGTCTGACAAAGTGTATATAAGAGCTTTTTGTGTTTTCCTGGCAAATTTTCTGTAAGTCTGAATTTACAATACAATAAAACTTACAATACAATATTGTAAAGTAATTAGCCTCCAATTAAAATAAATGAATTTTTAAAAATTAAAAAAATGAAATTAATTCAAAAGAAAAGAAAAAAAGTACAGCTATCAGGAATACTATGTAGCCATAAAAAAGTTCAGTGTTGACACAGAAAGTATGATCATCAACAATGAAATAGATAAACTGGATTTCATCAAGATGAATTTAAAACTTTTGTACTTGATAGTGAGGACACTATCAAGAAAAAGACAACTCAGAAAATAGGAGAAAATATTTGGAAAGCATATATCTGATAACAGATTCATATCCAGAATATAGACAGGACTCTTACAATTACACACCCACACAACCGCCCCCCCCCACACAAACAATCCAGTTATAACATGGACAAAGGTTAAAAAAAAAGAGAGAGAAAAACTTTGGCATAAATTTAATAAATATATCCATAATCTATGTGAGAAAAAGTATAAAGCACTGGTAGAAGAAATCAAGGAAAAAGGTAGAAAAATGGAGAGATAGTCTGTATACATGGATAAGAAGACTAAATATGGAAGTTGTCAGTTTTTCCCAACTTGCTCTTTAGATTCAATGCAATCCCAGTCAAAATGCCAGCAAGTTATTTTGTGGATATTGGCAAACTGATTCTAAAGTTTGTATGAAGCAGCAAAACAATGAGAAAGGCCAACACAATTCTGAAGGAGAACAAAATCAGAGAGCTGACACTACCTGATTTCAAGACTTACTGGAAAGCTACAGTAATCAAGGCAAAGTGATATTGGTGAACAAAGAGACAAATAGATCAAAGGAACAGAGGAAAAGTCTAGAAAAAGACTTACATAAATATGTATATCAGCTGATTTTTGACAAGGAGCAAAAGGAATAAAATGGAGAAAAAATAATGTCTTTTTAACAAATGGTGCTGGAACAACTAGACAGCCACATGCAAATCATCATCATTTGGATATAGAATTTATACCCTTCACAAAAATTAACACAAATTGTTATAGACCTAAATGTAAAATGCAAAACTATAAAATTCTCAGATAATATAGAAGACCTCAATGACTTCTGCTATGATGAAGACTTAAATTTTTTTTTAATATTTTTAATTTATTAATTGGCCATACCATGAGGCTTGTGGGATCTTAGTTCCTCAACCAGGCATTGAGGCTGGGTCCGTGGCAGTGAAGTCTTAACCACTGGACCACCAGGGAATTCCCTGATGAAAACTCTTTAGATCAAACACCAGAGACACAATCCATGAAATAAATCTGTACTGGACTTCATTAAATTTAAAAACGTTTGCTCAGCAAAAGACACTGCCAAGCAGATGCAAAAACACATCACAGAGTTGGACAAATTATTTACAAAATACATTTTTTTTTGTTTTTTTTACTTTAAAAAAATTTATTTTTTAATTGAAGGATAATTGCTTTACAGAATTTTGTTGCTTTCTATCAAACCTTAAAATGAATCAGCCATAAGTATACATATATCTCCTCCCTTTTGAACCTCCCTCCCATCTCCCTCCATCCTACCCCTTTAGGTTGATACAGAGCCCCTGTTTGAGTTTCCTGAGACATACAGTAAATTCCCATTGACTATCTATTTTACATATGGTAATGTAAGTTTCCATGTTACTCTCTCCATACATCTCACCCGCTCTTTCCCTCTCCCCATGTCCTTAGAAAATAAGTTTATTTTCTATGTCTGTTTCTCCATTGCTGCCCTGTAAATAAATTCTTCAGTACCATTTTTCTAGATTCCGTATATATGTTAGAATATGTTATATATGTTAGAATACGATATTTGTTTTTCTCTTTCTGACTTACTTCACTCTGTATAATAGGCTCTAGGTTCATCCACTCATTAGAACTGACTCAAATGTGTTCCTTTTTATACACAATCTCCCATTGTGTATATGTACCACAACTTCTTTATCTATTCATCCGTCGATGGACATCTAGGTTGCTTCCGTGTTCTAGCTATTGTAAATAGTGCTGCAGTGAACAGTGGGATACATGTGTCTTTTTCAATTTTTGTTTCCTCAGGGTATATGCCTAGGAGTGGGACTGCTGAGTCATATGGTGGTTTTATTCCTAGTTTTTTAAGGAATCTCCATACCATCTTCCATAGTGGCTGCATCAATTTACATTCCCACCAACAGTGCAAGCAAAATACATATTTGATATACGATTGTAATCTAAATATAGAAGAACTCTTAAAACAAAAAGAAACTATAAGAAAACAAACAAACAGGGAATGGGAAAAAAATCTGGACATCTTACCAAGAAGATCTGTGGATGGCAAATAAGCAAATGAAAAAAATATTCAATATATCATTAGGAAGCTAGGTTAAAGCAATAATGAGATTACCACTACAGCTTTTTAGAAAGGCAAATTTCTAAAGTGCTTACAAAATCAAAGGCTGGTAAGTGTGTGGAACAACAGGAAATC